>NW_027307767.1:707500-1007500 GCF_047496885.1 Scyliorhinus torazame | reverse complement strand
GAGTAATTTACCGATAGGTTTCAGAACGACTTGCCTCAAAATTAACTATTTTGTGGCAAAACATTCATTTGGGGGAAAGGTGATTTTCCCGATGAGTTAAGCATTTTGAATAATTTACCGATAGGTTTCAGAACGGCTTGCCTCACTATTAACTATTTTTAGCAAACATTCATATTGGGAAAAAATTGATTTTCTCGGCGAGTCAAGCATTTTGAGTAATTTGCCGGTTGGTTTCAGAACAACTTGGTACAAAATTAACTATTTTGTGGCAAACATTCATTTTGGGAAAAAAGTAATTTTCTCGGTGAGTTAAGCATTGTGAGTAATGTGCCGGTTGGTTTCAGATCGACTTGCCTGAAAATTAACTATTTTGTGGCAAACATTTACTTTTGATAAAAAGTGATTTTCTCGGCGAGTTAACCATTTTGACTAACTTGCCGGTTGGTTTCAGAAAGACTTGTCTCAAAATTAACTATTTTGTGGCAAACATTCATTTTGGGAAAAAAGTGATTTTCTCGGCGAGTTAAGCATTTTGAGTAATTTGCCGGTTGGTTTCAGAACGGCTTGCCTCACTATTAACTATTTTTTTGCCAAACATAAATTTTGGACAAAAAATGAGTTTCTCGGCGAGTTAAGCATTTAGAGTACTTTACCGATAGGTTTCAGAACGGCTTGCCTCACTATTAACTATTTTTTTGCCAAACATTCATTTTGGGAAATAAGTGATTTTCTCGGCGAGTTAAGCAATTTGAGTAATTTGCCGGTTGGTTCCAGAGCGGCTTGCATCAAATTTAACTATTTTCTGGCAAACATTCATTTTGCAAATAAAAGGGATTTTCTCGGTCAGTTAAGCATTTTGAGTAATTTACCGATAGGTTTCAGAACGGCTTGCTTCACTATTAACTATTTTTTTGCCAAACATTTATTTGGGAAAAAAGTAATTTTCTCGGTGAGTTAAGCATTTTGGGTAAGTGCCGGTTGGTTTCAGAACGACTTGCCTGAAAATTAACTATTTTGTGGCAAACATTTACTTTTGATAAAAAGTGATTTTCTCGGCGAGTTAAGCATTTTGACTAACTTGCCGGTTGGTTTCAGAAAGACTTGTCTCAAAATTAACTATTTTGTGGCAAACATTCATTTTGGGAAAAAAGTAATTTTCTCGGCGAGTTAAGCATTTTGAGCAATTTGCCGGTTGGTTTCAGAACGACTTGCCTCAAAATTAACTATTTTGTGGCAAACATTTATTTTGGGAAAAAAGTAATTTTCTCGGTGAGTTAAGCATTTTGAGTAAGTGCCGGTTGGTTTCAGAACGACTTGCCTGAAAATTAACTATTTTGTGGCAAACATTTACTTTTGATAAAAAGTGATTTTCTCGGCGAGTTAAGCATTTTGAGTAATTTGCCGGTTGGTTTCAGAACGACTTGCGTCAAAGTTAACTATTTTGTGGCAAACATTCATTTTGGGAAAAAAGTGATTTTCTCGGCGAGTTAAGCATTTTGAGTAATTTGCCGGTTGGTTCCAGAGCGGCTTGCATCAAAATTAACTATTTTTAACCAAACATAAATTTTGGAGAAAAAGTGAGTTTCTCGGCGAGTTAAGCATTTTGAGTAATTTACCGATAGGTTTCAGAACGGCATGCCTCACTATTAACTATTTTTTTGCCAAACATTTCTTTTGGATAAAAAGTGATTTTCTCGGCGAGTTAAGCATTTTGAGTAACTTGCCGGTTGCTTTCAGGACGACTTGCCACAAAATTAACTATTTTGTGGCAAACATAAATTTTGGACAAAAAATGAGTTTCTCGGCGAGTTAAGCATTTAGAGTACTTTACAGATAGGTTTCAGAACGGCTTGCCTCACTATTAACTATTTTTTTGCCAAACATTCATTTTGGGAAAAAAGTGATTTTCTCGGCGAGTTAAGCAATTTGAGTAATTTGCCGGTTGGTTCCAGAGCGGCTTGCATCAAATTTAACTATTTTCTGGCAAACATTCATTTTGCAAATAAAAGGGATTTTCTCGGTCAGTTAAGCATTTTGAGTAATTTACCGATAGGTTTCAGAACGGCTTGCCTCACTATTAACTATTTTTTTGCCAAACATTTATTTGGGAAAAAAGTGATTTTCTCGGCGAGTTAAGCATTTTGAACAATTTGCCGGTTGGTTTCAGAACGACTTGCCTCAAAATTAACTATTTTGTGGCAAACATTTATTTTGGGAAAAAAGTAATTTTCTCGGTGAGTTAAGCATTTTGAGTAAGTGCCGGTTGGTTTCAGAACGACTTGCCTGAAAATTAACTATTTTGTGGCAAACATTTACTTTTGATAAAAAGTGATTTTCTCGGCGAGTTAAGCATTTTGACTAACTTGCCGGTTGGTTTCAGAAAGACTTGACTCAAAATTAACTATTTTGTGGCAAACATTCATTTTGGGAAAAAAGTAATTTTCTCGGCGAGTTAAGCATTTTGAGTAACTTGCCGGTTGCTTTCAGGACGACTTGCCACAAAATTAACTATTTTGTGGCAAACATAAATTTTGGACAAAAAATGAGTTTCTCGGCGAGTTAAGCATTTAGAGTACTTTACCGATAGGTTTCAGAACGGCTTGCCTCACTATTAACTATTTTTTTGCCAAACATTCATTTTGGGAAATAAGTGATTTTCTCGGCGAGTTAAGCAATTTGAGTAATTTGCCGGTTGGTTCCAGAGCGGCTTGCATCAAATTTAACTATTTTCTGGCAAACATTCATTTTGCAAATAAAAGGGATTTTCTCGGTCAGTTAAGCATTTTGAGTAATTTACAGATAGGTTTCAGAACGGCTTGCCTCACTATTAACTATTTTTTTGCCAAACATTTATTTTGGAAAAAAAGTGATATTCTCGGCGAGTTAAGCATTTTGAGTAACTTGCCGGTTGCTTTCAGGACGACTTGCCACAAAATTAACTATTTTGTGGCAAACATAAATTTTGGACAAAAAATGAGTTTCTCGGCGAGTTAAGCATTTAGAGTACTTTACAGATAGGTTTCAGAACGGCTTGCCTCACTATTAACTATTTTTTTGCCAAACATTCATTTTGGGAAAAAAGTGATTTTCTCGGCGAGTTAAGCAATTTGAGTAATTTGCCGGTTGGTTCCAGAGCGGCTTGCATCAAATTTAACTATTTTCTGGCAAACATTCATTTTGCAAATAAAAGGGATTTTCTCGGTCAGTTAAGCATTTTGAGTAATTTACCGATAGGTTTCAGAACGGCTTGCCTCACTATTAACTATTTTTTTGCCAAACATTTATTTGGGAAAAAAGTGATTTTCTCGGCGAGTTAAGCATTTTGACTAACTTGCCGGTTGGTTTCAGAAAGACTTCTCTCAAAATTAACTATTTTGTGGCAAACATTCATTTTGGGAAAAAAGTAATTTTCTCGGCGAGTTAAGCATTTTGAGCAATTTGCCGGTTGGTTTCAGAACGACTTGCCTCTAAATTAACTATTTTGTGGCAAACATTTATTTTGGGAAAAAAGTAATTTTCTCGGTGAGTTAAGCATTTTGAGTAAGTGCCGGTTGGTTTCAGAACGACTTGCCTGAAAATTAACTATTTTGTGGCAAACATTTACTTTTGATAAAAAGTGATTTTCTCGGCGAGTTAAGCATTTTGACTAACTTGCCGGTTGGTTTCAGAAAGACTTGTCTCAAAATTAACTATTTTGTGGCAAACATTCATTTTGGGAAAAAAATAATTTTCTCGGCGAGTTAAGCATTTTGAGCAATTTGCCGGTTGGTTTCAGAACGACTTGCCTCAAAATTAACTATTTTGTGGCAAACATTAATTTTGGGAAAAAAGTAATTTTCTCGGTGAGTTAAGCATTTTGAGTAAGTGCTGGTTGGTTTCAGAACGACTTGCCTCAAAATTAACTATTTTTTTTCCAAACATTTATTTTGGAAAGAAAGGTGATTTTCTCGATGAGTTAAGCATTTTGAGTAATTTACCGATAGGTTTCAGAACGACTTGCCTCAAAATTAACTATTTTGTGGCAAAACATTCATTTGGGGGAAAGGTGATTTTCCCGATGAGTTAAGCATTTTGAATAATTTACCGATAGGTTTCAGAACGGCTTGCCTCACTATTAACTATTTTTAGCAAACATTCATATTGGGAAAAAATTGATTTTCTCGGCGAGTCAAGCATTTTGAGTAATTTGCCGGTTGGTTTCAGAACAACTTGGTACAAAATTAACTATTTTGTGGCAAACATTCATTTTGGGAAAAAAGTAATTTTCTCGGTGAGTTAAGCATTGTGAGTAATGTGCCGGTTGGTTTCAGATCGACTTGCCTGAAAATTAACTATTTTGTGGCAAACATTTACTTTTGATAAAAAGTGATTTTCTCGGCGAGTTAACCATTTTGACTAACTTGCCGGTTGGTTTCAGAAAGACTTGTCTCAAAATTAACTATTTTGTGGCAAACATTCATTTTGGGAAAAAAGTGATTTTCTCGGCGAGTTAAGCATTTTGAGTAATTTGCCGGTTGGTTTCAGAACGGCTTGCCTCACTATTAACTATTTTTTTGCCAAACATAAATTTTGGACAAAAAATGAGTTTCTCGGCGAGTTAAGCATTTAGAGTACTTTACCGATAGGTTTCAGAACGGCTTGCCTCACTATTAACTATTTTTTTGCCAAACATTCATTTTGGGAAATAAGTGATTTTCTCGGCGAGTTAAGCAATTTGAGTAATTTGCCGGTTGGTTCCAGAGCGGCTTGCATCAAATTTAACTATTTTCTGGCAAACATTCATTTTGCAAATAAAAGGGATTTTCTCGGTCAGTTAAGCATTTTGAGTAATTTACCGATAGGTTTCAGAACGGCTTGCCTCACTATTAACTATTTTTTTGCCAAACATTTATTTGGGAAAAAAGTAATTTTCTCGGTGAGTTAAGCATTTTGGGTAAGTGCCGGTTGGTTTCAGAACGACTTGCCTGAAAATTAACTATTTTGTGGCAAACATTTACTTTTGATAAAAAGTGATTTTCTCGGCGAGTTAAGCATTTTGACTAACTTGCCGGTTGGTTTCAGAAAGACTTGTCTCAAAATTAACTATTTTGTGGCAAACATTCATTTTGGGAAAAAAGTAATTTTCTCGGCGAGTTAAGCATTTTGAGCAATTTGCCGGTTGGTTTCAGAACGACTTGCCTCAAAATTAACTATTTTGTGGCAAACATTTATTTTGGGAAAAAAGTAATTTTCTCGGTGAGTTAAGCATTTTGAGTAAGTGCCGGTTGGTTTCAGAACGACTTGCCTGAAAATTAACTATTTTGTGGCAAACATTTACTTTTGATAAAAAGTGATTTTCTCGGCGAGTTAAGCATTTTGACTAACTTGCCGGTTGGTTTCAGAAAGACTTGACTCAAAATTAACTATTTTGTGGCAAACATTCATTTTGGGAAAAAAGTAATTTTCTCGGCGAGTTAAGCATTTTGAGCAATTTGCCGGTTGGTTTCAGAACGACTTGCCTCAAAATTAACTATTTTGTGGCAAACATTAATTTTGGGAAAAAAGTAATTTTCTCGGTGAGTTAAGCATTTTGAGTAAGTGCCGGTTGGTTTCAGAACGACTTGCCTCAAAATTAACTATTTTTTTTCCAAACATTTATTTTGGAAAGAAAGGTGATTTTCTCGATGAGTTAAGCATTTTGAGTAATTTACCGATAGGTTTCAGAATGACTTGCCTCAAAATTAACTATTTTGTGGCAAAACATTCATTTGGGGGAAAGGTGATTTTCCCGATGAGTTAAGCATTTTGAATAATTTACCGATAGGTTTCAGAACGGCTTGCCTCACTATTAACTATTTTTAGCAAACATTCATATTGGGAAAAAAGTGATTTTCTCGGCGAGTTAAGCATTTTGAGTAATTTGCCGGTTGGTTTCAGAACGACTTGCGTCAAAGTTAACTATTTTGTGGCAAACATTCATTTTGGGAAAAAAGTGATTTTCTCGGCGAGTTAAGCATTTTGAGTAATTTGCCGGTTGGTTCCAGAGCGGCTTGCATCAAAATTAACTATTTTTAACCAAACATAAATTTTGGAGAAAAAGTGAGTTTCTCGGCGAGTTAAGCATTTTGAGTAATTTACCGATAGGTTTCAGAACGGCATGCCTCACTATTAACTATTTTTTTGCCAAACATTTCTTTTGGATAAAAAGTGATTTTCTCGGCGAGTTAAGCATTTTGAGTAACTTGCCGGTTGCTTTCAGGACGACTTGCCACAAAATTAACTATTTTGTGGCAAACATAAATTTTGGACAAAAAATGAGTTTCTCGGCGAGTTAAGCATTTAGAGTACTTTACCGATAGGTTTCAGAACGGCTTGCGTCACTATTAACTATTTTTTTGCCAAACATTCATTTTGGAAAATAAGTGATTTTCTCGGCGAGTTAAGCAATTTGAGTAATTTGCCGGTTGGTTCCAGAGCGGCTTGCATCAAATTTAACTATTTTCTGGCAAACATTCATTTTGCAAATAAAAGGGATTTTCTCGGTCAGTTAAGCATTTTGAGTAATTTACAGATAGGTTTCAGAACGGCTTGCCTCACTATTAACTATTTTTTTGCCAAACATTTATTTTGGAAAAAAAGTGATATTCTCGGCGAGTTAAGCATTTTGAGTAACTTGCCGGTTGCTTTCAGGACGACTTGCCACAAAATTAACTATTTTGTGGCAAACATAAATTTTGGACAAAAAATGAGTTTCTCGGCGAGTTAAGCATTTAGAGTACTTTACCGATAGGTTTCAGAACGGCTTGCCTCACTATTAACTATTTTTTTGCCAAACATTCATTTTGGGAAATAAGTGATTTTCTCGGCGAGTTAAGCAATTTGAGTAATTTGCCGGTTGGTTCCAGAGCGGCTTGCATCAAATTTAACTATTTTCTGGCAAACATTCATTTTGCAAATAAGAGGGATTTTCTCGGTCAGTTAAGCATTTTGAGTAATTTACAGATAGGTTTCAGAACGGCTTGCCTCACTATTAACTATTTTTTTGCCAAACATTTATTTTGGAAAAAAAGTGATATTCTCGGCGAGTTAAGCATTTTGAGTAACTTGCCGGTTGCTTTCAGGACGACTTGCCACAAAATTAACTATTTTGTGGCAAACATAAATTTTGGACAAAAAATGAGTTTCTCGGCGAGTTAAGCATTTAGAGTACTTTACAGATAGGTTTCAGAACGGCTTGCCTCACTATTAACTATTTTTTTGCCAAACATTCATTTTGGGAAAAAAGTGATTTTCTCGGCGAGTTAAGCAATTTGAGTAATTTGCCGGTTGGTTCCAGAGCGGCTTGCATCAAATTTAACTATTTTCTGGCAAACATTCATTTTGCAAATAAAAGGGATTTTCTCGGTCAGTTAAGCATTTTGAGTAATTTACCGATAGGTTTCAGAACGCCTTGCCTCACTATTAACTATTTTTTTGCCAAACATTTATTTGGGAAAAAAGTGATTTTCTCGGCGAGTTAAGCATTTTGAACAATTTGCCGGTTGGTTTCAGAACGACTTGCCTCAAAATTAACTATTTTGTGGCAAACATTTATTTTGGGAAAAAAGTAATTTTCTCGGTGAGTTAAGCATTTTGAGTAAGTGCCGGTTGGTTTCAGAACGACTTGCCTGAAAATTAACAATTTTGTGGCAAACATTTACTTTTGATAAAAAGTGATTTTCTCGGCGAGTTAAGCATTTTGACTAACTTGCCGGTTGGTTTCAGAAAGACTTGACTCAAAATTAACTATTTTGTGGCAAACATTCATTTTGGGAAAAAAGTAATTTTCTCGGCGAGTTAAGCATTTTGAGTAACTTGCCGGTTGCTTTCAGGACGACTTGCCACAAAATTAAATATTTTGTGGCAAACATAAATTTTGGACAAAAAATGAGTTTCTCGGCGAGTTAAGCATTTAGAGTACTTTACCGATAGGTTTCAGAACGGCTTGCCTCACTATTAACTATTTTTTTGCCAAACATTCATTTTGGGAAATAAGTGATTTTCTCGGCGAGTTAAGCAATTTGAGTAATTTGCCGGTTGGTTCCAGAGCGGCTTGCATCAAATTTAACTATTTTCTGGCAAACATTCATTTTGCAAATAAAAGGGATTTTCTCGGTCAGTTAAGCATTTTGAGTAATTTACAGATAGGTTTCAGAACGGCTTGCCTCACTATTAACTATTTTTTTGCCAAACATTTATTTTGGAAAAAAAGTGATATTCTCGGCGAGTTAAGCATTTTGAGTAACTTGCCGGTTGCTTTCAGGACGACTTGCCACAAAATTAACTATTTTGTGGCAAACATAAATTTTGGACAAATAATGAGTTTCTCGGCGAGTTAAGCATTTAGAGTACTTTACAGATAGGTTTCAGAACGGCTTGCCTCACTATTAACTATTTTTTTGCCAAACATTCATTTTGGGAAAAAAGTGATTTTCTCGGCGAGTTAAGCAATTTGAGTAATTTGCCGGTTGGTTCCAGAGCGGCTTGCATCAAATTTGACTACTTTCTGGCAAACATTCATTTTGCAAATAAAAGGGAT
Organism: Scyliorhinus torazame; assembly: GCF_047496885.1. NCBI lineage: Eukaryota > Metazoa > Chordata > Chondrichthyes > Carcharhiniformes > Scyliorhinidae > Scyliorhinus > Scyliorhinus torazame. Next base: position 998,943 of record NW_027307767.1, on the reverse strand, counting down.
TTTCTCGGTCAGTTAAGCATTTTGAGTAATTTACCGATAGGTTTCAGAACGGCTTGCCTCACTATTAACTATTTTTTTGCCAAACATTTATTTGGGAAAAAAGTGATTTTCTCGGCGAGTTAAGCATTTTGAACAATTTGCCGGTTGGTTTCAGAACGACTTGCCTCAAAATTAACTATTTTGTGGCAAACATTTATTTTGGGAAAAAAGTAATTTTCTCGGTGAGTTAAGCATTTTGAGTAAGTGCCGGTTCGTTTCAGAACGACTTGCCTGAAAATTAACTATTTTGTGGCAAACATTTACTTTTGATAAAAAGTGATTTTCTCGGCGAGTTAAGCATTTTGACTAACTTGCCGGTTGGTTTCAGAAAGACTTGACTCAAAATTAACTATTTTGTGGCAAACATTCATTTTGGGAAAAAAGTAATTTTCTCGGCGAGTTAAGCATTTTGAGCAATTTGCCGGTTGGTTTCAGAACGACTTGCCTCAAAATTAACTATTTTGTGGCAAACATTAATTTTGGGAAAAAAGTAATTTTCTCGGTGAGTTAAGCATTTTGAGTAAGTGCCGGTTGGTTTCAGAACGACTTGCCTCAAAATTAACTATTTTTTTTCCAAACATTTATTTTGGAAAGAAAGGTGATTTTCTCGATGAGTTAAGCATTTTGAGTAATTTACCGATAGGTTTCAGAATGACTTGCCTCAAAATTAACTATTTTGTGGCAAAACATTCATTTGGGGGAAAGGTGATTTTCCCGATGAGTTAAGCATTTTGAATAATTTACCGATAGGTTTCAGAACGGCTTGCCTCACTATTAACTATTTTTAGCAAACATTCATATTGGGAAAAAAGTGATTTTCTCGGCGAGTTAAGCATTTTGAGTAATTTGCCGGTTGGTTTCAGAACGACTTGCGTCAAAGTTAACTATTTTGTGGCAAACATTCATTTTGGGAAAAAAGTGATTTTCTCGGCGAGTTAGCATTTTGAGTAATTTGCCGGTTGGTTCCAGAGCGGCTTGCATCAAAATTAACTATTTTTAACCAAACATAAATTTTGGAGAAAAAGTGAGTTTCTCGGCGAGTTAAGCATTTTGAGTAATTTACCGATAGGTTTCAGAACGGCATGCCTCACTATTAATTATTTTTTTGCCAAACATTTCTTTTGGATAAAAAGTGATTTTCTCGGCGAGTTAAGCATTTTGAGTAACTTGCCGGTTGCTTTCAGGACGACTTGCCACAAAATTAACTATTTTGTGGCAAACATAAATTTTGGACAAAAAATGAGTTTCTCGGCGAGTTAAGCATTTAGAGTACTTTACCGATAGGTTTCAGAACGGCTTGCGTCACTATTAACTATTTTTTTGCCAAACATTCATTTTGGAAAATAAGTGATTTTCTCGGCGAGTTAAGCAATTTGAGTAATTTGCCGGTTGGTTCCAGAGCGGCTTGCATCAAATTTAACTATTTTCTGGCAAACATTCATTTTGCAAATAAGAGGGATTTTCTCGGTCAGTTAAGCATTTTGAGTAATTTACAGATAGGTTTCAGAACGGCTTGCCTCACTATTAACTATTTTTTTGCCAAACATTCATTTTGGGAAAAAAGTGATTTTCTCGGCGAGTTAAGCAATTTGAGTAATTTGCCGGTTGGTTCCAGAGCGGCTTGCATCAAATTTAACTATTTTCTGGCAAACATTCATTTTGCAAATAAAAGGGATTTTCTCGGTCAGTTAAGCATTTTGAGTAATTTACCGATAGGTTTCAGAACGGCTTGCCTCACTATTAACTATTTTTTTGCCAAACATTTATTTGGGAAAAAAGTGATTTTCTCGGCGAGTCAAGCATTTTGAGTAATTTGCCGGTTGGTTTCAGAACGACTTCGCACAAAATTAACTATTTTGTGGCAAACATTCATTTTGGGAAAAAAGTAATTTTCTCGGTGAGTTAAGCATTGTGAGTAATGTGCCGGTTGGTTTCAGATCGACTTGCCTGAAAATTAACTATTTTGTGGCAAACATTTACTTTTGATAAAAAGTGATTTTCTCGGCGAGTTAACCATTTTGACTAACTTGCCGGTTGGTTTCAGAAAGACTTGTCTCAAAATTAACTATTTTGTAGCAAACATTCATTTTGGGAAAAAAGTGATTTTCTCGGCGAGTTAAGCATTTTGAGTAATTTGCCGGTTGGTTCCAGAGCGGCTTGCATCAAAATTAACTGTTTTTAACCAAACATAAATTTTGGAGAAAAAGTGAGTTTCTCGGCGAGTTAAGCATTTTGAGTAATTTACCGATAGGTTTCAGAACGGCATGCCTCACTATTAACTATTTTTTTGCCAAACATTTCTTTTGGATAAAAAGTGATTTTCTCGGCGAGTTAAGCATTTTGAGTAACTTGCCGGTTGCTTTCAGGACGACTTGCCACAAAATTAACTATTTTGTGGCAAACATAAATTTTGGACAAAAAATGAGTTTCTCGGCGAGTTAAGCATTTAGAGTACTTTACCGATAGGTTTCAGAACGGCTTGCCTCACTATTAACTATTTTTTTGCCAAACATTCATTTTGGGAAATAAGTGATTTTCTCGGCGAGTTAAGCAATTTGAGTAATTTGCCGGTTGGTTCCAGAGCGGCTTGCATCAAATTTAACTATTTTCTGGCAAATATTCATTTTGCAAATAAAAGGGATTTTCTCGGTCAGTTAAGCATTTTGAGTAATTTACCGATAGGTTTCAGAACGGCTTGCCTCACTATTAACTATTTTTTTGCCAAACATTTATTTGGGAAAAAAGTGATTTTCTCGGCGAGTTAAGCATTTTGAACAATTTGCCGGTTGGTTTCAGAACGACTTGCCTCAAAATTAACTATTTTGTGGCAAACATTCATTTTGGGAAAAAAGTAATTTTCTCGGTGAGTTAAGCATTTTGAGTAAGTGCCGGTTGGTTTCAGAACGACTTGCCTGAAAATTAACTATTTTGTGGCAAACATTTACTTTTGATAAAAAGTGATTTTCTCGGCGAGTTAAGCATTTTGACTAACTTGCCGGTTGGTTTCAGAAAGACTTGTCTCAAAATTAACTATTTTGTGGCAAACATTCATTTTGGGAAAAAAGTAATTTTCTCGGCGAGTTAAGCATTTTGAGCAATTTGCCGGTTGGTTTCAGAACGACTTGCCTCAAAATTAACTATTTTGTGGCAAACATTAATTTTGGGAAAAAAGTAATTTTCTCGGTGAGTTAAGCATTTTGAGTAAGTGCCGGTTGGTTTCAGAACGACTTGCCTCAAAATTAACTATTTTTTTTCCAAACATTTATTTTGGAAAGAAAGGTGATTTTCTCGATGAGTTAAGCATTTTGAGTAATTTACCGATAGGTTTCAGAACGACTTGCCTCAAAATTAACTATTTTGTGGCAAAACATTCATTTGGGGGAAAGGTGATTTTCCCGATGAGTTAAGCATTTTGAATAATTTACCGATAGGTTTCAGAACGGCTTGCCTCACTATTAACTATTTTTAGCAAACATTCATATTGGGAAAAAAGTGATTTTCTCGGCGAGTCAAGCATTTTGAGTAATTTGCCGGTTGGTTTCAGAACGGCTTGCCTCACTATTAACTATTTTTTTGCCAAACATAAATTTTGGACAAAAAATGAGTTTCTCGGCGAGTTAAGCATTTAGAGTACTTTACCGATAGGTTTCAGAACGGCTTGCCTCACTATTAACTATTTTTTCGCCAAACATTCATTTTGGGAAATAAGTGATTTTCTCGGCGAGTTAAGCAATTTGAGTAATTTGCCGGTTGGTTCCAGAGCGGCTTGCATCAAATTTAACTATTTTCTGGCAAACATTCATTTTGCAAATAAAAGGGATTTTCTCGGTCAGTTAAGCATTTTGAGTAATTTACCGATAGGTTTCAGAACGGCTTGCCTCACTATTAACTATTTTTTTGCCAAACATTTATTTGGGAAAAAAGTGATTTTCTCGGCGAGTGAAGCATTTTGAACAATTTGCCGGTTGGTTTCAGAACGACTTGCCTCAAAATTAACTATTTTGTGGCAAACATTTATTTTGGGAAAAAAGTAATTTTCTCGGTGAGTTAAGCATTTTGGGTAAGTGCCGGTTGGTTTCAGAACGACTTGCCTGAAAATTAACTATTTTGTGGCAAACATTTACTTTTGATAAAAAGTGATTTTCTCGGCGAGTTAAGCATTTTGACTAACTTGCCGGTTGGTTTCAGAAAGACTTGTCTCAAAATTAACTATTTTGCGGCAAACATTCATTTTGGGAAAAAAGTAATTTTCTCGGCGAGTTAAGCATTTTGAGCAATTTGCCGGTTGGTTTCAGAACGACTTGCCTCAAAATTAACTATTTTGTGGCAAACATTTATTTTGGGAAAAAAGTAATTTTCTCGGTGAGTTAAGCATTTTGAGTAAGTGCCGGTTGGTTTCAGAACGACTTGCCTGAAAATTAACTATTTTGTGGCAAACATTTACTTTTGATAAAAAGTGATTTTCTCGGCGAGTTAAGCATTTTGACTAACTTGCCGGTTGGTTTCAGAAAGACTTGACTCAAAATTAACTATTTTGTGGCAAACATTCATTTTGGGAAAAAAGTAATTTTCTCGGCGAGTTAAGCATTTTGAGCAATTTGCCGGTTGGTTTCAGAACGACTTGCCTCAAAATTAACTATTTTGTGGCAAACATTAATTTTGGGAAAAAAGTAATTTTCTCGGTGAGTTAAGCATTTTGAGTAAGTGCCGGTTGGTTTCAGAACGACTTGCCTCAAAATTAACTATTTTTTTTCCAAACATTTATTTTGGAAAGAAAGGTGATTTTCTCGATGAGTTAAGCATTTTGAGTAATTTACCGATAGGTTTCAGAATGACTTGCCTCAAAATTAACTATTTTGTGGCAAAACATTCATTTGGGGGAAAGGTGATTTTCCCGATGAGTTAAGCATTTTGAATAATTTACCGATAGGTTTCAGAACGGCTTGCCTCACTATTAACTATTTTTAGCAAATATTCATATTGGGAAAAAAGTGATTTTCTCGGCGAGTTAAGCATTTTGAGTAATTTGCCGGTTGGTTTCAGAACGACTTGCGTCAAAGTTAACTATTTTGTGGCAAACATTCATTTTGGGAAAAAAGTGATTTTCTCGGCGAGTTAAGCATTTTGAGTAATTTGCCGGTTGGTTCCAGAGCGGCTTGCATCAAAATTAACTATTTTGTGGCAAACATAAATTTTGGACAAAAAATGAGTTTCTCGGCGAGTTAAGCATTTAGAGTACTTTTCCGATAGGTTTCAGAACGGCTTGCCTCACTATTAACTATTTTTTTGCCAAACATTCATTTTGGGAAATAAGTGATTTTCTCGGCGAGTTAAGCAATTTGAGTAATTTGCCGGTTGGTTCCAGAGCGGCTTGCATCAAATTTAACTATTTTCTGGCAAACATTCATTTTGCAAATAAAAGGGATTTTCTCGGTCAGTTAAGCATTTTGAGTAATTTACAGATAGGTTTCAGAACGGCTTGCCTCACTATTAACTATTTTTTTGCCAAACATTTATTTTGGAAAAAAGTGATTTTCTCGGCGAGTTAAGCATTTTGAACAATTTGCCGGTTGGTTTCAGAACGACTTGCCTCAAAATTAACTATTTTGTGGCAAACATTTATTTTGGGAAAAAAGTAATTTTCTCGGTGAGTTAAGCATTTTGAGTAAGTGCCGGTTGGTTTCAGAACGACTTGCCTGAAAATTAACAATTTTGTGGCAAACATTTACTTTTGATAAAAAGTGATTTTCTCGGCGAGTTAAGCATTTTGACTAACTTGCCGGTTGGTTTCAGAAAGACTTGACTCAAAATTAACTATTTTGTGGCAAACATTCATTTTGGGAAAAAAGTAATTTTCTCGGCGAGTTAAGCATTTTGAGTAACTTGCCGGTTGCTTTCAGGACGACTTGCCACAAAATTAAATATTTTGTGGCAAACATAAATTTTGGACAAAAAATGAGTTTCTCGGCGAGTTAAGCATTTAGAGTACTTTACCGATAGGTTTCAGAACGGCTTGCCTCACTATTAACTATTTTTTTGCCAAACATTCATTTTGGGAAATAAGTGATTTTCTCGGCGAGTTAAGCAATTTGAGTAATTTGCCGGTTGGTTCCAGAGCGGCTTGCATCAAATTTAACTATTTTCTGGCAAACATTCATTTTGCAAATAAAAGGGATTTTCTCGGTCAGTTAAGCATTTTGAGTAATTTACAGATAGGTTTCAGAACGGCTTGCCTCACTATTAACTATTTTTTTGCCAAACATTTATTTTGGAAAAAAAGTGATATTCTCGGCGAGTTAAGCATTTTGAGTAACTTGCCGGTTGCTTTCAGGACGACTTGCCACAAAATTAACTATTTTGTGGCAAACATAAATTTTGGACAAATAATGAGTTTCTCGGCGAGTTAAGCATTTAGAGTACTTTACAGATAGGTTTCAGAACGGCTTGCCTCACTATTAACTATTTTTTTGCCAAACATTCATTTTGGGAAAAAAGTGATTTTCTCGGCGAGTTAAGCAATTTGAGTAATTTGCCGGTTGGTTCCAGAGCGGCTTGCATCAAATTTGACTACTTTCTGGCAAACATTCATTTTGCAAATAAAAGGGATTTTCTCGGTCAGTTAAGCATTTTGAGTAATTTACCGATAGGTTTCAGAACGGCTTGCCTCACTATTAACTATTTTTTTGCCAAACATTTATTTGGGAAAAAAGTGATTTTCTCGGCGAGTTAAGCATTTTGAACAATTTGCCGGTTGGTTTCAGAACGACTTGCCTCAAAATTAACTATTTTGTGGCAAACATTTATTTTGGGAAAAAAGTAATTTTCTCGGTGAGTTAAGCATTTTGAGTAAGTGCCGGTTCGTTTCAGAACGACTTGCCTGAAAATTAACTATTTTGTGGCAAACATTTACTTTTGATAAAAAGTGATTTTCTCGGCGAGTTAAGCATTTTGACTAACTTGCCGGTTGGTTTCAGAAAGACTTGACTCAAAATTAACTATTTTGTGGCAAACATTCATTTTGGGAAAAAAGTAATTTTCTCGGCGAGTTAAGCATTTTGAGCAATTTGCCGGTTGGTTTCAGAACGACTTGCCTCAAAATTAACTATTTTGTGGCAAACATTAATTTTGGGAAAAAAGTAATTTTCTCGGTGAGTTAAGCATTTTGAGTAAGTGCCGGTTGGTTTCAGAACGACTTGCCTCAAAATTAACTATTTTTTTTCCAAACATTTATTTTGGAAAGAAAGGTGATTTTCTCGATGAGTTAAGCATTTTGAGTAATTTACCGATAGGTTTCAGAATGACTTGCCTCAAAATTAACTATTTTGTGGCAAAACATTCATTTGGGGGAAAGGTGATTTTCCCGATGAGTTAAGCATTTTGAATAATTTACCGATAGGTTTCAGAACGGCTTGCCTCACTATTAACTATTTTTAGCAAACATTCATATTGGGAAAAAAGTGATTTTCTCGGCGAGTTAAGCATTTTGAGTAATTTGCCGGTTGGTTTCAGAACGACTTGCGTCAAAGTTAACTATTTTGTGGCAAACATTCATTTTGGGAAAAAAGTGATTTTCTCGGCGAGTTAGCATTTTGAGTAATTTGCCGGTTGGTTCCAGAGCGGCTTGCATCAAAATTAACTATTTTTAACCAAACATAAATTTTGGAGAAAAAGTGAGTTTCTCGGCGAGTTAAGCATTTTGAGTAATTTACCGATAGGTTTCAGAACGGCATGCCTCACTATTAATTATTTTTTTGCCAAACATTTCTTTTGGATAAAAAGTGATTTTCTCGGCGAGTTAAGCATTTTGAGTAACTTGCCGGTTGCTTTCAGGACGACTTGCCACAAAATTAACTATTTTGTGGCAAACATAAATTTTGGACAAAAAATGAGTTTCTCGGCGAGTTAAGCATTTAGAGTACTTTACCGATAGGTTTCAGAACGGCTTGCGTCACTATTAACTATTTTTTTGCCAAACATTCATTTTGGAAAATAAGTGATTTTCTCGGCGAGTTAAGCAATTTGAGTAATTTGCCGGTTGGTTCCAGAGCGGCTTGCATCAAAATTAACTATTTTTAACCAAACATAAATTTTGGAGAAAAAGTGAGTTTCTCGGCGAGTTAAGCATTTTGAGTAATTTACCGATAGGTTTCAGAACGGCATGCCTCACTATTAATTATTTTTTTGCCAAACATTTCTTTTGGATAAAAAGTGATTTTCTCGGCGAGTTAAGCATTTTGAGTAACTTGCCGGTTGCTTTCAGGACGACTTGCCACAAAATTAACTATTTTGTGGCAAACATAAATTTTGGACAAAAAATGAGTTTCTCGGCGAGTTAAGCATTTAGAGTACTTTACCGATAGGTTTCAGAACGGCTTGCGTCACTATTAACTATTTTTTTGCCAAACATTCATTTTGGAAAATAAGTGATTTTCTCGGCGAGTTAAGCAATTTGAGTAATTTGCCGGTTGGTTCCAGAGCGGCTTGCATCAAATTTAACTATTTTCTGGCAAACATTCATTTTGCAAATAAGAGGGATTTTCTCGGTCAGTTAAGCATTTTGAGTAATTTACAGATAGGTTTCAGAACGGCTTGCCTCACTATTAACTATTTTTTTGCCAAACATTCATTTTGGGAAAAAAGTGATTTTCTCGGCGAGTTAAGCAATTTGAGTAATTTGCCGGTTGGTTCCAGAGCGGCTTGCATCAAATTTAACTATTTTCTGGCAAACATTCATTTTGCAAATAAAAGGGATTTTCTCGGTCAGTTAAGCATTTTGAGTAATTTACCGATAGGTTTCAGAACGGCTTGCCTCACTATTAACTATTTTTTTGCCAAACATTTATTTGGGAAAAAAGTGATTTTCTCGGCGAGTCAAGCATTTTGAGTAATTTGCCGGTTGGTTTCAGAACGACTTCGCACAAAATTAACTATTTTGTGGCAAACATTCATTTTGGGAAAAAAGTAATTTTCTCGGTGAGTTAAGCATTGTGAGTAATGTGCCGGTTGGTTTCAGATCGACTTGCCTGAAAATTAACTATTTTGTGGCAAACATTTACTTTTGATAAAAAGTGATTTTCTCGGCGAGTTAACCATTTTGACTAACTTGCCGGTTGGTTTCAGAAAGACTTGTCTCAAAATTAACTATTTTGTGGCAAACATTCATTTTGGGAAAAAAGTGATTTTCTCGGCGAGTTAAGCATTTTGAGTAATTTGCCGGTTGGTTCCAGAGCGGCTTGCATCAAAATTAACTGTTTTTAACCAAACATAAATTTTGGAGAAAAAGTGAGTTTCTCGGCGAGTTAAGCATTTTGAGTAATTTACCGATAGGTTTCAGAACGGCATGCCTCACTATTAACTATTTTTTTGCCAAACATTTCTTTTGGATAAAAAGTGATTTTCTCGGCGAGTTAAGCATTTTGAGTAACTTGCCGGTTGCTTTCAGGACGACTTGCCACAAAATTAACTATTTTGTGGCAAACATAAATTTTGGACAAAAAATGAGTTTCTCGGCGAGTTAAGCATTTAGAGTACTTTACCGATAGGTTTCAGAACGGCTTGCCTCACTATTAACTATTTTTTTGCCAAACATTCATTTTGGGAAATAAGTGATTTTCTCGGCGAGTTAAGCAATTTGAGTAATTTGCCGGTTGGTTCCAGAGCGGCTTGCATCAAATTTAACTATTTTCTGGCAAATATTCATTTTGCAAATAAAAGGGATTTTCTCGGTCAGTTAAGCATTTTGAGTAATTTACCGATAGGTTTCAGAACGGCTTGCCTCACTATTAACTATTTTTTTGCCAAACATTTATTTGGGAAAAAAGTGATTTTCTCGGCGAGTTAAGCATTTTGAACAATTTGCCGGTTGGTTTCAGAACGACTTGCCTCAAAATTAACTATTTTGTGGCAAACATTCATTTTGGGAAAAAAGTAATTTTCTCGGTGAGTTAAGCATTTTGAGTAAGTGCCGGTTGGTTTCAGAACGACTTGCCTGAAAATTAACTATTTTGTGGCAAACATTTACTTTTGATAAAAAGTGATTTTCTCGGCGAGTTAAGCATTTTGACTAACTTGCCGGTTGGTTTCAGAAAGACTTGTCTCAAAATTAACTATTTTGTGGCAAACATTCATTTTGGGAAAAAAGTAATTTTCTCGGCGAGTTAAGCATTTTGAGCAATTTGCCGGTTGGTTTCAGAACGACTTGCCTCTAAATTAACTATTTTGTGGCAAACATTCATTTTGGGAAAAAAGTAATTTTCTCGGTGAGTTAAGCATTTTGAGTAAGTGCCGGTTGGTTTCAGAACGACTTGCCTGAAAATTAACTATTTTGTGGCAAACATTTACTTTTGATAAAAAGTGATTTTCTCGGCGAGTTAAGCATTTTGACTAACTTGCCGGTTGGTTTCAGAAAGACTTGTCTCAAAATTAACTATTTTGTGGCAAACATTCATTTTGGGAAAAAAGTAATTTTCTCGGCGAGTTAAGCATTTTGAGCAATTTGCCGGTTGGTTTCAGAACGACTTGCCTCAAAATTAACTATTTTGTGGCAAACATTAATTTTGGGAAAAAAGTAATTTTCTCGGTGAGTTAAGCATTTTGAGTAAGTGCCGGTTGGTTTCAGAACGACTTGCCTCAAAATTAACTATTTTTTTTCCAAACATTTATTTTGGAAAGAAAGGTGATTTTCTCGATGAGTTAAGCATTTTGAGTAATTTACCGATAGGTTTCAGAACGACTTGCCTCAAAATTAACTATTTTGTGGCAAAACATTCATTTGGGGGAAAGGTGATTTTCCCGATGAGTTAAGCATTTTGAATAATTTACCGATAGGTTTCAGAACGGCTTGCCTCACTATTAACTATTTTTAGCAAACATTCATATTGGGAAAAAAGTGATTTTCTCGGCGAGTCAAGCATTTTGAGTAATTTGCCGGTTGGTTTCAGAACGGCTTGCCTCACTATTAACTATTTTTTTGCCAAACATAAATTTTGGACAAAAAATGAGTTTCTCGGCGAGTTAAGCATTTAGAGTACTTTACCGATAGGTTTCAGAACGGCTTGCCTCACTATTAACTATTTTTTCGCCAAACATTCATTTTGGGAAATAAGTGATTTTCTCGGCGAGTTAAGCAATTTGAGTAATTTGCCGGTTGGTTCCAGAGCGGCTTGCATCAAATTTAACTATTTTCTGGCAAACATTCATTTTGCAAATAAAAGGGATTTTCTCGGTCAGTTAAGCATTTTGAGTAATTTACCGATAGGTTTCAGAACGGCTTGCCTCACTATTAACTATTTTTTTGCCAAACATTTATTTGGGAAAAAAGTGATTTTCTCGGCGAGTGAAGCATTTTGAACAATTTGCCGGTTGGTTTCAGAACGACTTGCCTCAAAATTAACTATTTTGTGGCAAACATTTATTTTGGGAAAAAAGTAATTTTCTCGGTGAGTTAAGCATTTTGGGTAAGTGCCGGTTGGTTTCAGAACGACTTGCCTGAAAATTAACTATTTTGTGGCAAACATTTACTTTTGATAAAAAGTGATTTTCTCGGCGAGTTAAGCATTTTGACTAACTTGCCGGTTGGTTTCAGAAAGACTTGTCTCAAAATTAACTATTTTGCGGCAAACATTCATTTTGGGAAAAAAGTAATTTTCTCGGCGAGTTAAGCATTTTGAGCAATTTGCCGGTTGGTTTCAGAACGACTTGCCTCAAAATTAACTATTTTGTGGCAAACATTTATTTTGGGAAAAAAGTAATTTTCTCGGTGAGTTAAGCATTTTGAGTAAGTGCCGGTTGGTTTCAGAACGACTTGCCTGAAAATTAACTATTTTGTGGCAAACATTTACTTTTGATAAAAAGTGATTTTCTCGGCGAGTTAAGCATTTTGACTAACTTGCCGGTTGGTTTCAGAAAGACTTGACTCAAAATTAACTATTTTGTGGCAAACATTCATTTTGGGAAAAAAGTAATTTTCTCGGCGAGTTAAGCATTTTGAGCAATTTGCCGGTTGGTTTCAGAACGACTTGCCTCAAAATTAACTATTTTGTGGCAAACATTAATTTTGGGAAAAAAGTAATTTTCTCGGTGAGTTAAGCATTTTGAGTAAGTGCCGGTTGGTTTCAGAACGACTTGCCTCAAAATTAACTATTTTTTTTCCAAACATTTATTTTGGAAAGAAAGGTGATTTTCTCGATGAGTTAAGCATTTTGAGTAATTTACCGATAGGTTTCAGAATGACTTGCCTCAAAATTAACTATTTTGTGGCAAAACATTCATTTGGGGGAAAGGTGATTTTCCCGATGAGTTAAGCATTTTGAATAATTTACCGATAGGTTTCAGAACGGCTTGCCTCACTATTAACTATTTTTAGCAAATATTCATATTGGGAAAAAAGTGATTTTCTCGGCGAGTTAAGCATTTTGAGTAATTTGCCGGTTGGTTTCAGAACGACTTGCGTCAAAGTTAACTATTTTGTGGCAAACATTCATTTTGGGAAAAAAGTGATTTTCTCGGCGAGTTAAGCATTTTGAGTAATTTGCCGGTTGGTTCCAGAGCGGCTTGCATCAAAATTAACTATTTTGTGGCAAACATAAATTTTGGACAAAAAATGAGTTTCTCGGCGAGTTAAGCATTTAGAGTACTTTACCGATAGGTTTCAGAACGGCTTGCCTCACTATTAACTATTTTTTTGCCAAACATTCATTTTGGGAAATAAGTGATTTTCTCGGCGAGTTAAGCAATTTGAGTAATTTGCCGGTTGGTTCCAGAGCGGCTTGCATCAAATTTAACTATTTTCTGGCAAACATTCATTTTGCAAATAAAAGGGATTTTCTCGGTCAGTTAAGCATTTTGAGTAATTTACAGATAGGTTTCAGAACGGCTTGCCTCACTATTAACTATTTTTTTGCCAAACATTTATTTTGGAAAAAAAGTGATATTCTCGGCGAGTTAAGCATTTTGAGTAACTTGCCGGTTGCTTTCAGGACGACTTGCCACAAAATTAACTATTTTGTGGCAAACATAAATTTTGGACAAAAAATGAGTTTCTCGGCGAGTTAAGCATTTAGAGTACTTTTCCGATAGGTTTCAGAACGGCTTGCCTCACTATTAACTATTTTTTTGCCAAACATTCATTTTGGGAAATAAGTGATTTTCTCGGCGAGTTAAGCAATTTGAGTAATTTGCCGGTTGGTTCCAGAGCGGCTTGCATCAAATTTAACTATTTTCTGGCAAACATTCATTTTGCAAATAAAAGGGATTTTCTCGGTCAGTTAAGCATTTTGAGTAATTTACAGATAGGTTTCAGAACGGCTTGCCTCACTATTAACTATTTTTTTGCCAAACATTTATTTTGGAAAAAAAGTGATATTCTCGGCGAGTTAAGCATTTTGAGTAACTTGCCGGTTGCTTTCAGGACGACTTGCCACAAAATTAACTATTTTGTGGCAAACATAAATTTTGGGAAAAAAGTAATTTTCTCGGTGAGTTAAGCATTGTGAGTAATGTACCGGTTGGTTTCAGATCGACTTGCCTGAAAATTAACTATTTTGAGGCATACATTTACTTTTGATAAAAAGTGATTTTCTCGGCGAGTTAACCATTTTGACTAACTTGCCCGTTGGTTTCAGAAAGACTTGTCTCAAAATTAACTATTTTGTGGCAAACATTCATTTTGGGAAAAAAGTGATTTTCTCGGCGAGTTAAGCATTTTGAGTAATTTGCCGGTTGGTTTCAGAACGGCTTGCCTCACTATTAACTATTTTTTTGCCAAACATAAATTTTGGACAAAAAATGAGTTTCTCGGCGAGTTAAGCATTTTGAGTAAGTGCCGGTTGGTTTCAGAACGACTTGCCTGAAAATTAACTATTTTGTGGCAAACATTTACTTTTGATAAAAAGTGATTTTCTCGGCGAGTTAAGCATTTTGACTAACTTGCCGGTTGGTTTCAGAAAGACTTGACTCAAAATTAACTATTTTGTGGCAAACATTCATTTTGGGAAAAAAGTAATTTTCTCGGCGAGTTAAGCATTTTGAGTAACTTGCCGGTTGCTTTCAGGACGACTTGCCACAAAATTAACTATTTTGTGGCAAACATAAATTTTGGACAAAAAATGAGTTTCTCGGCGAGTTAAGCATTTAGAGTACTTTACCGATAGGTTTCAGAACGGCTTGCCTCACTATTAACTATTTTTTTGCCAAACATTCATTTTGGGAAATAAGTGATTTTCTCGGCGAGTTAAGCAATTTGAGTAATTTGCCGGTTGGTTCCAGAGCGGCTTGCATCAAATTTAACTATTTTCTGGCAAACATTCATTTTGCAAATAAAAGGGATTTTCTCGGTCAGTTAAGCATTTTGAGTAATTTACCGATAGGTTTCAGAACGGCTTGCCTCACTATTAACTATTTTTTTGCCAAACATTTATTTGGGAAAAAAGTGATTTTCTCGGCGAGTTAAGCATTTTGAACAATTTGCCGGTTGGTTTCAGAACGACTTGCCTCAAAATTAACTATTTTGTGGCAAACATTTATTTTGGGAAAAAAGTAATTTTCTCGGTGAGTTAAGCATTTTGAGTAAGTGCCGGTTGGTTTCAGAACGACTTGCCTGAAAATTAACTATTTTGTGGCAAACATTTACTTTTGATAAAAAGTGATTTTCTCGGCGAGTTAAGCATTTTGACTAACTTGCCGGTTGGTTTCAGAAAGACTTGTCTCAAAATTAACTATTTTGTGGCAAACATTCATTTTGGGAAAAAAGTAATTTTCTCGGCGAGTTAAGCATTTTGAGCAATTTGCCGGTTGGTTTCAGAACGACTTGCCTCTAAATTAACTATTTTGTGGCAAACATTTATTTTGGGAAAAAAGTAATTTTCTCGGTGAGTTAAGCATTTTGAGTAAGTGCCGGTTGGTTTCAGAACGACTTGCCTGAAAATTAACTATTTTGTGGCAAACATTTACTTTTGATAAAAAGTGATTTTCTCGGCGAGTTAAGCATTTTGACTAACTTGCCGGTTGGTTTCAGAAAGACTTGTCTCAAAATTAACTATTTTGTGGCAAACATTCATTTTGGGAAAAAAATAATTTTCTCGGCGAGTTAAGCATTTTGAGCAATTTGCCGGTTGGTTTCAGAACGACTTGCCTCAAAATTAACTATTTTGTGGCAAACATTAATTTTGGGAAAAAAGTAATTTTCTCGGTGAGTTAAGCATTTTGAGTAAGTGCCGGTTGGTTTCAGAACGACTTGCCTCAAAATTAACTATTTTTTTTCCAAACATTTATTTTGGAAAGAAAGGTGATTTTCTCGATGAGTTAAGCATTTTGAGTAATTTACCGATAGGTTTCAGAACGACTTGCCTCAAAATTAACTATTTTGTGGCAAAACATTCATTTGGGGGAAAGGTGATTTTCCCGATGAGTTAAGCATTTTGAATAATTTACCGATAGGTTTCAGAACGGCTTGCCTCACTATTAACTATTTTTAGCAAACATTCATATTGGGAAAAAAGTGATTTTCTCGGCGAGTCAAGCATTTTGAGTAATTTGCCGGTTGGTTTCAGAACGGCTTGCCTCACTATTAACTATTTTTTTGCCAAACATAAATTTTGGACAAAAAATGAGTTTCTCGGCGAGTTAAGCATTTAGAGTACTTTACCGATAGGTTTCAGAACGGCTTGCCTCACTATTAACTATTTTTTCGCCAAACATTCATTTTGGGAAATAAGTGATTTTCTCGGCGAGTTAAGCAATTTGAGTAATTTGCCGGTTGGTTCCAGAGCGGCTTGCATCAAATTTAACTATTTTCTGGCAAACATTCATTTTGCAAATAAAAGGGATTTTCTCGGTCAGTTAAGCATTTTGAGTAATTTACCGATAGGTTTCAGAACGGCTTGCCTCACTATTAACTATTTTTTTGCCAAACATTTATTTGGGAAAAAAGTGATTTTCTCGGCGAGTGAAGCATTTTGAACAATTTGCCGGTTGGTTTCAGAACGACTTGCCTCAAAATTAACTATTTTGTGGCAAACATTTATTTTGGGAAAAAAGTAATTTTCTCGGTGAGTTAAGCATTTTGGGTAAGTGCCGGTTGGTTTCAGAACGACTTGCCTGAAAATTAACTATTTTGTGGCAAACATTTACTTTTGATAAAAAGTGATTTTCTCGGCGAGTTAAGCATTTTGACTAACTTGCCGGTTGGTTTCAGAAAGACTTGTCTCAAAATTAACTATTTTGCGGCAAACATTCATTTTGGGAAAAAAGTAATTTTCTCGGCGAGTTAAGCATTTTGAGCAATTTGCCGGTTGGTTTCAGAACGACTTGCCTCAAAATTAACTATTTTGTGGCAAACATTTATTTTGGGAAAAAAGTAATTTTCTCGGTGAGTTAAGCATTTTGAGTAAGTGCCGGTTGGTTTCAGAACGACTTGCCTGAAAATTAACTATTTTGTGGCAAACATTTACTTTTGATAAAAAGTGATTTTCTCGGCGAGTTAAGCATTTTGACTAACTTGCCGGTTGGTTTCAGAAAGACTTGACTCAAAATTAACTATTTTGTGGCAAACATTCATTTTGGGAAAAAAGTAATTTTCTCGGCGAGTTAAGCATTTTGAGCAATTTGCCGGTTGGTTTCAGAACGACTTGCCTCAAAATTAACTATTTTGTGGCAAACATTAATTTTGGGAAAAAAGTAATTTTCTCGGTGAGTTAAGCATTTTGAGTAAGTGCCGGTTGGTTTCAGAACGACTTGCCTCAAAATTAACTATTTTTTTTCCAAACATTTATTTTGGAAAGAAAGGTGATTTTCTCGATGAGTTAAGCATTTTGAGTAATTTACCGATAGGTTTCAGAATGACTTGCCTCAAAATTAACTATTTTGTGGCAAAACATTCATTTGGGGGAAAGGTGATTTTCCCGATGAGTTAAGCATTTTGAATAATTTACCGATAGGTTTCAGAACGGCTTGCCTCACTATTAACTATTTTTAGCAAATATTCATATTGGGAAAAAAGTGATTTTCTCGGCGAGTTAAGCATTTTGAGTAATTTGCCGGTTGGTTTCAGAACGACTTGCGTCAAAGTTAACTATTTTGTGGCAAACATTCATTTTGGGAAAAAAGTGATTTTCTCGGCGAGTTAAGCATTTTGAGTAATTTGCCGGTTGGTTCCAGAGCGGCTTGCATCAAAATTAACTATTTTGTGGCAAACATAAATTTTGGACAAAAAATGAGTTTCTCGGCGAGTTAAGCATTTAGAGTACTTTACCGATAGGTTTCAGAACGGCTTGCCTCACTATTAACTATTTTTTTGCCAAACATTCATTTTGGGAAATAAGTGATTTTCTCGGCGAGTTAAGCAATTTGAGTAATTTGCCGGTTGGTTCCAGAGCGGCTTGCATCAAATTTAACTATTTTCTGGCAAACATTCATTTTGCAAATAAAAGGGATTTTCTCGGTCAGTTAAGCATTTTGAGTAATTTACAGATAGGTTTCAGAACGGCTTGCCTCACTATTAACTATTTTTTTGCCAAACATTTATTTTGGAAAAAAAGTGATATTCTCGGCGAGTTAAGCATTTTGAGTAACTTGCCGGTTGCTTTCAGGACGACTTGCCACAAAATTAACTATTTTGTGGCAAACATAAATTTTGGACAAAAAATGAGTTTCTCGGCGAGTTAAGCATTTAGAGTACTTTACCGATAGGTTTCAGAACGGCTTGCCTCACTATTAACTATTTTTTTGCCAAACATTCATTTTGGGAAATAAGTGATTTTCTCGGCGAGTTAAGCAATTTGAGTAATTTGCCGGTTGGTTCCAGAGCGGCTTGCATCAAATTTAACTATTTTCTGGCAAACATTCATTTTGCAAATAAAAGGGATTTTCTCGGTCAGTTAAGCATTTTGAGTAATTTACAGATAGGTTTCAGAACGGCTTGCCTCACTATTAACTATTTTTTTGCCAAACATTTATTTTGGAAAAAAAGTGATATTCTCGGCGAGTTAAGCATTTTGAGTAACTTGCCGGTTGCTTTCAGGACGACTTGCCACAAAATTAACTATTTTGTGGCAAACATAAATTTTGGACAAAAAATGAGTTTCTCGGCGAGTTAAGCATTTAGAGTACTTTACAGATAGGTTTCAGAACGGCTTGCCTCACTATTAACTATTTTTTTGCCAAACATTCATTTTGGGAAAAAAGTGATTTTCTCGGCGAGTTAAGCAATTTGAGTAATTTGCCGGTTGGTTCCAGAGCGGCTTGCATCAAATTTAACTATTTTCTGGCAAACATTCATTTTGCAAATAAAAGGGATTTTCTCGGTCAGTTAAGCATTTTGAGTAATTTACCGATAGGTTTCAGAACGGCTTGCCTCACTATTAACTATTTTTTTGCCAAACATTTATTTGGGAAAAAAGTGATTTTCTCGGCGAGTCAAGCATTTTGAGTAATTTGCCGGTTGGTTTCAGAACGACTTCGCACAAAATTAACTATTTTGTGGCAAACATTCATTTTGGGAAAAAAGTAATTTTCTCGGTGAGTTAAGCATTGTGAGTAATGTACCGGTTGGTTTCAGATCGACTTGCCTGAAAATTAACTATTTTGTGGCAAACATTTACTTTTGATAAAAAGTGATTTTCTCGGCGAGTTAACCATTTTGACTAACTTGCCCGTTGGTTTCAGAAAGACTTGTCTCAAAATTAACTATTTTGTGGCAAACATTCATTTTGGGAAAAAAGTGATTTTCTCGGCGAGTTAAGCATTTTGAGTAATTTGCCGGTTGGTTTCAGAACGGCTTGCCTCACTATTAACTATTTTTTTGCCAAACATAAATTTTGGACAAAAAATGAGTTTCTCGGCGAGTTAAGCATTTAGAGTACTTTACCGATAGGTTTCAGAACGGCTTGCCTCACTATTAACTATTTTTTTGCCAAACATTCATTTTGGGAAATAAGTGATTTTCTCGGCGAGTTAAGCAATTTGAGTAATTTGCCGGTTGGTTCCAGAGCGGCTTGCATCAAATTTAACTATTTTCTGGCAAACATTCATTTTGCAAATAAAAGGGATTTTCTCGGTCAGTTAAGCATTTTGAGTAATTTACCGATAGGTTTCAGAACGGCTTGCCTCACTATTAACTATTTTTTTGCCAAACATTTATTTGGGAAAAAAGTGATTTTCTCGGCGAGTGAAGCATTTTGAACAATTTGCCGGTTGGTTTCAGAACGACTTGCCTCAAAATTAACTATTTTGTGGCAAACATTTATTTTGGGAAAAAAGTAATTTTCTCGGTGAGTTAAGCATTTTGGGTAAGTGCCGGTTGGTTTCAGAACGACTTGCCTGAAAATTAACTTTTTTGTGGCAAACATTTACTTTTGATAAAAAGTGATTTTCTCGGCGAGTTAAGCATTTTGAGCAATTTGCCGGTTGGTTTCAGAACGACTTGCCTCAAAATTAACTATTTTGTGGCAAACATTAATTTTGGGAAAAAAGTAATTTTCTCGGTGAGTTAAGCATTTTGAGTAAGTGCCGGTTGGTTTCAGAACGACTTGCCTCAAAATTAACTATTTTTTTTCCAAACATTTATTTTGGAAAGAAAGGTGATTTTCTCGATGAGTTAAGCATTTTGAGTAATTTACCGATAGGTTTCAGAACGACTTGCCTCAAAATTAACTATTTTGTGGCAAAACATTCATTTGGGGGAAAGGTGATTTTCCCGATGAGTTAAGCATTTTGAATAATTTACCGATAGGTTTCAGAACGGCTTGCCTCACTATTAACTATTTTTAGCAAACATTCATATTGGGAAAAAAGTGATTTTCTCGGCGAGTCAAGCATTTTGAGTAATTTGCCGGTTGGTTTCAGAACGACTTGGCACAAAATTAACTATTTTGTGGCAAACATTCATTTTGGGAAAAAAGTAATTTTCTCGGTGAGTTAAGCATTGTGAGTAATGTGCCGGTTGGTTTCAGATCGACTTGCCTGAAAATTAACTATTTTGTGGCAAACATTTACTTTTGATAAAAAGTGATTTTCTCGGCGAGTTAACCATTTTGACTAACTTGCCGGTTGGTTTCAGAAAGACTTGTCTCAAAATTAACTATTTTGTGGCAAACATTCATTTTGGGAAAAAAGTGATTTTCTCGGCGAGTTAAGCATTTTGAGTAATTTGCCGGTTGGTTTCAGAACGGCTTGCCTCACTATTAACTATTTTTTTGCCAAACATAAATTTTGGACAAAAAATGAGTTTCTCGGCGAGTTAAGCATTTAGAGTACTTTACCGATAGGTTTCAGAACGGCTTGCCTCACTATTAACTATTTTTTTGCCAAACATTCATTTTGGGAAATAAGTGATTTTCTCGGCGAGTTAAGCAATTTGAGTAATTTGCCGGTTGGTTCCAGAGCGGCTTGCATCAAATTTAACTATTTTCTGGCAAACATTCATTTTGCAAATAAAAGGGATTTTCTCGGTCAGTTAAGCATTTTGAGTAATTTACCGATAGGTTTCAGAACGGCTTGCCTCACTATTAACTATTTTTTTGCCAAACATTTATTTGGGAAAAAGTGATTTTCTCGGCGAGTTAAGCATTTTGAATAATTTGCCGGTTGGTTTCAGAACGACTTGCCTCAAAATTAACTATTTTGTGGCAAACATTTATTTTGGAAAAAAAATAATTTTCTCGGTGAGTTAAGCATTTTGGGTAAGTGCCGGTTGGTTTCAGAACGACTTGCCTGAAAATTAACTATTTTGTGGCAAACATTTACTTTTGATAAAAAGTGATTTTCTCGGCGAGTTAAGCATTTTGACTAACTTGCCGGTTGGTTTCAGAAAGACTTGTCTCAAAATTAACTATTTTGTGGCAAACATTCATTTTGGGAAAAAAGTAATTTTCTCGGCGAGTTAAGCATTTTGAGCAATTTGCCGGTTGGTTTCAGAACGACTTGCCTCAAAATTAACTATTTTGTGGCAAACATTTATTTTGGGAAAAAAGTAATTTTCTCGGTGAGTTAAGCATTTTGAGTAAGTGCCGGTTGGTTTCAGAACGACTTGCCTGAAAATTAACTATTTTGTGGCAAACATTTACTTTTGATAAAAAGTGATTTTCTTGGCGAGTTAAGCATTTTGACTAACTTGCCGGTTGGTTTCAGAAAGACTTGACTCAAAATTAACTATTTTGTGGCAAACATTCATTTTGGGAAAAAAGTAATTTTCTCGGCGAGTTAAGCATTTTGAGTAACTTGCCGGTTGCTTTCAGGACGACTTGCCTCAAAATTAACTATTTTGTGGCAAACATAAATTTTGGACAAAAAATGAGTTTCTCGGCGAGTTAAGCATTTAGAGTACTTTACCGATAGGTTTCAGAACGGCTTGCCTCACTATTAACTATTTTTTTGCCAAACATTCATTTTGGGAAATAAGTGATTTTCTCGGCGAGTTAAGCAATTTGAGTAATTTGCCGGTTGGTTCCAGAGCGGCTTGCATCAAATTTAACTATTTTCTGGCAAACATTCATTTTGCAAATAAAAGGGATTTTCTCGGTCAGTTAAGCATTTTGAGTAATTTACAGATAGGTTTCAGAACGGCTTGCCTCACTATTAACTATTTTTTTGCCAAACATTTATTTTGGAAAAAAAGTGATATTCTCGGCGAGTTAAGCATTTTGAGTAACTTGCCGGTTGCTTTCAGGACGACTTGCCACAAAATTAACTATTTTGTGGCAAACATAAATTTTGGACAAAAAATGAGTTTCTCGGCGAGTTAAGCATTTAGAGTACTTTACAGATAGGTTTCAGAACGGCTTGCCTCACTATTAACTATTTTTTTGCCAAACATTCATTTTGGGAAAAAAGTGATTTTCTCGGCGAGTTAAGCAATTTGAGTAATTTGCCGGTTGGTTCCAGAGCGGCTTGCATCAAATTTAACTATTTTCTGGCAAACATTCATTTTGCAAATAAAAGGGATTTTCTCGGTCAGTTAAGCATTTTGAGTAATTTACCGATAGGTTTCAGAACGGCTTGCCTCACTATTAACTATTTTTTTGCCAAACATTTATTTGGGAAAAAAGTGATTTTCTCGGCGAGTTAAGCATTTTGAACAATTTGCCGGTTGGTTTCAGAACGACTTGCCTCAAAATTAACTATTTTCTGGCAAACATTTATTTTGGGAAAAAAGTAATTTTCTCGGTGAGTTAAGCATTTTGGGTAAGTGCCGGTTGGTTTCAGAACGACTTGCCTGAAAATTAACTATTTTGTGGCAAACATTTACTTTTGATAAAAAGTGATTTTCTCGGCGAGTTAAGCATTTTGACTAACTTGCCGGTTGGTTTCAGAAAGACTTGTCTCAAAATTAACTATTTTGTGGCGAACATTCATTTTGGGGAAAAAGTAATTTTCTCGGCGAGTTAAGCATTTTGAGCAATTTGCCGGTTGGTTTCAGAACGACTTGCCTCTAAATTAACTATTTTGTGGCAAACATTTATTTTGGGAAAAAAGTAATTTTCTCGGTGAGTTAAGCATTTTGAGTAAGTGCCGGTTGGTTTCAGAACGACTTGCCTGAAAATTAACTATTTTGAGGCAAACATTTACTTTTGATAAAAAGTGATTTTCTCGGCGAGTTAAGCATTTTGACTAACTTGCCGGTTGGTTTCAGAAAGACTTGTCTCAAAATTAACTATTTTGTGGCAAACATTCATTTTGGGAAAAAAGTAATTTTCTCGGCGAGTTAAGCATTTTGAGCAATTTGCCGGTTGGTTTCAGAACGACTTGCCTCTAAATTAACTATTTTGTGGCAAACATTTATTTTGGGAAAAAAGTAATTTTCTCGGTGAGTTAAGCATTTTGAGTAAGTGCCGGTTGGTTTCAGAACGACTTGCCTGAAAATTAACTATTTTGTGGCAAACATTTACTTTTGATAAAAAGTGATTTTCTCGGCGAGTTAAGCATTTTGACTAACTTGCCGGTTGGTTTCAGAAAGACTTGTCTCAAAATTAACTATTTTGTGGCAAACATTCATTTTGGGAAAAAAATAATTTTCTCGGCGAGTTAAGCATTTTGAGCAATTTGCCGGTTGGTTTCAGAACGACTTGCCTCAAAATTAACTATTTTGTGGCAAACATTAATTTTGGGAAAAAAATAATTTTCTCGGTGAGTTAAGCATTTTGGGTAAGTGCCGGTTGGTTTCAGAACGACTTGCCTGAAAATTAACTATTTTGTGGCAAACATTTACTTTTGATAAAAAGTGATTTTCTCGGCGAGTTAAGCATTTTGACTAACTTGCCGGTTGGTTTCAGAAAGACTTGTCTCAAAATTAACTATTTTGTGGCAAACATTCATTTTGGGAAAAAAGTAATTTTCTCGGCGAGTTAAGCATTTTGAGCAATTTGCCGGTTGGTTTCAGAACGACTTGCCTCAAAATTAACTATTTTGTGGCAAACATTTATTTTGGGAAAAAAGTAATTTTCTCGGTGAGTTAAGCATTTTGAGTAAGTGCCGGTTGGTTTCAGAACGACTTGCCTGAAAATTAACTATTTTGTGGCAAACATTTACTTTTGATAAAAAGTGATTTTCTCGGCGAGTTAAGCATTTTGACTAACTTGCCGGTTGGTTTCAGAAAGACTTGACTCAAAATTAACTATTTTGTGGCAAACATTCATTTTGGGAAAAAAGTAATTTTCTCGGCGAGTTAAGCATTTTGAGTAACTTGCCGGTTGCTTTCAGGACGACTTGCCACAAAATTAACTATTTTGTGGCAAACATAAATTTTGGACAAAAAATGAGTTTCTCGGCGAGTTAAGCATTTAGAGTACTTTACCGATAGGTTTCAGAACGGCTTGCCTCACTATTAACTATTTTTTTGCCAAACATTCATTTTGGGAAATAAGTGATTTTCTCGGCGAGTTAAGCAATTTGAGTAATTTGCCGGTTGGTTCCAGAGCGGCTTGCATCAAATTTAACTATTTTCTGGCAAACATTCATTTTGCAAATAAAAGGGATTTTCTCGGTCAGTTAAGCATTTTGAGTAATTTACAGATAGGTTTCAGAACGGCTTGCCTCACTATTAACTATTTTGTGGCGAACATTCATTTTGGGAAAAAAGTAATTTTCTCGGCGAGTTAAGCATTTTGAGCAATTTGCCGGTTGGTTTCAGAACGACTTGCCTGAAAATTAACTATTTTGTGGCAAACATTTACTTTTGATAAAAAGTGATTTTCTCGGCGAGTTAAGCATTTTGACTAACTTGCCGGTTGGTTTCAGAAAGACTTGTCTCAAAATTAACTATTTTGTGGCGAACATTCATTTTGGGAAAAAAGTAATTTTCTCGGCGAGTTAAGCATTTTGAGCAATTTGCCGGTTGGTTTCAGAACGACTTGCCTCTAAATTAACTATTTTGTGGCAAACATTTATTTTGGGAAAAAAGTAATTTTCTCGGTGAGTTAAGCATTTTGAGTAAGTGCCGGTTGGTTTCAGAACGACTTGCCTGAAAATTAACTATTTTGTGGCAAACATTTACTTTTGATAAAAAGTGATTTTCTCGGCGAGTTAAGCATTTTGACTAACTTGCCGGTTGGTTTCAGAAAGACTTGTCTCAAAATTAACTATTTTGTGGCAAACATTCATTTTGGGAAAAAAGTAATTTTCTCGGCGAGTTAAGCATTTTGAGCAATTTGCCGGTTGGTTTCAGAACGACTTGCCTCTAAATTAACTATTTTGTGGCAAACATTTATTTTGGGAAAAAAGTAATTTTCTCGGTGAGTTAAGCATTTTGAGTAAGTGCCGGTTGGTTTCAGAACGACTTGCCTGAAAATTAACTATTTTGTGGCAAACATTTACTTTTGATAAAAAGTGATTTTCTCGGCGAGTTAAGCATTTTGACTAACTTGCCGGTTGGTTTCAGAAAGACTTGTCTCAAAATTAACTATTTTGTGGCAAACATTCATTTTGGGAAAAAAATAATTTTCTCGGCGAGTTAAGCATTTTGAGCAATTTGCCGGTTGGTTTCAGAACGACTTGCCTCAAAATTAACTATTTTGTGGCAAACATTAATTTTGGGAAAAAAATAATTTTCTCGGTGAGTTAAGCATTTTGGGTAAGTGCTGGTTGGTTTCAGAACGACTTGCCTGAAAATTAACTATTTTGTGGCAAACATTTACTTTTGATAAAAAGTGATTTTCTCGGCGAGTTAAGCATTTTGACTAACTTGCCGGTTGGTTTCAGAAAGACTTGTCTCAAAATTAACTATTTTGTGGCAAACATTCATTTTGGGAAAAAAGTAATTTTCTCGGCGAGTTAAGCATTTTGAGCAATTTGCCGGTTGGTTTCAGAACGACTTGCCTCAAAATTAACTATTTTGTGGCAAACATTTATTTTGGGAAAAAAGTAATTTTCTCGGTGAGTTAAGCATTTTGAGTAAGTGCCGGTTGGTTTCAGAACGACTTGCCTGAAAATTAACTATTTTGTGGCAAACATTTACTTTTGATAAAAAGTGATTTTCTCGGCGAGTTAAGCATTTTGACTAACTTGCCGGTTGGTTTCAGAAAGACTTGACTCAAAATTAACTATTTTGTGGCAAACATTCATTTTGGGAAAAAAGTAATTTTCTCGGCGAGTTAAGCATTTTGAGTAACTTGCCGGTTGCTTTCAGGACGACTTGCCACAAAATTAACTATTTTGTGGCAAACATAAATTTTGGACAAAAAATGAGTTTCTCGGCGTGTTAAGCATTTAGAGTACTTTACCGATAGGTTTCAGAACGGCTTGCCTCACTATTAACCATTTTTTTGCCAAACATTCATTTTGGGAAATAAGTGATTTTCTCGGCGAGTTAAGCAATTTGAGTAATTTGCCGGTTGGTTCCAGAGCGGCTTGCATCAAATTTAACTATTTTCTGGCAAACATTCATTTTGCAAATAAAAGGGATTTTCTCGGTCAGTTAAGCATTTTGAGTAATTTACAGATAGGTTTCAGAACGGCTTGCCTCACTATTAACTATTTTTTTGCCAAACATTTATTTGGGAAAAAAGTGATTTTCTCGGCGAGTTAAGCATTTTGAACAATTTGCCGGTTGGTTTCAGAACGACTTGCCTCAAAATTAACTATTTTGTGGCAAACATTTATTTTGGGAAAAAAATAATTTTCTCGGTGAGTTAAGCATTTTGGGTAAGTGCCGGTTGGTTTCAGAACGACTTGCCTGAAAATTAACTATTTTGTGGCAAACATTTACTTTTGATAAAAAGTGATTTTCTCGGCGAGTTAAGCATTTTGACTAACTTGCCGGTTGGTTTCAGAAAGACTTGTCTCAAAATTAACTATTTTGTGGCAAACATTCATTTTGGGAAAAAAGTAATTTTCTCGGCGAGTTAAGCATTTTGAGCAATTTGCCGGTTGGTTTCAGAACGACTTGCCTCAAAATTAACTATTTTGTGGCAAACATTTATTTTGGGAAAAAAGTAATTTTCTCGGTGAGTTAAGCATTTTGAGTAAGTGCCGGTTGGTTTCAGAACGACTTGCCTGAAAATTAACTATTTTGTGGCAAACATTTACTTTTGATAAAAAGTGATTTTCTCGGCGAGTTAAGCATTTTGACTAACTTGCCGGTTGGTTTCAGAAAGACTTGACTCAAAATTAACTATTTTGTGGCAAACATTCATTTTGGGAAAAAAGTAATTTTCTCGGCGAGTTAAGCATTTTGAGTAACTTGCCGGTTGCTTTCAGGACGACTTGCCACAAAATTAACTATTTTGTGGCAAACATAAATTTTGGACAAAAAATGAGTTTCTCGGCGAGTTAAGCATTTAGAGTACTTTACCGATAGGTTTCAGAACGGCTTGCCTCACTATTAACTATTTTTTTGCCAAACATTCATTTTGGGAAATAAGTGATTTTCTCGGCGAGTTAAGCAATTTGAGTAATTTGCCGGTTGGTTCCAGAGCGGCTTGCATCAAATTTAACTATTTTCTGGCAAACATTCATTTTGCAAATAAAAGGGATTTTCTCGGTCAGTTAAGCATTTTGAGTAATTTACAGATAGGTTTCAGAACGGCTTGCCTCACTATTAACTATTTTTTTGCCAAACATTTATTTTGGAAAAAAAGTGATATTCTCGGCGAGTTAAGCATTTTGAGTAACTTGCCGGTTGCTTTCAGGACGACTTGCCACAAAATTAACTATTTTGTGGCAAACATAAATTTTGGACAAAAAATGAGTTTCTCGGCGAGTTAAGCATTTAGAGTACTTTACAGATAGGTTTCAGAACGGCTTGCCTCACTATTAACTATTTTTTTGCCAAACATTCATTTTGGGAAAAAAGTGATTTTCTCGGCGAGTTAAGCAATTTGAGTAATTTGCCGGTTGGTTCCAGAGCGGCTTGCATCAAATTTAACTATTTTCTGGCAAACATTCATTTTGCAAATAAAAGGGATTTTCTCGGTCAGTTAAGCATTTTGAGTAATTTACCGATAGGTTTCAGAACGGCTTGCCTCACTATTAACTATTTTTTTGCCAAACATTTATTTGGGAAAAAAGTGATTTTCTCGGCGAGTTAAGCATTTTGAACAATTTGCCGGTTGGTTTCAGAACGACTTGCCTCAAAATTAACTATTTTGTGGCAAACATTTATTTTGGGAAAAAAGTAATTTTCTCGGTGAGTTAAGCATTTTGAGTAAGTGCCGGTTGGTTTCAGAACGACTTGCCTGAAAATTAACTATTTTGTGGCAAACATTTACTTTTGATAAAAAGTGATTTTCTCGGCGAGTCAAGCATTTTGAGTAATTTGCCGGTTGGTTTCAGAAAGACTTGTCTCAAAATTAACTATTTTGTGGCGAACATTCATTTTGGGAAAAAAGTAATTTTCTCGGCGAGTTAAGCATTTTGAGCAATTTGCCGGTTGGTTTCAGAACGACTTGCCTCTAAATTAACTATTTTGTGGCAAACATTTATTTTGGGAAAAAAGTAATTTTCTCGGTGAGTTAAGCATTTTGAGTAAGTGCCGGTTGGTTTCAGAACGACTTGCCTGAAAATTAACTATTTTGTGGCAAACATTTACTTTTGATAAAAAGTGAGTTTCTCGGCGAGTTAAGCATTTTGACTAACTTGCCGGTTGGTTTCAGAAAGACTTGTCTCAAAATTAACTATTTTGTGGCAAACATTCATTTTGGGAAAAAAGTAATTTTCTCGGCGAGTTAAGCATTTTGAGCAATTTGCCGGTTGGTTTCAGAACGACTTGCCTCTAAATTAACTATTTTGTGGCAAACATTTATTTTGGGAAAAAAGTAATTTTCTCGGTGAGTTAAGCATTTTGAGTAAGTGCCGGTTGGTTTCAGAACGACTTGCCTGAAAATTAACTATTTTGTGGCAAACATTTACTTTTGATAAAAAGTGATTTTCTCGGCGAGTTAAGCATTTTGACTAACTTGCCGGTTGGTTTCAGAAAGACTTGTCTCAAAATTAACTATTTTGTGGCAAACATTCATTTTGGGAAAAAAATAATTTTCTCGGCGAGTTAAGCATTTTGAGCAATTTGCCGGTTGGTTTCAGAACGACTTGCCTCAAAATTAACTATTTTGTGGCAAACATTAATTTTGGGAAAAAAATAATTTTCTCGGTGAGTTAAGCATTTTGGGTAAGTGCCGGTTGGTTTCAGAACGACTTGCCTGAAAATTAACTATTTTGTGGCAAACATTTACTTTTGATAAAAAGTGATTTTCTCGGCGAGTTAAGCATTTTGACTAACTTGCCGGTTGGTTTCAGAAAGACTTGTCTCAAAATTAACTATTTTGTGGCAAACATTCATTTTGGGAAAAAAGTAATTTTCTCGGCGAGTTAAGCATTTTGAGTAAGTGCCGGTTGGTTTCAGAACGACTTGCCTGAAAATTAACTATTTTGTGGCAAACATTTACTTTTGATAAAAAGTGATTTTCTCGGCGAGTTAAGCATTTTGACTAACTTGCCGGTTGGTTTCAGAAAGACTTGACTCAAAATTAACTATTTTGTGGCAAACATTCATTTTGGGAAAAAAGTAATTTTCTCGGCGAGTTAAGCATTTTGAGTAACTTGCCGGTTGCTTTCAGGACGACTTGCCACAAAATTAACTATTTTGTGGCAAACATAAATTTTGGACAAAAAATGAGTTTCTCGGCGTGTTAAGCATTTAGAGTACTTTACCGATAGGTTTCAGAACGGCTTGCCTCACTATTAACTATTTTTTTGCCAAACATTCATTTTGGGAAATAAGTGATTTTCTCGGCGAGTTAAGCAATTTGAGTAATTTGCCGGTTGGTTCCAGAGCGGCTTGCATCAAATTTAACTATTTTCTGGCAAACATTCATTTTGCAAATAAAAGGGATTTTCTCGGTCAGTTAAGCATTTTGAGTAATTTACAGATAGGTTTCAGAACGGCTTGCCTCACTATTAACTATTTTTTTGCCAAACATTTATTTGGGAAAAAAGTGATTTTCTCGGCGAGTTAAGCATTTTGAACAATTTGCCGGTTGGT
Source organism: Scyliorhinus torazame (assembly GCF_047496885.1). Taxonomy (NCBI): domain Eukaryota; kingdom Metazoa; phylum Chordata; class Chondrichthyes; order Carcharhiniformes; family Scyliorhinidae; genus Scyliorhinus; species Scyliorhinus torazame. The sequence continues at coordinate 969,440 of NW_027307767.1, read as the reverse complement.
TTCAGAACGACTTGCCTCAAAATTAACTATTTTGTGGCAAACATTTATTTTGGGAAAAAAATAATTTTCTCGGTGAGTTAAGCATTTTGGGTAAGTGCCGGTTGGTTTCAGAACGACTTGCCTGAAAATTAACTATTTTGTGGCAAACATTTACTTTTGATAAAAAGTGATTTTCTCGGCGAGTTAAGCATTTTGACTAACTTGCCGGTTGGTTTCAGAAAGACTTGTCTCAAAATTAACTATTTTGTGGCAAACATTCATTTTGGGAAAAAAGTAATTTTCTCGGCGAGTTAAGCATTTTGAGCAATTTGCCGGTTGGTTTCAGAACGACTTGCCTCAAAATTAACTATTTTGTGGCAAACATTTATTTTGGGAAAAAAGTAATTTTCTCGGTGAGTTAAGCATTTTGAGTAAGTGCCGGTTGGTTTCAGAACGACTTGCCTGAAAATTAACTATTTTGTGGCAAACATTTACTTTTGATAAAAAGTGATTTTCTCGGCGAGTTAAGCATTTTGACTAACTTGCCGGTTGGTTTCAGAAAGACTTGACTCAAAATTAACTATTTTGTGGCAAACATTCATTTTGGGAAAAAAGTAATTTTCTCGGCGAGTTAAGCATTTTGAGTAACCTGCCGGTTGCTTTCAGGACGACTTGCCACAAAATTAACTATTTTGTGGCAAACATAAATTTTGGACAAAAAATGAGTTTCTCGGCGAGTTAAGCATTTAGAGTACTTTACCGATAGGTTTCAGAACGGCTTGCCTCACTATTAACTATTTTTTTGCCAAACATTCATTTTGGGAAATAAGTGATTTTCTCGGCGAGTTAAGCAATTTGAGTAATTTGCCGGTTGGTTCCAGAGCGGCTTGCATCAAATTTAACTATTTTCTGGCAAACATTCATTTTGCAAATAAAAGGGATTTTCTCGGTCAGTTAAGCATTTTGAGTAATTTACAGATAGGTTTCAGAACGGCTTGCCTCACTATTAACTATTTTTTTGCCAAACATTTATTTTGGAAAAAAAGTGATATTCTCGGCGAGTTAAGCATTTTGAGTAACTTGCCGGTTGCTTTCAGGACGACTTGCCACAAAATTAACTATTTTGTGGCAAACATAAATTTTGGACAAAAAATGAGTTTCTCGGCGAGTTAAGCATTTAGAGTACTTTACAGATAGGTTTCAGAACGGCTTGCCTCACTATTAACTATTTTTTTGCCAAACATTCATTTTGGGAAAAAAGTGATTTTCTCGGCGAGTTAAGCAATTTGAGTAATTTGCCGGTTGGTTCCAGAGCGGCTTGCATCAAATTTAACTATTTTCTGGCAAACATTCATTTTGCAAATAAAAGGGATTTCCTCGGTCAGTTAAGCATTTTGAGTAATTTACCGATAGGTTTCAGAACGGCTTGCCTCACTATTAACTATTTTTTTGCCAAACATTTATTTGGGAAAAAAGTGATTTTCTCGGCGAGTTAAGCATTTTGAACAATTTGCCGGTTGGTTTCAGAACGACTTGCCTCAAAATTAACTATTTTGTGGCAAACATTTATTTTGGGAAAAAAGTAATTTTCTCGGTGAGTTAAGCATTTTGAGTAAGTGCCGGTTGGTTTCAGAACGACTTGCCTGAAAATTAACTATTTTGTGGCAAACATTTACTTTTGATAAAAAGTGATTTTCTCGGCGAGTCAAGCATTTTGAGTAATTTGCCGGTTGGTTTCAGAAAGACTTGTCTCAAAATTAACTATTTTGTGGCGAACATTCATTTTGGGAAAAAAGTAATTTTCTCGGCGAGTTAAGCATTTTGAGCAATTTGCCGGTTGGTTTCAGAACGACTTGCCTCTAAATTAACTATTTTGTGGCAAACATTTATTTTGGGAAAAAAGTAATTTTCTCGGTGAGTTAAGCATTTTGAGTAAGTGCCGGTTGGTTTCAGAACGACTTGCCTGAAAATTAACTATTTTGTGGCAAACATTTACTTTTGATAAAAAGTGATTTTCTCGGCGAGTTAAGCATTTTGACTAACTTGCCGGTTGGTTTCAGAAAGACTTGTCTCAAAATTAACTATTTTGTGGCAAACATTCATTTTGGGAAAAAAGTAATTTTCTCGGCGAGTTAAGCATTTTGAGCAATTTGCCGGTTGGTTTCAGAACGACTTGCCTCTAAATTAACTATTTTGTGGCAAACATTTATTTTGGGAAAAAAGTAATTTTCTCGGTGAGTTAAGCATTTTGAGTAAGTGCCGGTTGGTTTCAGAACGACTTGCCTGAAAATTAACTATTTTGTGGCAAACATTTACTTTTGATAAAAAGTGATTTTCTCGGCGAGTTAAGCATTTTGACTAACTTGCCGGTTGGTTTCAGAAAGACTTGTCTCAAAATTAACTATTTTGTGGCAAACATTCATTTTGGGAAAAAAATAATTTTCTCGGCGAGTTAAGCATTTTGAGCAATTTGCCGGTTGGTTTCAGAACGACTTGCCTCAAAACTAACTATTTTGTGGCAAACATTAATTTTGGGAAAAAAATAATTTTCTCGGTGAGTTAAGCATTTTGGGTAAGTGCCGGTTGGTTTCAGAACGACTTGCCTGAAAATTAACTATTTTGTGGCAAACATTTACTTTTGATAAAAAGTGATTTTCTCGGCGAGTTAAGCATTTTGACTAACTTGCCGGTTGGTTTCAGAAAGACTTGTCTCAAAATTAACTATTTTGTGGCAAACATTCATTTTGGGAAAAAAGTAATTTTCTCGGCGAGTTAAGCATTTTGAGCAATTTGCCGGTTGGTTTCAGAACGACTTGCCTCAAAATTAACTATTTTGTGGCAAACATTTATTTTGGGAAAAAAGTAATTTTCTCGGTGAGTTAAGCATTTTGAGTAAGTGCCGGTTGGTTTCAGAACGACTTGCCTGAAAATTAACTATTTTGTGGCAAACATTTACTTTTGATAAAAAGTGATTTTCTCGGCGAGTTAAGCATTTTGACTAACTTGCCGGTTGGTTTCAGAAAGACTTGACTCAAAATTAACTATTTTGTGGCAAACATTCATTTTGGGAAAAAAGTAATTTTCTCGGCGAGTTAAGCATTTTGAGTAACTTGCCGGTTGCTTTCAGGACGACTTGCCACAAAATTAACTATTTTGTGGCAAACATAAATTTTGGACAAAAAATGAGTTTCTCGGCGAGTTAAGCATTTAGAGTACTTTACCGATAGGTTTCAGAACGGCTTGCCTCACTATTAACTATTTTTTTGCCAAACATTCATTTTGGGAAATAAGTGATTTTCTCGGCGAGTTAAGCAATTTGAGTAATTTGCCGGTTGGTTCCAGAGCGGCTTGCATCAAATTTAACTATTTTCTGGCAAACATTCATTTTGCAAATAAAAGGGATTTTCTCGGTCAGTTAAGCATTTTGAGTAATTTACAGATAGGTTTCAGAACGGCTTGCCTCACTATTAACTATTTTTTTGCCAAACATTTATTTTGGAAAAAAAGTGATATTCTCGGCGAGTTAAGCATTTTGAGTAACTTGCTTTCAGGACGACTTGCCACAAAATTAACTATTTTGTGGCAAACATAAATTTTGGACAAAAAATGAGTTTCTCGGCGAGTTAAGCATTTAGAGTACTTTACAGATAGGTTTCAGAACGGCTTGCCTCACTATTAACTATTTTTTTGCCAAACATTCATTTTGGGAAAAAAGTGATTTTCTCGGCGAGTTAAGCAATTTGAGTAATTTGCCGGTTGGTTCCAGAGCGGCTTGCATCAAATTTAACTATTTTCTGGCAAACATTCATTTTGCAAATAAAAGGGATTTTCTCGGTCAGTTAAGCATTTTGAGTAATTTACCGATAGGTTTCAGAACGGCTTGCCTCACTATTAACTATTTTTTTGCCAAACATTTATTTGGGAAAAAAGTGATTTTCTCGGCGAGTTAAGCATTTTGAACAATTTGCCGGTTGGTTTCAGAACGACTTGCCTCAAAATTAACTATTTTGTGGCAAACATTTATTTTGGGAAAAAAGTAATTTTCTCGGTGAGTTAAGCATTTTGAGTAAGTGCCGGTTGGTTTCAGAACGACTTGCCTGAAAATTAACTATTTTGTGGCAAACATTTACTTTTGATAAAAAGTGATTTTCTCGGCGAGTTAAGCATTTTGACTAACTTGCCGGTTGGTTTCAGAAAGACTTGTCTCAAAATTAACTATTTTGTGGCGAACATTCATTTTGGGAAAAAAGTAATTTTCTCGGCGAGTTAAGCATTTTGAGCAATTTGCCGGTTGGTTTCAGAACGACTTGCCTCTAAATTAACTATTTTGTGGCAAACATTTATTTTGGGAAAAAAGTAATTTTCTCGGTGAGTTAAGCATTTTGAGTAAGTGCCGGTTGGTTTCAGAACGACTTGCCTGAAAATTAACTATTTTGTGGCAAACATTTACTTTTGATAAAAAGTGATTTTCTCGGCGAGTTAAGCATTTTGACTAACTTGCCGGTTGGTTTCAGAAAGACTTGTCTCAAAATTAACTATTTTGTGGCAAACATTCATTTTGGGAAAAAAGTAATTTTCTCGGCGAGTTAAGCATTTTGAGCAATTTGCCGGTTGGTTTCAGAACGACTTGCCTCAAAATTAACTATTTTGTGGCAAACATTTATTTTGGGAAAAAAGTAATTTTCTCGGTGAGTTAAGCATTTTGAGTAAGTGCCGGTTGGTTTCAGAACGACTTGCCTGAAAATTAACTATTTTGTGGCAAACATTTACTTTTGATAAAAAGTGATTTTCTCGGCGAGTTAAGCATTTTGACTAACTTGCCGGTTGGTTTCAGAAAGACTTGACTCAAAATTAACTATTTTGTGGCAAACATTCATTTTGGGAAAAAAGTAATTTTCTCGGCGAGTTAAGCATTTTGAGTAACCTGCCGGTTGCTTTCAGGACGACTTGCCACAAAATTAACTATTTTGTGGCAAACATAAATTTTGGACAAAAAATGAGTTTCTCGGCGAGTTAAGCATTTAGAGTACTTTACCGATAGGTTTCAGAACGGCTTGCCTCACTATTAACTATTTTTTTGCCAAACATTCATTTTGGGAAATAAGTGATTTTCTCGGCGAGTTAAGCAATTTGAGTAATTTGCCGGTTGGTTCCAGAGCGGCTTGCATCAAATTTAACTATTTTCTGGCAAACATTCATTTTGCAAATAAAAGGGATTTTCTCGGTCAGTTAAGCATTTTGAGTAATTTACAGATAGGTTTCAGAACGGCTTGCCTCACTATTAACTATTTTTTTGCCAAACATTTATTTTGGAAAAAAAGTGATATTCTCGGCGAGTTAAGCATTTTGAGTAACTTGCCGGTTGCTTTCAGGACGACTTGCCACAAAATTAACTATTTTGTGGCAAACATAAATTTTGGACAAAAAATGAGTTTCTCGGCGAGTTAAGCATTTAGAGTACTTTACAGATAGGTTTCAGAACGGCTTGCCTCACTATTAACTATTTTTTTGCCAAACATTCATTTTGGGAAAAAAGTGATTTTCTCGGCGAGTTAAGCAATTTGAGTAATTTGCCGGTTGGTTCCAGAGCGGCTTGCATCAAATTTAACTATTTTCTGGCAAACATTCATTTTGCAAATAAAAGGGATTTTCTCGGTCAGTTAAGCATTTTGAGTAATTTACCGATAGGTTTCAGAACGGCTTGCCTCACTATTAACTATTTTTTTGCCAAACATTTATTTGGGAAAAAAGTGATTTTCTCGGCGAGTTAAGCATTTTGAACAATTTGCCGGTTGGTTTCAGAACGACTTGCCTCAAAATTAACTATTTTGTGGCAAACATTTATTTTGGGAAAAAAGTAATTTTCTCGGTGAGTTAAGCATTTTGAGTAAGTGCCGGTTGGTTTCAGAACGACTTGCCTGAAAATTAACTATTTTGTGGCAAACATTTACTTTTGATAAAAAGTGATTTTCTCGGCGAGTCAAGCATTTTGAGTAATTTGCCGGTTGGTTTCAGAAAGACTTGTCTCAAAATTAACTATTTTGTGGCGAACATTCATTTTGGGAAAAAAGTAATTTTCTCGGCGAGTTAAGCATTTTGAGCAATTTGCCGGTTGGTTTCAGAACGACTTGCCTCTAAATTAACTATTTTGTGGCAAACATTTATTTTGGGAAAAAAGTAATTTTCTCGGTGAGTTAAGCATTTTGAGTAAGTGCCGGTTGGTTTCAGAACGACTTGCCTGAAAATTAACTATTTTGTGGCAAACATTTACTTTTGATAAAAAGTGATTTTCTCGGCGAGTTAAGCATTTTGACTAACTTGCCGGTTGGTTTCAGAAAGACTTGTCTCAAAATTAACTATTTTGTGGCAAACATTCATTTTGGGAAAAAAGTAATTTTCTCGGCGAGTTAAGCATTTTGAGCAATTTGCCGGTTGGTTTCAGAACGACTTGCCTCTAAATTAACTATTTTGTGGCAAACATTTATTTTGGGAAAAAAGTAATTTTCTCGGTGAGTTAAGCATTTTGAGTAAGTGCCGGTTGGTTTCAGAACGACTTGCCTGAAAATTAACTATTTTGTGGCAAACATTTACTTTTGATAAAAAGTGATTTTCTCGGCGAGTTAAGCATTTTGACTAACTTGCCGGTTGGTTTCAGAAAGACTTGTCTCAAAATTAACTATTTTGTGGCAAACATTCATTTTGGGAAAAAAATAATTTTCTCGGCGAGTTAAGCATTTTGAGCAATTTGCCGGTTGGTTTCAGAACGACTTGCCTCAAAATTAACTATTTTGTGGCAAACATTAATTTTGGGAAAAAAATAATTTTCTCGGTGAGTTAAGCATTTTGGGTAAGTGCCGGTTGGTTTCAGAACGACTTGCCTGAAAATTAACTATTTTGTGGCAAACATTTACTTTTGATAAAAAGTGATTTTCTCGGCGAGTTAAGCATTTTGACTAACTTGCCGGTTGGTTTCAGAAAGACTTGTCTCAAAATTAACTATTTTGTGGCAAACATTCATTTTGGGAAAAAAGTAATTTTCTCGGCGAGTTAAGCATTTTGAGCAATTTGCCGGTTGGTTTCAGAACGACTTGCCTCAAAATTAACTATTTTGTGGCAAACATTTATTTTGGGAAAAAAGTAATTTTCTCGGTGAGTTAAGCATTTTGAGTAAGTGCCGGTTGGTTTCAGAACGACTTGCCTGAAAATTAACTATTTTGTGGCAAACATTTACTTTTGATAAAAAGTGATTTTCTCGGCGAGTTAAGCATTTTGACTAACTTGCCGGTTGGTTTCAGAAAGACTTGACTCAAAATTAACTATTTTGTGGCAAACATTCATTTTGGGAAAAAAGTAATTTTCTCGGCGAGTTAAGCATTTTGAGTAACTTGCCGGTTGCTTTCAGGACGACTTGCCACAAAATTAACTATTTTGTGGCAAACATAAATTTTGGACAAAAAATGAGTTTCTCGGCGTGTTAAGCATTTAGAGTACTTTACCGATAGGTTTCAGAACGGCTTGCCTCACTATTAACTATTTTTTTGCCAAACATTCATTTTGGGAAATAAGTGATTTTCTCGGCGAGTTAAGCAATTTGAGTAATTTGCCGGTTGGTTCCAGAGCGGCTTGCATCAAATTTAACTATTTTCTGGCAAACATTCATTTTGCAAATAAAAGGGATTTTCTCGGTCAGTTAAGCATTTTGAGTAATTTACAGATAGGTTTCAGAACGGCTTGCCTCACTATTAACTATTTTTTTGCCAAACATTTATTTGGGAAAAAAGTGATTTTCTCGGCGAGTTAAGCATTTTGAACAATTTGCCGGTTGGTTTCAGAACGACTTGCCTCAAAATTAACTATTTTGTGGCAAACATTTATTTTGGGAAAAAAATAATTTTCTCGGTGAGTTAAGCATTTTGGGTAAGTGCCGGTTGGTTTCAGAACGACTTGCCTGAAAATTAACTATTTTGTGGCAAACATTTACTTTTGATAAAAAGTGATTTTCTCGGCGAGTTAAGCATTTTGACTAACTTGCCGGTTGGTTTCAGAAAGACTTGTCTCAAAATTAACTATTTTGTGGCAAACATTCATTTTGGGAAAAAAGTAATTTTCTCGGCGAGTTAAGCATTTTGAGCAATTTGCCGGTTGGTTTCAGAACGACTTGCCTCAAAATTAACTATTTTGTGGCAAACATTTATTTTGGGAAAAAAGTAATTTTCTCGGTGAGTTAAGCATTTTGAGTAAGTGCCGGTTGGTTTCAGAACGACTTGCCTGAAAATTAACTATTTTGTGGCAAACATTTACTTTTGATAAAAAGTGATTTTCTCGGCGAGTTAAGCATTTTGACTAACTTGCCGGTTGGTTTCAGAAAGACTTGACTCAAAATTAACTATTTTGTGGCAAACATTCATTTTGGGAAAAAAGTAATTTTCTCGGCGAGTTAAGCATTTTGAGTAACTTGCCGGTTGCTTTCAGGACGACTTGCCACAAAATTAACTATTTTGTGGCAAACATAAATTTTGGACAAAAAATGAGTTTCTCGGCGAGTTAAGCATTTAGAGTACTTTACCGATAGGTTTCAGAACGGCTTGCCTCACTATTAACTATTTTTTTGCCAAACATTCATTTTGGGAAATAAGTGATTTTCTCGGCGAGTTAAGCAATTTGAGTAATTTGCCGGTTGGTTCCAGAGCGGCTTGCATCAAATTTAACTATTTTCTGGCAAACATTCATTTTGCAAATAAAAGGGATTTTCTCGGTCAGTTAAGCATTTTGAGTAATTTACAGATAGGTTTCAGAACGGCTTGCCTCACTATTAACTATTTTTTTGCCAAACATTTATTTTGGAAAAAAAGTGATATTCTCGGCGAGTTAAGCATTTTGAGTAACTTGCCGGTTGCTTTCAGGACGACTTGCCACAAAATTAACTATTTTGTGGCAAACATAAATTTTGGACAAAAAATGAGTTTCTCGGCGAGTTAAGCATTTAGAGTACTTTACAGATAGGTTTCAGAACGGCTTGCCTCACTATTAACTATTTTTTTGCCAAACATTCATTTTGGGAAAAAAGTGATTTTCTCGGCGAGTTAAGCAATTTGAGTAATTTGCCGGTTGGTTCCAGAGCGGCTTGCATCAAATTTAACTATTTTCTGGCAAACATTCATTTTGCAAATAAAAGGGATTTTCTCGGTCAGTTAAGCATTTTGAGTAATTTACCGATAGGTTTCAGAACGGCTTGCCTCACTATTAACTATTTTTTTGCCAAACATTTATTTGGGAAAAAAGTGATTTTCTCGGCGAGTTAAGCATTTTGAACAATTTGCCGGTTGGTTTCAGAACGACTTGCCTCAAAATTAACTATTTTGTGGCAAACATTTATTTTGGGAAAAAAGTAATTTTCTCGGTGAGTTAAGCATTTTGAGTAAGTGCCGGTTGGTTTCAGAACGACTTGCCTGAAAATTAACTATTTTGTGGCAAACATTTACTTTTGATAAAAAGTGATTTTCTCGGCGAGTCAAGCATTTTGAGTAATTTGCCGGTTGGTTTCAGAAAGACTTGTCTCAAAATTAACTATTTTGTGGCGAACATTCATTTTGGGAAAAAAGTAATTTTCTCGGCGAGTTAAGCATTTTGAGCAATTTGCCGGTTGGTTTCAGAACGACTTGCCTCTAAATTAACTATTTTGTGGCAAACATTTATTTTGGGAAAAAAGTAATTTTCTCGGTGAGTTAAGCATTTTGAGTAAGTGCCGGTTGGTTTCAGAACGACTTGCCTGAAAATTAACTATTTTGTGGCAAACATTTACTTTTGATAAAAAGTGATTTTCTCGGCGAGTTAAGCATTTTGACTAACTTGCCGGTTGGTTTCAGAAAGACTTGTCTCAAAATTAACTATTTTGTGGCAAACATTCATTTTGGGAAAAAAGTAATTTTCTCGGCGAGTTAAGCATTTTGAGCAATTTGCCGGTTGGTTTCAGAACGACTTGCCTCTAAATTAACTATTTTGTGGCAAACATTTATTTTGGGAAAAAAGTAATTTTCTCGGTGAGTTAAGCATTTTGAGTAAGTGCCGGTTGGTTTCAGAACGACTTGCCTGAAAATTAACTATTTTGTGGCAAACATTTACTTTTGATAAAAAGTGATTTTCTCGGCGAGTTAAGCATTTTGACTAACTTGCCGGTTGGTTTCAGAAAGACTTGTCTCAAAATTAACTATTTTGTGGCAAACATTCATTTTGGGAAAAAAATAATTTTCTCGGCGAGTTAAGCATTTTGAGCAATTTGCCGGTTGGTTTCAGAACGACTTGCCTCAAAATTAACTATTTTGTGGCAAACATTAATTTTGGGAAAAAAATAATTTTCTCGGTGAGTTAAGCATTTTGGGTAAGTGCCGGTTGGTTTCAGAACGACTTGCCTGAAAATTAACTATTTTGTGGCAAACATTTACTTTTGATAAAAAGTGATTTTCTCGGCGAGTTAAGCATTTTGACTAACTTGCCGGTTGGTTTCAGAAAGACTTGTCTCAAAATTAACTATTTTGTGGCAAACATTCATTTTGGGAAAAAAGTAATTTTCTCGGCGAGTTAAGCATTTTGAGCAATTTGCCGGTTGGTTTCAGAACGACTTGCCTCAAAATTAACTATTTTGTGGCAAACATTTATTTTGGGAAAAAAGTAATTTTCTCGGTGAGTTAAGCATTTTGAGTAAGTGCCGGTTGGTTTCAGAACGACTTGCCTGAAAATTAACTATTTTGTGGCAAACATTTACTTTTGATAAAAAGTGATTTTCTCGGCGAGTTAAGCATTTTGACTAACTTGCCGGTTGGTTTCAGAAAGACTTGACTCAAAATTAACTATTTTGTGGCAAACATTCATTTTGGGAAAAAAGTAATTTTCTCGGCGAGTTAAGCATTTTGAGTAACTTGCCGGTTGCTTTCAGGACGACTTGCCACAAAATTAACTATTTTGTGGCAAACATAAATTTTGGACAAAAAATGAGTTTCTCGGCGAGTTAAGCATTTAGAGTACTTTACCGATAGGTTTCAGAACGGCTTGCCTCACTATTAACTATTTTTTTGCCAAACATTCATTTTGGGAAATAAGTGATTTTCTCGGCGAGTTAAGCAATTTGAGTAATTTGCCGGTTGGTTCCAGAGCGGCTTGCATCAAATTTAACTATTTTCTGGCAAACATTCATTTTGCAAATAAAAGGGATTTTCTCGGTCAGTTAAGCATTTTGAGTAATTTACAGATAGGTTTCAGAACGGCTTGCCTCACTATTAACTATTTTTTTGCCAAACATTTATTTTGGAAAAAAAGTGATATTCTCGGCGAGTTAAGCATTTTGAGTAACTTGCCGGTTGCTTTCAGGACGACTTGCCACAAAATTAACTATTTTGTGGCAAACATAAATTTTGGACAAAAAATGAGTTTCTCGGCGAGTTAAGCATTTAGAGTACTTTACAGATAGGTTTCAGAACGGCTTGCCTCACTATTAACTATTTTTTTGCCAAACATTCATTTTGGGAAAAAAGTGATTTTCTCGGCGAGTTAAGCAATTTGAGTAATTTGCCGGTTGGTTCCAGAGCGGCTTGCATCAAATTTAACTATTTTCTGGCAAACATTCATTTTGCAAATAAAAGGGATTTTCTCGGTCAGTTAAGCATTTTGAGTAATTTACCGATAGGTTTCAGAACGGCTTGCCTCACTATTAACTATTTTTTTGCCAAACATTTATTTGGGAAAAAAGTGATTTTCTCGGCGAGTTAAGCATTTTGAACAATTTGCCGGTTGGTTTCAGAACGACTTGCCTCAAAATTAACTATTTTGTGGCAAACATTTATTTTGGGAAAAAAGTAATTTTCTCGGTGAGTTAAGCATTTTGAGTAAGTGCCGGTTGGTTTCAGAACGACTTGCCTGAAAATTAACTATTTTGTGGCAAACATTTACTTTTGATAAAAAGTGATTTTCTCGGCGAGTTAAGCATTTTGACTAACTTGCCGGTTGGTTTCAGAAAGACTTGTCTCAAAATTAACTATTTTGTGGCGAACATTCATTTTGGGAAAAAAGTAATTTTCTCGGCGAGTTAAGCATTTTGAGCAATTTGCCGGTTGGTTTCAGAACGACTTGCCTCTAAATTAACTATTTTGTGGCAAACATTTATTTTGGGAAAAAAGTAATTTTCTCGGTGAGTTAAGCATTTTGAGTAAGTGCCGGTTGGTTTCAGAACGACTTGCCTGAAAATTAACTATTTTGTGGCAAACATTTACTTTTGATAAAAAGTGATTTTCTCGGCGAGTTAAGCATTTTGACTAACTTGCCGGTTGGTTTCAGAAAGACTTGTCTCAAAATTAACTATTTTGTGGCAAACATTCATTTTGGGAAAAAATAATTTTCTCGGCGAGTTAAGCATTTTGAGCAATTTGCCGGTTGGTTTCAGAACGACTTGCCTCAAAATTAACTATTTTGTGGCAAACATTAATTTTGGGAAAAAAGTAATTTTCTCGGTGAGTTAAGCATTTTGAGTAAGTGCCGGTTGGTTTCAGAACGACTTGCCTCAAAATTAACTATTTTTTTTTCCAAACATTTATTTTGGAAAGAAAGGTGATTTTCTCGATGAGTTAAGCATTTTGAGTAATTTACCGATAGGTTTCAGAACGACTTGCCTCAAAATTAACTATTTTGTGGCAAAACATTCATTTGGGGGAAAGGTGATTTTCCCGATGAGTTAAGCATTTTGAATAATTTACCGATAGGTTTCAGAACGGCTTGCCTCACTATTAACTATTTTGTAGCAAACATTCATATTGGGAAAAAAGTGATTTTCTCGGCGAGTCAAGCATTTTGAGTAATTTGCCGGTTGGTTTCAGAGCGGCTTGCATCAAATTTAACTATTTTCTGGCAAACATTCATTTTGCAAATAAAAGGGATTTTCTCGGTCAGTTAAGCATTTTGAGTAATTTACCGATAGGTTTCAGAACGGCTTGCCTCACTATTAACTAATTTTTTGCCAAACATTTATTTGGGAAAAAAGTGATTTTCTCGGCGAGTTAAGCATTTTGAACAATTTGCCGGTTGGTTTCAGAACGACTTGGCACAAAATTAACTATTTTGTGGCAAACATTTACTTTTGGTAAAAAGTGATTTTCTCGGCGAGTTAAGCATTTTGACTAACTTGCCGGTTGGTTTCAGAAAGACTTGTCTCAAAATTAACTATTTTGTGGCAAACATTCATTTTGGGAAAAAAGTAATTTTCTCGGCGAGTTAAGCATTTTGAGCAATTTGCCGGTTGGTTTCAGAACGACTTGCCTCTAAATTAACTATTTTGTGGCAAACATTTATTTTGGGAAAAAAGTAATTTTCTCGGTGAGTTAAGCATTTTGAGTAAGTGCCGGTTGGTTTCAGAACGACTTGCCTGAAAATTAACTATTTTGTGGCAAACATTTACTTTTGATAAAAAGTGATTTTCTCGGCGAGTTAAGCATTTTGACTAACTTGCCGGTTGGTTTCAGAAAGACTTGTCTCAAAATTAACTATTTTGTGGCAAACATTCATTTTGGGAAAAAAATAATTTTCTCGGCGAGTTAAGCATTTTGAGCAATTTGCCGGTTGGTTTCAGAACGACTTGCCTCAAAATTAACTATTTTGTGGCAAACATTAATTTTGGGAAAAAAGTAATTTTCTCGGTGAGTTAAGCATTTTGAGTAAGTGCCGGTTGGTTTCAGAACGACTTGCCTCAAAATTAACTATTTTTTTTCCAAACATTTATTTTGGAAAGAAAGGTGATTTTCTCGATGAGTTAAGCATTTTGAGTAATTTACCGATAGGTTTCAGAACGACTTGCCTCAAAATTAACTATTTTGTGGCAAAACATTCATTTGGGGGAAAGGTGATTTTCCCGATGAGTTAAGCATTTTGAATAATTTACCGATAGGTTTCAGAACGGCTTGCCTCACTATTAACTATTTTTAGCAAACATTCATATTGGGAAAAAAGTGATTTTCTCGGCGAGTTAAGCATTTTGACTAACTTGCCGGTTGGTTTCAGAAAGACTTGACTCAAAATTAACTATTTTGTGGCAAACATTCATTTTGGGAAAAAAGTAATTTTCTCGGCGAGTTAAGCATTTTGAGCAATTTGCCGGTTGGTTTCAGAACGACTTGCCTCAAAATTAACTATTTTGTGGCAAACATTAATTTTGGGAAAAAAGTAATTTTCTCGGTGAGTTAAGCATTTTGAGTAAGTGCCGGTTGGTTTCAGAACGACTTGCCTGAAAATTAACTATTTTGTGGCAAACATTTACTTTTGGTAAAAAGTGATTTTCTCGGCGAGTTAAGCATTTTGACTAACTTGCCGGTTGGTTTCAGAAAGACTTGTCTCAAATTAACTATTTTGTGGCAAACATTCATTTTGGGAAAAAAGTGATTTTCTCGGCGAGTTAAGCATTTTGAGTAATTTGCCGGTTGGTTCCAGAGCGGCTTGCATCAAAATTAACTATTTTTAACCAAACATAAATTTTGGAGAAAAAGTGAGGTTCTCGGCGAGTAATTTTGCGTAATTTACCGATAGGTTTCAGAACGGCATGCCTCACTATTAACTATTGTTTTGCCAAACATTTCTTTTGGGAAAAAAAAGTGTTTTTCTCGGCAAGTTAAGTATTTTGAGTAATTTACCAATATGTTTTTAACGAAACATTCATTTTGGAAAAAAAGTGATTTTCTCGGCGAGTTAAGCATTTTGAGTAATTTACCGATAGGTTTCAGAACGGCTTGCCTCGCTTTTAACAATTTTTTTGTCAAACATTTATTTTGGGAAAAAAGTGATTTTCTCGGCGAGTTAAGCATTTTGAGTAATTTCCCGATATTTTTTTGACATCATTCATTTTGGGAAAAAAGTGATTTTCTCGGCGAGTTAAGCATTTTGAGCAATTTGCCGGTTGGTTTCAGAACGACTTGCATCAAAGTTAACTATTTTTTTGCCAAACATTCATTTTGGGAAAAAAGTGATTTTCTCGGAAAGTTAAGCAATTTGAGTAATTTGCCGGTTGGTTCCAGAGCGGCTTGCATCAAATTTAACTATTTTCTGGCAAACATTCATTTTGCAAATAAAAGGGATTTTCTCGGTCAGTTAAGCATTTTGAGTAATTTACCGATAGGTTTCAGAACGGCTTGCCTCACTATTAACTATTTTTTTGCCAAACATTTATTTGGGAAAAAAAGTGATTTTCTCGGCGAGTTAAGCATTTTGAACAATTTGCCGGTTGGTTTCAGAAAGACTTGTCTCAAAATTAACTATTTTGTGGCAAACATTTATTTTGGGAAAAAAGTAATTTTCTCGGTGAGTTAAGCATTTTGAGTAAGTGCCGGTTGGTTTCAGAACGACTTGCCTGAAAATTAACTATTTTGTGGCAAACATTTACTTTTGATAAAAAGTGATTTTCTCGGCGAGTTAAGCATTTTGACTAACTTGCCGGTTGGTTTCAGAAAGACTTGTCTCAAAATTAACTATTTTGTGGCAAACATTCATTTTGGGAAAAAAGTAATTTTCTCGGCGAGTTAAGCATTTTCAGCAATTTGCCGGTTGGTTTCAGAACGACTTGCCTCAAAATTAACTATTTTGTGGCAAACATTTACTTCTGATAAAAAGTGATTTTCTCGGCGAGTTAAGCATTTTGACTAACTTGCCGGTTGGTTTCAGAAAGACTTGTCTCAAAATTAACTATTTTGTGGCAAACATTCATTTTGGGAAAAAAATAATTTTCTCGGCGAGTTAAGCATTTTGAGCAATTT
The DNA here is from genome assembly GCF_047496885.1 of Scyliorhinus torazame. Classification (NCBI taxonomy): domain Eukaryota; kingdom Metazoa; phylum Chordata; class Chondrichthyes; order Carcharhiniformes; family Scyliorhinidae; genus Scyliorhinus; species Scyliorhinus torazame. Next base: position 953,679 of record NW_027307767.1, on the reverse strand, counting down.
GCCGGTTGGTTTCAGAACGACTTGCCTCAAAATTAACTATTTTGTGGCAAACATTTATTTTGGGAAAAAAGTAATTTTCTCGGTGAGTTAAGCATTTTGAGTAAGTGCCGGTTGGTTTCAGAACGACTTGCCTCAAAATTAACTATTTTTTTTTCCAAACATTTATTTTGGAAAGAAAGGTGATTTTCTCGATGAATTAAGCATTTTGAGTAATTTACCGATAGGTTTCAGAACGACTTGCCTCAAAATTAACTATTTTGTGGCAAAACATTCATTTGGGGGAAAGGTGATTTTCCCGATGAGTTAAGCATTTTGAATAATTTACCGATAGGTTTCAGAACGGCTTGCCTCACTATTAACTATTTTGTAGCAAACATTCATATTGGGAAAAAAGTGATTTTCTCGGCGAGTCAAGCATTTTGAGTAATTTGCCGGTTGGTTTCAGAGCGGCTTGCATCAAATTTAACTATTTTCTGGCAAACATTCATTTTGCAAATAAAAGGGATTTTCTCGGTCAGTTAAGCATTTTGAGTAATTTACCGATAGGTTTCAGAACGGCTTGCCTCACTATTAACTAATTTTTTGCCAAACATTTATTTGGGAAAAAAGTGATTTTCTCGGCGAGTTAAGCATTTTGAACAATTTGCCGGTTGGTTTCAGAACGACTTGGCACAAAATTAACTATTTTGTGGCAAACATTTACTTTTGGTAAAAAGTGATTTTCTCGGCGAGTTAAGCATTTTGACTAACTTGCCGGTTGGTTTCAGAAAGACTTGTCTCAAAATTAACTATTTTGTGGCAAACATTCATTTTGGGAAAAAAATAATTTTCTCGGCGAGTTAAGCATTTTGAGCAATTTGCCGGTTGGTTTCAGAACGACTTGCCTCAAATTTAACTATTTTTTTTTCCAAACATTTATTTTGGAAAGAAAGGTGATTTTCTCGATGAGTTAAGCATTTTGAGTAATTTACCGATAGGTTTCAGAACGACTTGCCTCAAAATTAACTATTTTGTGGCAAAACATTCATTTGGGGGAAAGGTGATTTTCCCGATGAGTTAAGCATTTTGAATAATTTACCGATAGGTTTCAGAACGGCTTGCCTCACTATTAACTATTTTGTAGCAAACATTCATATTGGGAAAAAAGTGATTATCTCGGCGAGTCAAGCATTTTGAGTAATTTGCCGGTTGGTTTCAGAGCGGCTTGCTTCAAATTTAACTATTTTCTGGCAAACATTCATTTTGCAAATAAAAGGGATTTTCTCGGTCAGTTAAGCATTTTGAGTAATTTCCCGATAGGTTTCAGAACGGCTTGCCTCACTATTAACTAATTTTTTGCCAAACATTTATTTGGGAAAAAAAGTGATTTTCTCGGCGAGTTAAGCATTTTCAGTAATTTGCCGGTTGGTTTCAGAACGACTTGGCACAAAATTAACTATTTTGTGGCAAACATTCATTTTGGGAAAAAAGTAATTTTCTCGGTGAGTTAAGCATTTTGACTAACTTGCCGGTTGGTTTCAGAAAGACTTGTCTCAAAATTAACTATTTTGTGGCAAACATTCATTTTGGGAAAAAAGTGATTTTCTCGGCGAGTTAAGCATTTCCTTAACCCTGTTAGCCAAAGATATTTCATGACCCCAATATTATGTTAAAATAATTTTTAAATACATGGATATGATCTCCACCTGTAAACATTGGTGTTAGTCATTTAATTGAGTTTGTCAAAAAAATATCGGCAAATGACTCAAAATGCTTAACTCGCAGAGAAAATCACTTTATTTCCAAAATAAATGTTTGGCAAAAAAATAGTTAACAGTGAGGCAAGCCGTTCTGAAACCTATCGGTAAATTACCCAAAATGCTTAACTCTCCGAGAAAACAAGTTTTTCCCAAAATAAATGTTTGCCACAAAATAGTTAATTTTGAGGCAAGTCGTTCTGAAACCAACCGGCAAATAACTCAAAATACTTAACTCGCCGAGAAAATCACTTTGTTTCCAAAATGAATGATTTAAAAAAAAAATATCGGTAAATTACTCAAAATGCTTAACTCGCCGAGAAAATCACTTTTTTTTCCAAAATAAATGTTTGGCAAAAAAATAGTTAATACTGAGGCAAGCCGTTCTGGAACCAACCGGCAAATTACTGAAAATGCTTAACTCGCCGAGAAAATCACTTTTTTCCCAAAATGAATGTTTGCCACAAAATAGTTAATTTTGAGGCAAGTCGTTCTGAAACCAACCGGCAAATTACTCAAAATGCTTCACTCGTCGAGAAAATCACATTTTTTCCAAAATGAATGTTTGTCAAAAAAATATCGGCAAAGACTCCAAAAGACTCCAAAAAGACTCCAAATTACTCAAAATGCTTAACTCGCCGAGAAAATCACTTTTTTTTCCAAAATAAACGTTTGGCAAAAAAATAGTTAATACTGAGGCAAGCCGTTCTGGAACCAACCGGCAAATTACTGAAAATGCTTCACTCGCCGAGAAAATCAATTTTTTCCCAAAATGAATGTTTGGCAAAAAAATAGTTAATAGTGAGGCAAGCCGTTCTGAAAACTATCGGTAAATTAATCAAAATGCTTAACTCGCCGAGAAAATCACCTTTTTCCCAAAATGAGTGTTTGCGACAAAATAGTTAATTTTGAGGCAAGTCGTTCTGAAACCAGCCGGCAAATTACTCAAAAGGCTTAAATCGCCGAGAAAATCACTTTTTTTCCAAATTCAATGTTTGACAAAAAAATATCGGGCAATTACTCAAAATGAATGTTTGCCACAAAATAGTTAATCTTGAGGCAAGTCGTTCTGAAACCAACTGGCAAATTACTCAAAATGCTTCACTCGTCGAGAAAAAGACTTTTTTTCCAAAATGAATGTTTGTCAAAAAAATATCGGCAAATGACTCAAAATGCTTAACTCGCAGAGAAAATCACTTTATTTCCAAAATAAATGTTTGGCAAAAAAATAGTTAACAGTGAGGCAAGCCGTTCTGAAACCTATCGGTAAATTACCCAAAATGCTTAACTCTCCGAGAAAACAAGTTTTTCCCAAAATAAATGTTTGCCACAAAATAGTTAATTTTGAGGCAAGTCGTTCTGAAACCAACCGGCAAATAACTCAAAATACTTAACTCGCCGAGAAAATCACTTTGTTTCCAAAATGAATGATTAAAAAAAAAAATATCGGTAAATTACTCAAAATGCTTAACTCGCCGAGAAAATCACTTTTTTTTCCAAAATAAATGTTTGGCAAAAAAATAGTTAATACTGAGGCAAGCCGTTCTGGAACCAACCGGCAAATTACTGAAAATGCTTAACTCGCCGAGAAAATCACTTTTTTCCCAAAATGAATGTTTGCCACAAAATAGTTAATTTTGAGGCAAGTCGTTCTGAAACCAACCGGCAAATTACTCAAAATGCTTCACTCGTCGAGAAAATCACTTTTTTTCCAAAATCAATGTTTGTCAAAAAAATATCGGGCAATTACTCAAAATGAATGTTTGGCACAAAATAGTTAATTTTGAGGCAAGTTGTCCTGAAACCAACCGGCAAATTACTCAAAATGCTTCACTCGTCGAGAAATCACATTTTTTCCAAAATGAATGTTTGTCAAAAAAATATCGGTAAAGACTCCAAAAGACTCCAAAAAGACTCCAAATTACTCAAAATGCTTAACTCGCCGAGAAAATCACTTTTTTTTCCTAAATAAACGTTTGGCAAAAAAATAGTTAATACTGAGGCAAGCCGTTCTGCAACCAACCGGCAAATTACTGAAAATGCTTCACTCGCCGAGAAAATCAATTTTTTCCCAAAATGAATGTTTGCCACAAAATAGTTAATTTTGAGGCAAGTCGTTCTGAAACAAACCGGCAAATTACTCAAAATGCTTAACTCGCCGAGAAAATCACTTTTTTTCCAAAATAAATGTTTGGCAAAAAAGTAGTTAATAGTGAGGCAAGCCGTTCTGAAAACTATCGGTAAATTACTCAAAACGCCGAGAAAATCACTTTTTTTCCAAATTCAATGTTTTTTTCCAAAATTTATGTTTGGTTAAAAATATTTAATTTTGATGCAAGCCGCTCTGGAACCAACCGGCAAATTACTCAAAATGCTTAACTCGCCGAGAAAATCACTTTTTTCCCAAAATGAATGTTTCTCGACGAGTGAAGCATTTTGAGTAATTTGCCAGTTGGTTTCAGAACGACTTGCCTCAAGATTAACTATTTTGTGGCAAACATTCATTTTGAGTAATTGCCCGATATTTTTTTGTCAAACATTGAATTTGGAAAAAAAGTGATTTTCTCGGCGATTGAGTAATTTGCCGGCTGGTTTCAGAACGACTTGCCTCAAAATTAACTATTTTGTCGCAAACACTCATTTTGGGAAAAAGGTGATTTTCTCGGCGAGTTAAGCATTTTGATTAATTTACCGATAGTTTTCAGAACGGCTTGCCTCACTATTAACTATTTTTTTGCCAAACATTCATTTTGGGAAAAAATTGATTTTCTCGGCGAGTGAAGCATTTTCAGTAATTTGCCGGTTGGTTCCAGAACGGCTTGCCTCAGTATTAACTATTTTTTTGCCAAACGTTTATTTTGGAAAAAAAAGTGATTTTCTCGGCGAGTGAAGCATTTTGAGTAATTTGCCGGTTGGTTTCAGAACGACTTGCCTCAAAATTAACTATTTTGTGGCAAACATAAATTTTGGACAAAAAAAATGAGTTTCTCGGCGAGTTAAGCATTTTGAGTAATTTGCCGGTTGGTTTCAGAACGACTTGCCTCAAAATTAACTATTTTGTGCCAAACATTCATTTTGAGTAATTGCTCGATATTTTTTTGCCAAACATTGATTTTGGAAAAAAAAGTGATTTTCTCGGCGATTTAAGCCTTTTGAGTAATTTGCCGGTTGGTTTCAGAACAACTTGCCTCAAAATTAACTATTTTGTGGCAAACATTCATTTTGGGAAAAAAGTGATTTTCTTGGCGAGTTAAGCATTTTGAGTAATTTACCGGTTGGTTTCAGAACGACTTGCCTCAAAATCAACTATTTTGTGGCAAACATTCATTTTGGAAAAAAAGTGATTTTCCCGGCGAGTTAAGCATTTTGAGTAATTTACCGATAGGTTTCAGAACGGCTTGCCTCACTATTAACTATTTTTTTGCCAAATATTTATTTTGGAAAAAAAGTGATTTTCTCGGCGAGTTAAGCATTTTGAGTAATTTGCCGATTTGTTTCAGAACGACTTGCCTCAAAATTAACTATTTTGTGGCAAACATTCATTTTGGGAAAAAATTGATTTTCTCGGCGAGTGAAGCATTTTCAGTAATTTGCCGGTTGGTTCCAGAACGGCTTGCCTCAGTATTAACTATTTTGTTGCAAACATTTATTTTGGAAAAAAAAGTGATTTTCTCGGCGAGTTAAGCATTTTGAGTAATTTACCGATATTTTTTTTTTAAAACATTCATTTTGGGAACAAAGTGATTTTCTCGACGAGTGAAGCATTTTGAGTAATTTGCCGGTTGGTTTCAGAACGACTTGCCTCAAAATTAACTATTTTGTGGCAAACATAAATTTTGGACAAAAAAAATGAGTTTCTCGGCGAGTTAAACATTTTGAGTAATTTGCAGGTTGGTTTCAGAACGACTTGCCTCAAAATTAACTATTTTGTGCCAAACATTCATTTTGAGTAATTGCCCGATATTTTTTTGCCAAACATTGATTTTGGAAAAAAAGTGATTTTCTCGGCGATTTAAGCCTTTTGAGTAATTTGCCGGTTGGTTTCAGAACGACTTGCCTCAAAATTAACTATTTTGTGGCAAACATTCATTTTGGAAAAAAAGTGATTTTCCCGGCGAGTTAAGCATTTTGAGTAATTTGCCGGCTGGTTTCAGAACGACTTGCCTCAAAATTAACTATTTTGTCGCAAACACTCATTTTGGGAAAAAGGTGATTTTCTCGGCGAGTTAAGCATTTTGAGTAATTTACCGATAGGTTTCAGAACGGCTTGCCTCACTATTAACTATTTTTTTGCCAAAGATTTATTTTGGAAAAAAAGTGATTTTCTCGGCGAGTTAAGCATTTTGAGTAATTTGCCGATTTGTTTCAGAACGACTTGCCTCAAAATTAACTATTTTGTGGCAAACATTCATTTTGGGAAAAAATTGATTTTCTCGGCGAGTGAAGCATTTTCAGTAATTTGCCGGTTGGTTCCATCACGGCTTGCCTCAGTATTAACTATTTTTTTGCCAAACATTTATTTTGGAAAAAAAAGTGATTTTCTCGGCGAGTTAAGCATTTTGAGTAATTTACCGATATTTTTTTTTTAAAACATTCATTTTGGGAACAAAGTGATTTTCTCGGCGAGTTAAGTATTTTGAGTAATTTGCCGGTTGGTTTCAGAACGACTTGCCTCAAAATTAACTATTTTGTGGCAAACATTCATTTTGGGAAAAAAAGTAATTTTCTCGGCTCGTCAAGCATTTTGAGTAATTTGCCGGTTGGTTTCAGATCGACTTGCCTCAGTATTAACTATTTTTTTTGCCAAACATTTATTTTGGAAAAAAAAGTGATTTTCTCGGCGAGTTAAGCATTTTGAGTAATTTACCGATATTTAAAAAAAACATTCATTTTGGAAACAAAGTGATTTTCTCGGCGAGTTAAGCATTATGCGTAATTTGCCGATTGGTTTCAGAACGACTTGCCTCAAAATTAACCATTTTGTGGCAAACATTAATTTTGGGAAAAAAGTGTTTTCTCGGTGAGTTAAGCATTTTGGTTAATTTACCGATAGGTTTCAGAACGGCTTGCATCACTATTAACTATTTTTTTGCCAAACATTTATTTTGGAAATAAAGTGATTTTCACTGCGAGTTAAGCATTTTGAGTCAATTGCCGATATTTTTTTGACAAACATTCATTTTGGAAAAAAAGTGATTTTCTCGACGAGTGAAGCATTTTGAGTAATTTGCCGCTTGGTTTCAGAACGACTTGCCTCAAAATTAACTATTTTGTGGCAAAATTTCATTTTGGAAAAAAAAAGTGATTTTCTCGGCGAGTTAAGCATCTTGAGTAACTTGCCGGCTGGTTTCAGAACGACTTGCCTCAAAATTAACTATTTTGTCGCAAACACTCATTTTGGGAAAAAGGTGATTTTCTCGGCGAGTTAAGCATTTTGAGTAGTTGAGTTTTCAGAACGGCTTGCCTCACTATTAACTATTTTTTTGCCAAACATTTATTTTGGAAACAAAGTGATTTTCTCGGCGAGTTAAGCATTTTGAGTAATTTGCCGGTTGGTTTCAGAACGACTTGCCTCAAAATTAACTATTTTGTGGCAAACTTTAATTTTGGGAAAAAAGTGTTTTCTCGGTGAGTTAAGCATTTTGGGTAATTTACCGATAGGTTTCAGAACGGCTTGCCTCACTATTAACTATTTTTTGGCCAAACATTTATTTTGGAAATAAAGTGATTTTCTCTGCGAGTTAAGCATTTTGAGTCATTTGCCGATATTTTTTTGACAAACATTCATTTTGGAAAAAAAGTGTTTTTCTCGACGAGTGAAGCATTTTGAGTAATTTGCCAGTTGGTTTCAGAACGACTTGCCTCAAAATTAACTATTTTGTGGCAAACATTCATTTTGGAAAAAAAGTGATTTTCTCGGCGAGTTAAGCATTTTGAGTAATTTGCCGGCTGGTTTCAGAACGACTTGCCTCAAAATTAACTATTTTGTCGCAAACACTCATTTTGGGAAAAAGGTGATTTTCTCGGCGAGTTAACCATTTTGAGTAATTTACCGATAGTTTTCAGAATGGCTTGCCTCACTATTAACTATTTTTTTGCCAAACATTTATTTTGGAAAAAAAGTGATTTTCTAGGCGAGTTAAGCATTTTGAGTAATTTGCCGGTTTGTTTCAGAACGACTTGCCTCAAAATTAACTATTTTGTGGCAAACATTCATTTTGGGAAAAAAGTGATTTTCGCGGCGAGTTCAGCACTTTCAGTAATTTGCCGGTTGGTTCCAGAACGGCTTGCCTCAGTATTAACTATTTTTTTGCCAAACATTTATTTTGGAAAAAAAAGTGATTTTCTCGGCGAGTTAAGCATTTTGAGTAATTTACCGATATTTTTTTTTTTAAACATTCATTTTGGAAACAAAGTGATTTTCTCGGCGAGTTAAGTATTTTGAGTTATTTGCCGGTTGGTTTCAGAACGACTTGCCTCAAAATTAACTATTTTGTGGCAAACATTAATTTTGGGAAAAAATTGTTTTCTCGGAGAGTTAAGCATTTTGGGTAATTTACCGATAGGTTTCAGAACGGCTTGCCTCACTATTAACTATTTTTTTGCCAAACATTTATTTTGGAAATAAAGTGATTTTCTCTGCGAGTTAAGCATTTTGAGTCATTTGCCGATATTTTTTTGACAAACATTCATTTTGGAAAAAAAGTGTTTTTCTCGACGAGTGAAGCATTTTGAGTAATTTGCCAGTTGGTTTCAGAACGACTTGCCTCAAAATTAACTATTTTGTGGCAAACATTCATTTTGAGTAATTGCCCGATATTTTTTTGTCAAACATTGAATTTGGAAAAAAAGTGATTTTCTCGGCGATTTAAGCCTTTTGAGTAATTTGCCGGTTGGTTCCAGAACGGCTTGCCTCAGTATTAACTATTTTTTTGCCAAACATTTATTTTGGAAAAAAAAGTGATTTTCTCGGCGAGTTAAGCATTTTGAGTAATATACCGATATTTTTTTTTTTAAACATTGAATTTGGAAACAAAGTGATTTTCTCGGCGAGTTAAGTATTTTGAGTTATTTGCCGGTTGGTTTCAGAACGACTTGCCTCAAAATTAACTATTTTGTGGCAAACATTAATTTTGGGAAAAAATTGTTTTCTCGGAGAGTTCAGCATTTTGGGTAATTTACCGATAGGTTTCAGAACGGCTTGCCTCACTGTTAACTATTTTTTTGCCAAACATTTATTTTGGAAATAAAGTGATTTTCTCTGCGAGTTAAGCATTTTGAGTCATTTGCCGATTTTTTTTGACAAACATTCATTTTGGAAAAAAAGTATTTTTCTCGAGGAGTGAAGCATTTTGAGTAATTTACCAGTTGGTTTCAGAACGACTTGCCTCAAAATTAACTATTTTGTGGCAAACATTCATTTTGAGTAATTGCCCGATATTTTTTTGTCAAACATTGAATTTGGAAAAAAAGTGATTTTCTCGGCGATTTAAGCCTTTTGAGTAATTTGCCGGTTGGTTTCAGAACGACTTGCCTCAAAATTAACTATTTTGTGGCAAACATTCATTTTGAAAAAAAAAAGTGATTTTCTCGGCGAGTTAAGCATTTTGAGTAATTTGCCGGCTGGTTTCAGAACGACTTGCCTCAAAATTAACTATTTTGTCGCAAACACTCATTTTGGGAAAAAGTGATTTTCTCGGCGAGTTAACCATTTTGAGTAATTTACCGATAGTTTTCAGAACGGCTTGCCTCACTATTAACTATTTTTTTGCCAAACATTTATTTTGGAAAAAAAGTGATTTTCTAGGCGAGTTAAGCATTTTGAGTAATTTGCCGGTTTGTTTCAGAACGACTTGCCTCAAAATTAACTATTTTGTGGCAAACATTCATTTTGGGAAAAAATTGATTTTCTCGGCGAGTGAAGCATTTTCAGTAATTTGCCGGTTGGTTCCAGAACGGCTTGCCTCAGTATTAACTATTTTTTTGCCAAACATTTATTTTGGAAAAAAAAGTGATTTTCTCGGCGAGTTAAGCATTTTGAGTAATTTACCGATTTTTTTTTTTAAAACATTCATTTTGGAAACAAAGTGATTTTCTCGGCGAGTTAAGTATTTTGAGTTATTTGCCGGTTGGTTTCAGAACGACTTGCCTCAAAATTAACTATTTTGTGGCAAACATTAATTTTGGGGAAAAAGTGTTTTCTCGGAGAGTTAAGCATTTTGGGTAATTTACCGATAGGTTTCAGAACGGCTTGCCTCACTATTAACTATTTTTTTGCCAAACATTTATTTTGGAAATAAAGTGATTTTCTCTGCGAGTTAAGCTTTTTGAGTCATTTGCCGATATTTTTTTGCCAAACATTTATTTTGGAAAAAAAGTGATTTTCTCGGCGAGTTAAGCATTTTGAGTAATTTGCCGGTTGGTTTCAGAACGACTTGCCTCAACATTAACTATTTTGTGGCAAACTTTAATTTTGGGAAAAAAGTGTTTTCTCGGTGAGTTAAGCATTTTGGGTAATTTACCGATAGGTTTCAGAACGGCGTGCCTCACTATTAACTATTTTTTGGCCAAACATTTATTTTGGAAATAAAGTGATTTTCTCTGCGAGTGAAGCATTTTGAGTAATTTGGAGTCTTTTTGGAGTCTTTTGGAGTCATTACCGATATTTTTTTGACAAACATTCATTTTGGAAAATATGTGATTTTCTCGACGAGTGAAGCATTTTGAGTAATTTGCCGGTTGGTTTCAGAACGACTTGCCTCAAAATTAACTATTTTGTGGCAAACATAAATTTTGGACAAAAAAATGACTTTCTCGGCGTGTTAAGCATTTTGAGTAATTTGCCGGTTGGTTTCAGAACGACTTGCCTCAAAATTAACTATTTTGTGGCAAACATTCATTTTGGGAAAAAAGTGATTTTCTCGGCGAGTTAAGCATTTTCAGTAATTTGCCGGTTGGTTTCAGAACGACTTGCCTCAAAATTAACTATTTTGTCGCAAACACTCATTTTGGGAAAAAGGTGATTTTCTCGGCGAGTTAAGCATTTTGAGTAATTTACCGATAGTTTTCAGAACGGCTTGCCTCACTATTAACTATTTTTTTGCCAAACATTTATTTTGGAAAAAAAGTGATTTTCTCGGCGATTTAAGCCTTTTGAGTAATTTGCCGGTTTGTTTCAGAACGACTTGCCTCAAAATTAACTATTTTGTGGCAAACATTAATTTTGGGAAAAAAGTGTTTTCTCGGAGAGTTAAGCATTTTGGGTAATTTACCGATAGGTTTCAGAACGGCTTGCCTCACTATTAACTATTTTTTTGCCAAACATTTATTTTGGAAATAAAGTGATTTTCTCTGCGAGTTAAGCTTTTTGAGTCATTTGCCGATATTTTTTTGACAAACATTCATTTTGGAAAAAAAGTGTTTTTCTCGACGAGTGAAGCATTTTCAGTAATATGCCAGTTGGTTTCAGAACGACTTGCCTCAAAATTAACTATTTTGTGGCAAACATTCATTTTGAGTAATTGCCCGATATTTTTTTGTCAAACATTGAATTTGGAAAAAAAGTGATTTTCTCGGCGATTTAAGCCTTTTGAGTAATTTGCCGGTTGGTTTCAGAACGACTTGCCTCAAAATTAACTATTTTGTGGCAAACATTCATTTTGGAAAAAAAAAGTGATTTTCTCGGCGAGTTAAGCATTTTGAGTAATTTCACGCATGGTTTCAGAACGACTTCCCTCAAAATTAACTATTTTGTTGCAAACACTCATTTTGGGAAAAAGGTGATTTTCTCGGCGAGTTAAGCATTTTGAGTAATTTACCGATAGTTTTCAGAACGGCTTGCCTCACTATTAACTATTTTTTTGCCAAACATTTATTTTGGAAAAAAAAGTGATTTTCTCGGCGAGTTCAGCATTTTGAGTAATTTGCCGGTTTGTTTCAGAACGACTTGCCTCAAAATTAACTATTTTGTGGCAAACATTCATTTTGGGAAAAAAGTGATTTTCTCGGCGAGTTAAGCATTTTCAGTAATTTGCCGGTTGGTTCCAGAACGGCTTGCCTCAGTATTAACTATTTTTTTGCCAAACATTTATTTTGGAAAAAAAAAGTGATTTTCTCGGCGAGTTAAGCATTTTGAGTAATATACCGATATTTTTTTTTTTAAACATTCATTTTGGAAACAAAGTGATTTTCTCGGCGAGTTAAGTATTTTGAGTTATTTGCCGGTTGGTTTCAGAACGACTTGCCTCAAAATTAACTATTTTGTGGCAAACATTCATTTTGGGAAAAAATTGATTTTCTCGGCGAGTGAAGCATTTTCAGTAATTTGCCGGTTGGTTCCAGAACGGCTTGCCTCAGTATTAACTATTTTTTTGCCAAACATTTATTTTGGAAAAAAAAGTGATTTTCTCGGCGAGTTAAGTATTTTGAGTAATTTACCGATATTTTTTTTTTAAAACATTCATTTTGGGAACAAAGTGATTTTCTCGGCGAGTTAAGTATTTTGAGTAATTTGCCGGTTGGTTTCAGAACGACTTGCCTCAAAATTAACTATTTTGTGGCAAACATTAATTTTGGGAAAAAAGTGTTTTCTCGGTGAGTTAAGCATTTTGGGTAATTTACCGATAGGTTTCAGAGCGGCTTGCCTCACTATTAACTATTTTTTGGCCAAACATTTATTTTGGAAATAAAGTGATTTTCTCTGCGAGTTAAGCATTTTGAGTAATTTGCCGGTTGGTTTCAGAACGACTTGCCTCAAAATTAACTATTTTGTGCCAAACATTCATTTTGAGTAATTGCCCGATATTTTTTTGCCAAACATTGATTTTGGAAAAAAAGTGATTTTCTCGGCGAGTTAAGCCTTTTGAGTAATTTGCCGGTTGGTTTCAGAACGACTTGCCTCAAAATTAACTATTTTGTGGCAAACATTCATTTTGGAAAAAAAGTGATTTTCCCGGCGAGTTAAGCATTTTGAGTAATTTACCGATAGGTTTCAGAACGGCTTGCCTCACTATTAACTATTTTTTTGCCAAACATTCATTTTGGGAAAAAATTGATTTTCTCGGCGAGTGAAGCATTTTCAGTAATTTGCCGGTTGGTTCCAGAACGGCTTGCCTCAGTATTAACTATTGTTTTGCCAAACATTTATTTTGGAAAAAAAAGTGATTTTCCCGGCGAGTTAAGCATTTTGAGTAATTTACCGATATTTTTTTTTTAAAACATTCATTTTGGGAACAAAGTGATTTTCTCGGCGAGTTAAGTATTTTGAGTAATTTGCCGGTTGGTTTCAGAACGACTTGCCTCAAAATTAACTATTTTGTGGCAAACATTAATTTTGGGAAAAAAGTGTTTTCTCGGAGAGTTAAGCATTTTGGGTAATTTACCGATAGGTTTCAGAACGGCTTGCCTCACTATTAACTATTTTTTTGCCAAACATTTATTTTGGAAATAAAGTGATTTTCTCTGCGAGTTAAGCTTTTTGAGTCATTTGCCGATATTTTTTTGACAAACATTCATTTTGGAAAAAAAGTGTGTTTCTCGACGAGTGAAGCATTTTCAGTAATATGCCAGTTGGTTTCAGAACGACTTGCCTCAAAATTAACTATTTTGTGGCAAACATTCATTTTGAGTAATTGCCCGATATTTTTTTGTCAAACATTGAATTTGGAAAAAAAGTGATTTTCTCGGCGATTTAAGCCTTTTGAGTAATTTGCCGGTTGGTTTCAGAACGACTTGCCTCAAAATTAACTATTTTGTGGCAAACATTCATTTTGGAAAAAAAAAGTGATTTTCTCGGCGAGTTAAGCATTTTGAGTAATTTCACGCATGGTTTCAGAACGACTTGCCTCACTATTAACTATTTTTTTGCCAAACATTTATTTTGGAAACAAAGTGATTTTCTCGGCGAGTTAAGCATTTTGAGTAATTTGCCGGTTGGTTTCAGAACGACTTGCCTCAAAATTAACTATTTTGTGGCAAACTTTAATTTTGGGAAAAAAGTGTTTTCTCGGTGAGTTAAGCATTTTGGGTAATTTACCGATAGGTTTCAGAACGGCTTGCCTCACTATTAACTATTTTTTGGCCAAACATTTATTTTGGAAATAAAGTGATTTTCTCTGCGAGTTAAGCATTTTGAGTCATTTGCCGATATTTTTTTGACAAACATTCATTTTGGAAAAAAAGTGTTTTTCTCGACGAGTGAAGCATTTTGAGTAATTTGCCAGTTGGTTTCAGAACGACTTGCCTCAAAATTAACTATTTTGTGGCAAACATTCATTTTGGAAAAAAAGTGATTTTCTCGGCGAGTTAAGCATTTTGAGTAATTTGCCGGCTGGTTTCAGAACGACTTGCCTCAAAATTAACTATTTTGTCGCAAACACTCATTTTGGGAAAAAGGTGATTTTCTCGGCGAGTTAACCATTTTGAGTAATTTACCGATAGTTTTCAGAATGGCTTGCCTCACTATTAACTATTTTTTTGCCAAACATTTATTTTGGAAAAAAAGTGATTTTCTAGGCGAGTTAAGCATTTTGAGTAATTTGCCGGTTTGTTTCAGAACGACTTGCCTCAAAATTAACTATTTTGTGGCAAACATTCATTTTGGGAAAAAAGTGATTTTCGCGGCGAGTTCAGCACTTTCAGTAATTTGCCGGTTGGTTCCAGAACGGCTTGCCTCAGTATTAACTATTTTTTTGCCAAACATTTATTTTGGAAAAAAAAGTGATTTTCTCGGCGAGTTAAGCATTTTGAGTAATTTACCGATATTTTTTTTTTTAAACATTCATTTTGGAAACAAAGTGATTTTCTCGGCGAGTTAAGTATTTTGAGTTATTTGCCGGTTGGTTTCAGAACGACTTGCCTCAAAATTAACTATTTTGTGGCAAACATTAATTTTGGGAAAAAATTGTTTTCTCGGAGAGTTAAGCATTTTGGGTAATTTACCGATAGGTTTCAGAACGGCTTGCCTCACTATTAACTATTTTTTTGCCAAACATTTATTTTGGAAATAAAGTGATTTTCTCTGCGAGTTAAGCATTTTGAGTCATTTGCCGATATTTTTTTGACAAACATTCATTTTGGAAAAAAAGTGTTTTTCTCGACGAGTGAAGCATTTTGAGTAATTTGCCAGTTGGTTTCAGAACGACTTGCCTCAAAATTAACTATTTTGTGGCAAACATTCATTTTGAGTAATTGCCCGATATTTTTTTGTCAAACATTGAATTTGGAAAAAAAGTGATTTTCTCGGCGATTTAAGCCTTTTGAGTAATTTGCCGGTTGGTTCCAGAACGGCTTGCCTCAGTATTAACTATTTTTTTGCCAAACATTTATTTTGGAAAAAAAAGTGATTTTCTCGGCGAGTTAAGCATTTTGAGTAATTTGCCGGCTGGTTTCAGAACGACTTGCCTCAAAATTAACTATTTTGTCGCAAACACTCATTTTGGGAAAAAGTGATTTTCTCGGCGAGTTAACCATTTTGAGTAATTTACCGATAGTTTTCAGAACGGCTTGCCTCACTATTAACTATTTTTTTGCCAAACATTTATTTTGGAAAAAAAGTGATTTTCTAGGCGAGTTAAGCATTTTGAGTAATTTGCCGGTTTGTTTCAGAACGACTTGCCTCAAAATTAACTATTTTGTGGCAAACATTCATTTTGGGAAAAAATTGATTTTCTCGGCGAGTGAAGCATTTTCAGTAATTTGCCAGTTGGTTCCAGAACGGCTTGCCTCAGTATTAACTATTTTTTTGCCAAACATTTATTTTGGAAAAAAAAGTGATTTTCTCGGCGAGTTAAGCATTTTGAGTAATTTACCGATTTTTTTTTTTAAAACATTCATTTTGGAAACAAAGTGATTTTCTCGGCGAGTTAAGTATTTTGAGTTATTTGCCGGTTGGTTTCAGAACGACTTGCCTCAAAATTAACTATTTTGTGGCAAACATTAATTTTGGGGAAAAAGTGTTTTCTCGGAGAGTTAAGCATTTTGGGTAATTTACCGATAGGTTTCAGAACGGCTTGCCTCACTATTAACTATTTTTTTGCCAAACATTTATTTTGGAAATAAAGTGATTTTCTCTGCGAGTTAAGCTTTTTGAGTCATTTGCCGATATTTTTTTGCCAAACATTTATTTTGGAAAAAAAGTGATTTTCTCGGCGAGTTAAGCATTTTGAGTAATTTGCCGGTTGGTTTCAGAACGACTTGCCTCAACATTAACTATTTTGTGGCAAACTTTAATTTTGGGAAAAAAGTGTTTTCTCGGTGAGTTAAGCATTTTGGGTAATTTACCGATAGGTTTCAGAACGGCGTGCCTCACTATTAACTATTTTTTGGCCAAACATTTATTTTGGAAATAAAGTGATTTTCTCTGCGAGTGAAGCATTTTGAGTAATTTGGAGTCTTTTTGGAGTCTTTTGGAGTCATTACCGATATTTTTTTGACAAACATTCATTTTGGAAAATATGTGATTTTCTCGACGAGTGAAGCATTTTGAGTAATTTGCCGGTTGGTTTCAGAACGACTTGCCTCAAAATTAACTATTTTGTGGCAAACATAAATTTTGGACAAAAAAATGACTTTCTCGGCGTGTTAAGCATTTTGAGTAATTTGCCGGTTGGTTTCAGAACGACTTGCCTCAAAATTAACTATTTTGTGGCAAACATTCATTTTGGGAAAAAAGTGATTTTCTCGGCGAGTTAAGCATTTTCAGTAATTTGCCGGTTGGTTTCAGAACGACTTGCCTCAAAATTAACTATTTTGTCGCAAACACTCATTTTGGGAAAAAGGTGATTTTCTCGGCGAGTTAAGCATTTTGAGTAATTTACCGATAGTTTTCAGAACGGCTTGCCTCACTATTAACTATTTTTTTGCCAAACATTTATTTTGGAAAAAAAGTGATTTTCTCGGCGATTTAAGCCTTTTGAGTAATTTGCCGGTTTGTTTCAGAACGACTTGCCTCAAAATTAACTATTTTGTGGCAAACATTAATTTTGGGAAAAAAGTGTTTTCTCGGAGAGTTAAGCATTTTGGGTAATTTACCGATAGGTTTCAGAACGGCTTGCCTCACTATTAACTATTTTTTTGCCAAACATTTATTTTGGAAATAAAGTGATTTTCTCTGCGAGTTAAGCTTTTTGAGTCATTTGCCGATATTTTTTTGACAAACATTCATTTTGGAAAAAAAGTGTTTTTCTCGACGAGTGAAGCATTTTCAGTAATATGCCAGTTGGTTTCAGAACGACTTGCCTCAAAATTAACTATTTTGTGGCAAACATTCAGTTTGGGAAAAAAGTGATTTTCTCGGCGAGTTAAGCATTTTGAGTAATTTCACGCATGGTTTCAGAACGACTTCCCTCAAAATTAACTATTTTGTTGCAAACACTCATTTTGGGAAAAAGGTGATTTTCTCGGCGAGTTAAGCATTTTGAGTAATTTACCGATAGTTTTCAGAACGGCTTGCCTCACTATTAACTATTTTTTTGCCAAACATTTATTTTGGAAAAAAAAGTGATTTTCTCGGCGAGTTCAGCATTTTGAGTAATTTGCCGGTTTGTTTCAGAACGACTTGCCTCAAAATTAACTATTTTGTGGCAAACATTCATTTTGGGAAAAAAGTGATTTTCTCGGCGAGTTAAGCATTTTCAGTAATTTGCCGGTTGGTTCCAGAACGGCTTGCCTCAGTATTAACTATTTTTTTGCCAAACATTTATTTTGGAAAAAAAAAGTGATTTTCTCGGCGAGTTAAGCATTTTGAGTAATATACCGATATTTTTTTTTTTAAACATTCATTTTGGAAACAAAGTGATTTTCTCGGCGAGTTAAGTATTTTGAGTTATTTGCCGGTTGGTTTCAGAACGACTTGCCTCAAAATTAACTATTTTGTGGCAAACATTCATTTTGGGAAAAAATTGATTTTCTCGGCGAGTGAAGCATTTTCAGTAATTTGCCGGTTGGTTCCAGAACGGCTTGCCTCAGTATTAACTATTTTTTTGCCAAACATTTATTTTGGAAAAAAAAGTGATTTTCTCGGCGAGTTAAGTATTTTGAGTAATTTACCGATATTTTTTTTTTAAAACATTCATTTTGGGAACAAAGTGATTTTCTCGGCGAGTTAAGTATTTTGAGTAATTTGCCGGTTGGTTTCAGAACGACTTGCCTCAAAATTAACTATTTTGTGGCAAACATTAATTTTGGGAAAAAAGTGTTTTCTCGGTGAGTTAAGCATTTTGGGTAATTTACCGATAGGTTTCAGAGCGGCTTGCCTCACTATTAACTATTTTTTGGCCAAACATTTATTTTGGAAATAAAGTGATTTTCTCTGCGAGTTAAGCATTTTGAGTAATTTGCCGGTTGGTTTCAGAACGACTTGCCTCAAAATTAACTATTTTGTGCCAAACATTCATTTTGAGTAATTGCCCGATATTTTTTTGCCAAACATTGATTTTGGAAAAAAAGTGATTTTCTCGGCGAGTTAAGCCTTTTGAGTAATTTGCCGGTTGGTTTCAGAACGACTTGCCTCAAAATTAACTATTTTGTGGCAAACATTCATTTTGGAAAAAAAGTGATTTTCCCGGCGAGTTAAGCATTTTGAGTAATTTACCGATAGGTTTCAGAACGGCTTGCCTCACTATTAACTATTTTTTTGCCAAACATTCATTTTGGGAAAAAATTGATTTTCTCGGCGAGTGAAGCATTTTCAGTAATTTGCCGGTTGGTTCCAGAACGGCTTGCCTCAGTATTAACTATTTTTTTGCCAAACATTTATTTTGGAAAAAAAAGTGATTTTCCCGGCGAGTTAAGCATTTTGAGTAATTTACCGATATTTTTTTTTTAAAACATTCATTTTGGGAACAAAGTGATTTTCTCGGCGAGTTAAGTATTTTGAGTAATTTGCCGGTTGGTTTCAGAACGACTTGCCTCAAAATTAACTATTTTGTGGCAAACATTAATTTTGGGAAAAAAGTGTTTTCTCGGAGAGTTAAGCATTTTGGGTAATTTACCGATAGGTTTCAGAACGGCTTGCCTCACTATTAACTATTTTTTTGCCAAACATTTATTTTGGAAATAAAGTGATTTTCTCTGCGAGTTAAGCTTTTTGAGTCATTTGCCGATATTTTTTTGACAAACATTCATTTTGGAAAAAAAGTGTTTTTCTCGACGAGTGAAGCATTTTCAGTAATATGCCAGTTGGTTTCAGAACGACTTGCCTCAAAATTAACTATTTTGTGGCAAACATTCATTTTGAGTAATTGCCCGATATTTTTTTGTCAAACATTGAATTTGGAAAAAAAGTGATTTTCTCGGCGATTTAAGCCTTTTGAGTAATTTGCCGGTTGGTTTCAGAACGACTTGCCTCAAAATTAACTATTTTGTGGCAAACATTCATTTTGGAAAAAAAAAGTGATTTTCTCGGCGAGTTAAGCATTTTGAGTAATTTCACGCATGGTTTCAGAACGACTTCCCTCAAAATTAACTATTTTGTTGCAAACACTCATTTTGGGAAAAAGGTGATTTTCTCGGCGAGTTAAGCATTTTGAGTAATTTACCGATAGTTTTCAGAACGGCTTGCCTCACTATTAACTATTTTTTTGCCAAACATTTATTTTGGAAAAAAAAGTGATTTTCTCGGCGAGTTCAGCATTTTGAGTAATTTGCCGGTTTGTTTCAGAACGACTTGCCTCAAAATTAACTATTTTGTGGCAAACATTCATTTTGGGAAAAAAGTGATTTTCTCGGCGAGTTAAGCATTTTCAGTAATTTGCCGGTTGGTTCCAGAACGGCTTGCCTCAGTATTAACTATTTTTTTGCCAAACATTTATTTTGGAAAAAAAAAGTGATTTTCTCGGCGAGTTAAGCATTTTGAGTAATATACCGATATTTTTTTTTTTAAACATTCATTTTGGAAACAAAGTGATTTTCTCGGCGAGTTAAGTATTTTGAGTTATTTGCCGGTTGGTTTCAGAACGACTTGCCTCAAAATTAACTATTTTGTGGCAAACATTCATTTTGGGAAAAAATTGATTTTCTCGGCGAGTGAAGCATTTTCAGTAATTTGCCGGTTGGTTCCAGAACGGCTTGCCTCAGTATTAACTATTTTTTTGCCAAACATTTATTTTGGAAAAAAAAGTGATTTTCTCGGCGAGTTAAGTATTTTGAGTAATTTACCGATATTTTTTTTTTAAAACATTCATTTTGGGAACAAAGTGATTTTCTCGGCGAGTTAAGTATTTTGAGTAATTTGCCGGTTGGTTTCAGAACGACTTGCCTCAAAATTAACTATTTTGTGGCAAACATTAATTTTGGGAAAAAAGTGTTTTCTCGGTGAGTTAAGCATTTTGGGTAATTTACCGATAGGTTTCAGAGCGGCTTGCCTCACTATTAACTATTTTTTGGCCAAACATTTATTTTGGAAATAAAGTGATTTTCTCTGCGAGTTAAGCATTTTGAGTAATTTGCCGGTTGGTTTCAGAACGACTTGCCTCAAAATTAACTATTTTGTGCCAAACATTCATTTTGAGTAATTGCCCGATATTTTTTTGCCAAACATTGATTTTGGAAAAAAAGTGATTTTCTCGGCGAGTTAAGCCTTTTGAGTAATTTGCCGGTTGGTTTCAGAACGACTTGCCTCAAAATTAACTATTTTGTGGCAAACATTCATTTTGGAAAAAAAGTGATTTTCCCGGCGAGTTAAGCATTTTGAGTAATTTACCGATAGGTTTCAGAACGGCTTGCCTCACTATTAACTATTTTTTTGCCAAACATTCATTTTGGGAAAAAATTGATTTTCTCGGCGAGTGAAGCATTTTCAGTAATTTGCCGGTTGGTTCCAGAACGGCTTGCCTCAGTATTAACTATTTTTTTGCCAAACATTTATTTTGGAAAAAAAAGTGATTTTCCCGGCGAGTTAAGCATTTTGAGTAATTTACCGATATTTTTTTTTAAAAACATTCATTTTGGGAACAAAGTGATTTTCTCGGCGAGTTAAGTATTTTGAGTAATTTGCCGGTTGGTTTCAGAACGACTTGCCTCAAAATTAACTATTTTGTGGCAAACATTAATTTTGGGAAAAAATTGTTTTCTCGGAGAGTTAAGCATTTTGGGTAATTTACCGATAGGTTTCAGAACGGCTTGCCTCACTATTAACTATTTTTTTGCCAAACATTTATTTTGGAAATAAAGTGATTTTCTCTGCGAGTTAAGCATTTTGAGTCATTTGCCGATATTTTTTTGACAAACATTCATTTTGGAAAAAAAGTGTTTTTCTCGACGAGTGAAGCATTTTCAGTAATTTGCCAGTTGGTTTCAGAACGACTTGCCTCAAAATTAACTATTTTGTGGCAAACATTCATTTTGAGTAATTGCCCGATATTTTTTTGTCAAACATTGAATTTGGAAAAAAAGTGATTTTCTCGGCGATTTAAGCCTTTTGAGTAATTTGCCGGTTGGTTTCAGAACGACTTGCCTCAAAATTAACTATTTTGTGGCAAACATTCATTTTGGAAAAAAAAAGTGATTTTCTCGGCGAGTTAAGCATTTTGAGTAATTTCACGCATGGTTTCAGAACGACTTGCCTCAAAATTAACTATTTTGTCGCAAACACTCATTTTGGGAAAAACTTGTTTTCTCGGAGAGTTAAGCATTTTGGGTAATTTACCGATAGGTTTCAGAACGGCTCGCCTCACTGTTAACTATTTTTTGCCAAACATTTATTTTGGAAATAAAGTGATTTTCTCTGCGAGTTAAGCATTTTGAGTCATTTGCCGATATTTTTTTGACAAACATTCATTTTGGAAAAAAAGTCTTTTTCTCGACGAGTGAAGCATTTTGAGTAATTTGCCAGTTGGTTTCAGAACGACTTGCCTCAAAATTAACTATTTTGTGGCAAACATTCATTTTGAGTAATTGCCCGATATTTTTTTGTCAAACATTGAATTTGGAAAAAAAGTGATTTTCTCGGCGATTTAAGCCTTTTGAGTAATTTGCCGACTGGTTTCAGAACGACTTGCCTCAAAATTAACTATTTTGTCGCAAACACTCATTTTGGGAAAAAGGTGATTTTCTCGGCGAGTTAAGCATTTTGAGTAATTTACCGATAGTTTTCAGAACGGCTTGCCTCACTATTAACTATTTTTTTGCCAAACATTTATTTTGGAAAAAAAGTGATTTTCTCGGCGATTTAAGCCTTTTGAGTAATTTGCCGGTTTGTTTCAGAACGACTTGCCTCAAAATTAACTATTTTGTGGCAAACATTAATTTTGGGAAAAAAGTGTTTTCTCGGAGAGTTAAGCATTTTGGGTAATTTACCGATAGGTTTCAGAACGGCTTGCCTCACTATTAACTATTTGTTTGCCAAACATTTATTTTGGAAATAAAGTGATTTTCTCTGCGAGTTAAGCTTTTTGAGTCATTTGCCGATAATTTTTTGACAAACATTCATTTTGGAAAAAAAGTGTTTTTCTCGACGAGTGAAGCATTTTCAGTAATATGCCAGTTGGTTTCAGAACGACTTGCCTCAAAATTAACTATTTTGTGGCAAACATTCATTTTGAGTAATTGCCCGATATTTTTTTGTCAAACATTGAATTTGGAAAAAAAGTGATTTTCTCGGCGATTTAAGCCTTTTGAGTAATTTGCCGGTTGGTTTCAGAACGACTTGCCTCAAAATTAACTATTTTGTTGCAAACACTCATTTTGGGAAAAAGGTGATTTTCTCGGCGAGTTAAGCATTTTGAGTAATTTACCGATAGTTTTCAGAACGGCTTGCCTCACTATTAACTATTTTTTTGCCAAACATTTATTTTGGAAAAAAAAGTGATTTTCTCGGCGAGTTCAGCATTTTGAGTAATTTGCCGGTTTGTTTCAGAACGACTTGCCTCAAAATTAACTATTTTGTGGCAAACATTCATTTTGGGAAAAAAGTGATTTTCTCGGCGAGTTAAGCATTTTCAGTAATTTGCCGGTTGGTTCCAGAACGGCTTGCCTCAGTATTAACTATTTTTTTGCCAAACATTTATTTTGGAAAAAAAAAGTGATTTTCTCGGCGAGTTAAGCATTTTGAGTAATATACCGATATTTTTTTTTTTAAACATTCATTTTGGAAACAAAGTGATTTTCTCGGCGAGTTAAGTATTTTGAGTTATTTGCCGGTTGGTTTCAGAACGACTTGCCTCAAAATTAACTATTTTGTGGCAAACATTCATTTTGGGAAAAAATTGATTTTCTCGGCGAGTGAAGCATTTTCAGTAATTTGCCGGTTGGTTCCAGAACGGCTTGCCTCAGTATTAACTATTTTTTTGCCAAACATTTATTTTGGAAAAAAAAGTGATTTTCTCGGCGAGTTAAGTATTTTGAGTAATTTACCGATATTTTTTTTTTAAAACATTCATTTTGGGAACAAAGTGATTTTCTCGGCGAGTTAAGTATTTTGAGTAATTTGCCGGTTGGTTTCAGAACGACTTGCCTCAAAATTAACTATTTTGTGGCAAACATTAATTTTGGGAAAAAAGTGTTTTCTCGGTGAGTTAAGCATTTTGGGTAATTTACCGATAGGTTTCAGAGCGGCTTGCCTCACTATTAACTATTTTTTGGCCAAACATTTATTTTGGAAATAAAGTGATTTTCTCTGCGAGTTAAGCATTTTGAGTAATTTGCCGGTTGGTTTCAGAACGACTTGCCTCAAAATTAACTATTTTGTGCCAAACATTCATTTTGAGTAATTGCCCGATATTTTTTTGCCAAACATTGATTTTGGAAAAAAAGTGATTTTCTCGGCGAGTTAAGCCTTTTGAGTAATTTGCCGGTTGGTTTCAGAACGACTTGCCTCAAAATTAACTATTTTGTGGCAAACATTCATTTTGGAAAAAAAGTGATTTTCCCGGCGAGTTAAGCATTTTGAGTAATTTACCGATAGGTTTCAGAACGGCTTGCCTCACTATTAACTATTTTTTTGCCAAACATTCATTTTGGGAAAAAATTGATTTTCTCGGCGAGTGAAGCATTTTCAGTAATTTGCCGGTTGGTTCCAGAACGGCTTGCCTCAGTATTAACTATTTTTTTGCCAAACATTTATTTTGGAAAAAAAAGTGATTTTCCCGGCGAGTTAAGCATTTTGAGTAATTTACCGATATTTTTTTTTTAAAACATTCATTTTGGGAACAAAGTGATTTTCTCGGCGAGTTAAGTATTTTGAGTAATTTGCCGGTTGGTTTCAGAACGACTTGCCTCAAAATTAACTATTTTGTGGCAAACATTAATTTTGGGAAAAAATTGTTTTCTCGGAGAGTTAAGCATTTTGGGTAATTTACCGATAGGTTTCAGAACGGCTTGCCTCACTATTAACTATTTTTTTGCCAAACATTTATTTTGGAAATAAAGTGATTTTCTCTGCGAGTTAAGCATTTTGAGTCATTTGCCGATATTTTTTTGACAAACATTCATTTTGGAAAAAAAGTGTTTTTCTCGACGAGTGAAGCATTTTCAGTAATTTGCCAGTTGGTTTCAGAACGACTTGCCTCAAAATTAACTATTTTGTGGCAAACATTCATTTTGAGTAATTGCCCGATATTTTTTTGTCAAACATTGAATTTGGAAAAAAAGTGATTTTCTCGGCGATTTAAGCCTTTTGAGTAATTTGCCGGTTGGTTTCAGAACGACTTGCCTCAAAATTAACTATTTTGTGGCAAACATTCATTTTGGAAAAAAAAAGTGATTTTCTCGGCGAGTTAAGCATTTTGAGTAATTTCACGCATGGTTTCAGAACGACTTGCCTCAAAATTAACTATTTTGTCGCAAACACTCATTTTGGGAAAAAGGTGATTTTCTCGGCGAGTTAAGCATTTTGAGTAATTTACCGATAGTTTTCAGAACGGCTTGCCTCACTATTAACTATTTTTTTGCCAAACATTTATTTTGGAAAAAAAAGTGATTTTCTCGGCGAGTTCAGCATTTTGAGTAATTTGCCGGTTTGTTTCAGAACGACTTGCCTCAAAATTAACTATTTTGTGGCAAACATTCATTTTGGGAAAAAAGTGATTTTCTCGGCGAGTTAAGCATTTTCAGTAATTTGCCGGTTGGTTCCAGAACGGCTTGCCTCAGTATTAACTATTTTTTTGCCAAACATTTATTTTGGAAAAAAAAAGTGATTTTCTTGGCGAGTTAAGCATTTTGAGTAATATACCGATATTTTTTTTTTAAACATTCATTTTGGAAACAAAGTGATTTTCTCGGCGAGTTAAGTATTTTGAGTTATTTGCCGGTTGGTTTCAGAACGACTTGCCTCAAAATTAACTATTTTGTGGCAAACATTAATTTTGGGAAAAAATTGTTTTCTCGGAGAGTTAAGCATTTTGGGTAATTTACCGATAGGTTTCAGAACGGCTTGCCTCACTGTTAACTATTTTTTTGCCAAACATTTATTTTGGAAATAAAGTGATTTTCTCTGCGAGTTAAGCATTTTGAGTCATTTGCCGATTTTTTTTGACAAACATTCATTTTGGAAAAAAAGTCTTTTTCTCGACGAGTGAAGCATTTTGAGTAATTTGCCTGTTGGTTTCAGAACGACTTGCCTCAAAATTAACTATTTTGTGGCAAACATTCATTTTGAGTAATTGCCCGATATTTTTTTGTCAAACATTGAATTTGGAAAAAAAGTGATTTTCTCGGCGAGTTAAGTATTTTGAGTTATTTGCCGGTTGGTTTCAGAACGACTTGCCTCAAAATTAACTATTTTGTGGCAAACATTAATTTTGGGAAAAAAGTGGTTTCTCGGAGAGTTAAGCATTTTGGGTAATTTACCGATAGGTTTCAGAACGGCTTGCCTCACTATTAACTATTTTTTTGCCAAACATTTATTTTGGAAATAAAGTGATTTTCTCTGCGAGTTAAGCATTTTGAGTCATTTGCCGATATTTTTTTGACAAACATTCATTTTGGAAAAAAAGTGTTTTTCTCGACGAGTGAAGCATTTTCAGTAATTTGCCAGTTGGTTTCAGAACGACTTGCCTCAAAATTAACTATTTTGTGGCAAACATTCATTTTGAGTAATTGCCCGATATTTTTTTGTCAAACATTGAATTTGGAAAAAAAGTGATTTTCTCGGCGATTTAAGCCTTTTGAGTAATTTGCCGGTTGGTTTCAGAACGACTTGCCTCAAAATTAACTATTTTGTGGCAAACATTCATTTTGGAAAAAAAAAGTGATTTTCTCGGCGAGTTAAGCATTTTGAGTAATTTCACGCATGGTTTCAGAACGACTTGCCTCAAAATTAACTATTTTGTCGCAAACACTCATTTTGGGAAAAACTTGTTTTCTCGGAGAGTTAAGCATTTTGGGTAATTTACCGATAGGTTTCAGAACGGCTCGCCTCACTGTTAACTATTTTTTGCCAAACATTTATTTTGGAAATAAAGTGATTTTCTCTGCGAGTTAAGCATTTTGAGTCATTTGCCGATATTTTTTTGACAAACATTCATTTTGGAAAAAAAGTCTTTTTCTCGACGAGTGAAGCATTTTGAGTAATTTGCCAGTTGGTTTCAGAACGACTTGCCTCAAAATTAACTATTTTGTGGCAAACATTCATTTTGAGTAATTGCCCGATATTTTTTTGTCAAACATTGAATTTGGAAAAAAAGTGATTTTCTCGGCGATTTAAGCCTTTTGAGTAATTTGCCGACTGGTTTCAGAACGACTTGCCTCAAAATTAACTATTTTGTCGCAAACACTCATTTTGGGAAAAAGGTGATTTTCTCGGCGAGTTAAGCATTTTGAGTAATTTACCGATAGTTTTCAGAACGGCTTGCCTCACTATTAACTATTTTTTTGCCAAACATTTATTTTGGAAAAAAAGTGATTTTCTCGGCGATTTAAGCCTTTTGAGTAATTTGCCGGTTTGTTTCAGAACGACTTGCCTCAAAATTAACTATTTTGTGGCAAACATTAATTTTGGGAAAAAAGTGTTTTCTCGGAGAGTTAAGCATTTTGGGTAATTTACCGATAGGTTTCAGAACGGCTTGCCTCACTATTAACTATTTGTTTGCCAAACATTTATTTTGGAAATAAAGTGATTTTCTCTGCGAGTTAAGCTTTTTGAGTCATTTGCCGATAATTTTTTGACAAACATTCATTTTGGAAAAAAAGTGTTTTTCTCGACGAGTGAAGCATTTTCAGTAATATGCCAGTTGGTTTCAGAACGACTTGCCTCAAAATTAACTATTTTGTGGCAAACATTCATTTTGAGTAATTGCCCGATATTTTTTTGTCAAACATTGAATTTGGAAAAAAAGTGATTTTCTCGGCGATTTAAGCCTTTTGAGTAATTTGCCGGTTGGTTTCAGAACGACTTGCCTCAAAATTAACTATTTTGTTGCAAACACTCATTTTGGGAAAAAGGTGATTTTCTCGGCGAGTTAAGCATTTTGAGTAATTTACCGATAGTTTTCAGAACGGCTTGCCTCACTATTAACTATTTTTTTGCCAAACATTTATTTTGGAAAAAAAAGTGATTTTCTCGGCGAGTTCAGCATTTTGAGTAATTTGCCGGTTTGTTTCAGAACGACTTGCCTCAAAATTAACTATTTTGTGGCAAACATTCATTTTGGGAAAAAAGTGATTTTCTCGGCGAGTTAAGCATTTTCAGTAATTTGCCGGTTGGTTCCAGAACGGCTTGCCTCAGTATTAACTATTTTTTTGCCAAACATTTATTTTGGAAAAAAAAAGTGATTTTCTCGGCGAGTTAAGCATTTTGAGTAATATACCGATATTTTTTTTTTTAAACATTCATTTTGGAAACAAAGTGATTTTCTCGGCGAGTTAAGTATTTTGAGTTATTTGCCGGTTGGTTTCAGAACGACTTGCCTCAAAATTAACTATTTTGTGGCAAACATTCATTTTGGGAAAAAATTGATTTTCTCGGCGAGTGAAGCATTTTCAGTAATTTGCCGGTTGGTTCCAGAACGGCTTGCCTCAGTATTAACTATTTTTTTGCCAAACATTTATTTTGGAAAAAAAAGTGATTTTCTCGGCGAGTTAAGTATTTTGAGTAATTTACCGATATTTTTTTTTAAAAACATTCATTTTGGGAACAAAGTGATTTTCTCGGCGAGTTAAGTATTTTGAGTAATTTGCCGGTTGGTTTCAGAACGACTTGCCTCAAAATTAACTATTTTGTGGCAAACATTAATTTTGGGAAAAAAGTGTTTTCTCGGTGAGTTAAGCATTTTGGGTGATTTACCGATAGGTTTCAGAGCGGCTTGCCTCACTATTAACTATTTTTTGGCCAAACATTTATTTTGGAAATAAAGTGATTTTCTCTGCGAGTTAAGCATTTTGAGTAATTTGCCGGTTGGTTTCAGAACGACTTGCCTCAAAATTAACTATTTTGTGCCAAACATTCATTTTGAGTAATTGCCCGATATTTTTTTGCCAAACATTGATTTTGGAAAAAAAGTGATTTTCTCGGCGAGTTAAGCCTTTTGAGTAATTTGCCGGTTGGTTTCAGAACGACTTGCCTCAAAATTAACTATTTTGTGGCAAACATTCATTTTGGAAAAAAAGTGATTTTCCCGGCGAGTTAAGCATTTTGAGTAATTTACCGATAGGTTTCAGAACGGCTTGCCTCACTATTAACTATTTTTTTGCCAAACATTCATTTTGGGAAAAAATTGATTTTCTCGGCGAGTGAAGCATTTTCAGTAATTTGCCGGTTGGTTCCAGAACGGCTTGCCTCAGTATTAACTATTTTTTTGCCAAACATTTATTTTGGAAAAAAAAGTGATTTTCCCGGCGAGTTAAGCATTTTGAGTAATTTACCGATATTTTTTTTTTAAAACATTCATTTTGGGAACAAAGTGATTTTCTCGGCGAGTTAAGTATTTTGAGTAATTTGCCGGTTGGTTTCAGAACGACTTGCCTCAAAATTAACTATTTTGTGGCAAACATTAATTTTGGGAAAAAATTGTTTTCTCGGAGAGTTAAGCATTTTGGGTAATTTACCGATAGGTTTCAGAACGGCTTGCCTCACTATTAACTATTTTTTTGCCAAACATTTATTTTGGAAATAAAGTGATTTTCTCTGCGAGTTAAGCATTTTGAGTCATTTGCCGATATTTTTTTGACAAACATTCATTTTGGAAAAAAAGTGTTTTTCTCGACGAGTGAAGCATTTTCAGTAATTTGCCAGTTGGTTTCAGAACGACTTGCCTCAAAATTAACTATTTTGTGGCAAACATTCATTTTGAGTAATTGCCCGATATTTTTTTGTCAAACATTGAATTTGGAAAAAAAGTGATTTTCTCGGCGATTTAAGCCTTTTGAGTAATTTGCCGGTTGGTTTCAGAACGACTTGCCTCAAAATTAACTATTTTGTGGCAAACATTCATTTTGGAAAAAAAAAGTGATTTTCTCGGCGAGTTAAGCATTTTGAGTAATTTCACGCATGGTTTCAGAACGACTTGCCTCAAAATTAACTATTTTGTCGCAAACACTCATTTTGGGAAAAAGGTGATTTTCTCGGCGAGTTAAGCATTTTGAGTAATTTACCGATAGTTTTCAGAACGGCTTGCCTCACTATTAACTATTTTTTTGCCAAACATTTATTTTGGAAAAAAAAGTGATTTTCTCGGCGAGTTCAGCATTTTGAGTAATTTGCCGGTTTGTTTCAGAACGACTTGCCTCAAAATTAACTATTTTGTGGCAAACATTCATTTTGGGAAAAAAGTGATTTTCTCGGCGAGTTAAGCATTTTCAGTAATTTGCCGGTTGGTTCCAGAACGGCTTGCCTCAGTATTAACTATTTTTTTGCCAAACATTTATTTTGGAAAAAAAAAGTGATTTTCTTGGCGAGTTAAGCATTTTGAGTAATATACCGATATTTTTTTTTTAAACATTCATTTTGGAAACAAAGTGATTTTCTCGGCGAGTTAAGTATTTTGAGTTATTTGCCGGTTGGTTTCAGAACGACTTGCCTCAAAATTAACTATTTTGTGGCAAACATTAATTTTGGGAAAAAATTGTTTTCTCGGAGAGTTAAGCATTTTGGGTAATTTACCGATAGGTTTCAGAACGGCTTGCCTCACTGTTAACTATTTTTTTGCCAAACATTTATTTTGGAAATAAAGTGATTTTCTCTGCGAGTTAAGCATTTTGAGTCATTTGCCGATTTTTTTTGACAAACATTCATTTTGGAAAAAAAGTCTTTTTCTCGACGAGTGAAGCATTTTGAGTAATTTGCCAGTTGGTTTCAGAACGACTTGCCTCAAAATTAACTATTTTGTGGCAAACATTCATTTTGAGTAACTGCCCGATAT
This sequence comes from Scyliorhinus torazame, assembly GCF_047496885.1. Taxonomy (NCBI): domain Eukaryota; kingdom Metazoa; phylum Chordata; class Chondrichthyes; order Carcharhiniformes; family Scyliorhinidae; genus Scyliorhinus; species Scyliorhinus torazame. The sequence continues at coordinate 923,651 of NW_027307767.1, read as the reverse complement.
TTTTTTGTCAAACATTGAATTTGGAAAAAAAGTGATTTTCTCGGCGAGTTAAGTATTTTGAGTTATTTGCCGGTTGGTTTCAGAACGACTTGCCTCAAAATTAACTATTTTGTGGCAAACATTAATTTTGGGAAAAAAGTGTTTTCTCGGAGAGTTAAGCATTTTGGGTAATTTACCGATAGGTTTCAGAACGGCTTGCCTCAAAATTAACTATTTTGTGGCGAACATTCATTTTGGGAAAAAAGTAATTTTCTCGGCGAGTTAAGCATTTTGAGCAATTTGCCGGTTGGTTTCAGAACGACTTGCCTCAAAATTAACTATTTTGTGGCAAACATTCATTTTGGAAAAAAAAAGTGATTTTCTCGGCGAGTTAAGCATTTTGAGTAATTTGACGCATGGTTTCAGAACGGCTTGCCTCACTATTAACTATTTTTTGGCCAAACATTTATTTTGGAAATAAAGTGATTTTCTCTGCGAGTGAAGCATTTTGAGTAATTTGGAGTCTTTTTGGAGTCTTTTGGAGTCATTACCGATATTTTTTTGACAAACATTCATTTTGGAAAATATGTGATTTTCTCGACGAGTGAAGCATTTTGAGTAATTTGCCGGTTGGTTTCAGAACGACTTGCCTCAAAATTAACTATTTTGTGGCAAACATAAATTTTGGACAAAAAAATGACTTTCTCGGCGTGTTCAGCATTTTGAGTAATTTGCCGGTTGGTTTCAGAACGACTTGCCTCAAAATTAACTATTTTGTGGCAAACATTCATTTTGAGTAATTGCCCGATATTTTTTTGTCAAACATTGAATTTGGAAAAAAAGTGATTTTCTCGGCGATTTAAGCCTTTTGAGTAATTTGCCGACTGGTTTCAGAACGACTTGCCTCAAAATTAACTATTTTGTCGCAAACACTCATTTTGGGAAAAAGGTGATTTTCTCGGCGAGTTAAGCATTTTGAGTAATTTACCGATAGTTTTCAGAACGGCTTGCCTCACTATTAACTATTTTTTTGCCAAACATTTATTTTGGAAAAAAAGTGATTTTCTCGGCGATTTAAGCCTTTTGAGTAATTTGCCGGTTTGTTTCAGAACGACTTGCCTCAAAATTAACTATTTTGTGGCAAACATTAATTTTGGGAAAAAAGTGTTTTCTCGGAGAGTTAAGCATTTTGGGTAATTTACCGATAGGTTTCAGAACGGCTTGCCTCACTATTAACTATTTTTTTGCCAAACATTTATTTTGGAAATAAAGTGATTTTCTCTGCGAGTTAAGCTTTTTGAGTCATTTGCCGATATTTTTTTGACAAACATTCATTTTGGAAAAAAAGTGTTTTTCTCGACGAGTGAAGCATTTTCAGTAATTTGCCAGTTGGTTTCAGAACGACTTGCCTCAAAATTAACTATTTTGTGGCAAACATTCATTTTGAGTAATTGCCCGATATTTTTTTGTCAAACATTGAATTTGGAAAAAAAGTGATTTTCTCGGCGATTTAAGCCTTTTGAGTAATTTGCCGGTTGGTTTCAGAACGACTTGCCTCAAAATTAACTATTTTGTGGCAAACATTCATTTTGGAAAAAAAAAGTGATTTTCTCGGCGAGTTAAGCATTTTGAGTAATTTCACGCATGGTTTCAGAACGACTTGCCTCAAAATTAACTATTTTGTTGCAAACACTCATTTTGGGAAAAAGGTGATTTTCTCGGCGAGTTAAGCATTTTGAGTAATTTACCGATAGTTTTCAGAACGGCTTGCCTCACTATTAACTATTTTTTTGCCAAACATTTATTTTGGAAAAAAAAGTGATTTTCTCGGCGAGTTCAGCATTTTGAGTAATTTGCCGGTTTGTTTCAGAACGACTTGCCTCAAAATTAACTATTTTGTGGCAAACATTCATTTTGGGAAAAAAGTGATTTTCTCGGCGAGTTAAGCATTTTCAGTAATTTGCCGGTTGGTTCCAGAACGGCTTGCCTCAGTATTAACTATTTTTTTGCCAAACATTTATTTTGGAAAAAAAAAGTGATTTTCTCGGCGAGTTAAGCATTTTGAGTAATATACCGATATTTTTTTTTTTAAACATTCATTTTGGAAACAAAGTGATTTTCTCGGCGAGTTAAGTATTTTGAGTTATTTGCCGGTTGGTTTCAGAACGACTTGCCTCAAAATTAACTATTTTGTGGCAAACATTCATTTTGGGAAAAAATTGATTTTCTCGGCGAGTGAAGCATTTTCAGTAATTTGCCGGTTGGTTCCAGAACGGCTTGCCTCAGTATTAACTATTTTTTTGCCAAACATTTATTTTGGGAAAAAAAGTGATTTTCTCGGCGAGTTAAGTATTTTGAGTAATTTACCGATATTTTTTTTTTAGAACATTCATTTTGGGAACAAAGTGATTTTCTCGGCGAGTTAAGTATTTTGAGTAATTTGCCGGTTGGTTTCAGAACGACTTGCCTCAAAATTAACTATTTTGTGGCAAACATTAATTTTGGGAAAAAAGTGTTTTCTCGGTGAGTTAAGCATTTTGGGTAATTTACCGATAGGTTTCAGAGCGGCTTGCCTCACTATTAACTATTTTTTGGCCAAACATTTATTTTGGAAATAAAGTGATTTTCTCTGCGAGTTAAGCATTTTGAGTAATTTGCCGGTTGGTTTCAGAACGACTTGCCTCAAAATTAACTATTTTGTGCCAAACATTCATTTTGAGTAATTGCCCGATATTTTTTTGCCAAACATTGATTTTGGAAAAAAAGTGATTTTCTCGGCGAGTTAAGCCTTTTGAGTAATTTGCCGGTTGGTTTCAGAACGACTTGCCTCAAAATTAACTATTTTGTGGCAAACATTCATTTTGGAAAAAAAGTGATTTTCCCGGCGAGTTAAGCATTTTGAGTAATTTACCGATAGGTTTCAGAACGGCTTGCCTCACTATTAACTATTTTTTTGCCAAACATTCATTTTGGGAAAAAATTGATTTTCTCGGCGAGTGAAGCATTTTCAGTAATTTGCCGGTTGGTTCCAGAACGGCTTGCCTCAGTATTAACTATTTTTTTGCCAAACATTTATTTTGGAAAAAAAAGTGATTTTCTCGGCGAGTTAAGCATTTTGAGTAATTTACCGATATTTTTTTTTTAAACATTCATTTTGGGAACAAAGTGATTTTCTCGGCGAGTTAAGTATTTTGAGTAATTTGCCGGTTGGTTTCAGAACGACTTGCCTCAAAATTAACTATTTTGTGGCAAACATTAATTTTGGGAAAAAATTGTTTTCTCGGAGAGTTAAGCATTTTGGGTAATTTACCGATAGGTTTCAGAACGGCTTGCCTCACTATTAACTATTTTTTTGCCAAACATTTATTTTGGAAATAAAGTGATTTTCTCTGCGAGTTAAGCATTTTGAGTCATTTGCCGATATTTTTTTGACAAACATTCATTTTGGAAAAAAAGTGTTTTTCTCGGCGAGTGAAGCATTTTCAGTAATTTGCCAGTTGGTTTCAGAACGACTTGCCTCAAAATTAACTATTTTGTGGCAAACATTCATTTTGAGTAATTGCCCGATATTTTTTTGTCAAACATTGAATTTGGAAAAAAAGTGATTTTCTCGGCGATTTAAGCCTTTTGAGTAATTTGCCGGTTGGTTTCAGAACGACTTGCCTCAAAATTAACTATTTTGTGGCAAACATTCATTTTGGAAAAAAAAAGTGATTTTCTCGGCGAGTTAAGCATTTTGAGTAATTTCACGCATGGTTTCAGAACGACTTGCCTCAAAATTAACTATTTTGTCGCAAACACTCATTTTGGGAAAAAGGTGATTTTCTCGGCGAGTTAAGCATTTTGAGTAATTTACCGATAGTTTTCAGAACGGCTTGCCTCACTATTAACTATTTTTTTGCCAAACATTTATTTTGGAAAAAAAAGTGATTTTCTCGGCGAGTTCAGCATTTTGAGTAATTTGCCGGTTTGTTTCAGAACGACTTGCCTCAAAATTAACTATTTTGTGGCAAACATTCATTTTGGGAAAAAAGTGATTTTCTCGGCGAGTTAAGCATTTTCAGTAATTTGCCGGTTGGTTCCAGAACGGCTTGCCTCAGTATTAACTATTTTTTTGCCAAACATTTATTTTGGAAAAAAAAAGTGATTTTCTTGGCGAGTTAAGCATTTTGAGTAATATACCGATATTTTTTTTTTTAAACATTCATTTTGGAAACAAAGTGATTTTCTCGGCGAGTTAAGTATTTTGAGTTATTTGCCGGTTGGTTTCAGAACGACTTGCCTCAAAATTAACTATTTTGTGGCAAACATTAATTTTGGGAAAAAATTGTTTTCTCGGAGAGTTAAGCATTTTGGGTAATTTACCGATAGGTTTCAGAACGGCTTGCCTCACTATTAACTATTTTTTTGCCAAACATTTATTTTGGAAATAAAGTGATTTTCTCTGCGAGTTAAGCATTTTGAGTCATTTGCCGATATTTTTTTGACAAACATTCATTTTGGAAAAAAAGTGTTTTTCTCGGCGAGTGAAGCATTTTCAGTAATTTGCCAGTTGGTTTCAGAACGACTTGCCTCAAAATTAACTATTTTGTGGCAAACATTCATTTTGAGTAATTGCCCGATATTTTTTTGTCAAACATTGAATTTGGAAAAAAAGTGATTTTCTCGGCGATTTAAGCCTTTTGAGTAATTTGCCGGTTGGTTTCAGAACGACTTGCCTCAAAATTAACTATTTTGTGGCAAACATTCATTTTGGAAAAAAAAAGTGATTTTCTCGGCGAGTTAAGCATTTTGAGTAATTTCACGCATGGTTTCAGAACGACTTGCCTCAAAATTAACTATTTTGTCGCAAACACTCATTTTGGGAAAAAGGTGATTTTCTCGGCGAGTTAAGCATTTTGAGTAATTTACCGATAGTTTTCAGAACGGCTTGCCTCACTATTAACTATTTTTTTGCCAAACATTTATTTTGGAAAAAAAAGTGATTTTCTCGGCGAGTTCAGCATTTTGAGTAATTTGCCGGTTTGTTTCAGAACGACTTGCCTCAAAATTAACTATTTTGTGGCAAACATTCATTTTGGGAAAAAAGTGATTTTCTCGGCGAGTTAAGCATTTTCAGTAATTTGCCGGTTGGTTCCAGAACGGCTTGCCTCAGTATTAACTAATTTTTTGCCAAACATTTATTTTGGAAAAAAAAAGTGATTTTCTTGGCGAGTTAAGCATTTTGAGTAATATACCGATATTTTTTTTTTAAACATTCATTTTGGAAACAAAGTGATTTTCTCGGCGAGTTAAGTATTTTGAGTTATTTGCCGGTTGGTTTCAGAACGACTTGCCTCAAAATTAACTATTTTGTGGCAAACATTAATTTTGGGAAAAAATTGTTTTCTCGGAGAGTTAAGCATTTTGGGTAATTTACCGATAGGTTTCAGAACGACTTGCCTCACTGTTAACTATTTTTTTGCCAAACATTTATTTTGGAAATAAAGTGATTTTCTCTGCGAGTTAAGCATTTTGAGTCATTTGCCGATTTTTTTTGACAAACATTCATTTTGGAAAAAAAGTCTTTTTCTCGACGAGTGAAGCATTTTGAGTAATTTGCCAGTTGGTTTCAGAACGACTTGCCTCAAAATTAACTATTTTGTGGCAAACATTCATTTTGAGTAATTGCCCGATATTTTTTTGTCAAACATTGAATTTGGAAAAAAAGTGATTTTCTCGGCGAGTTAAGTATTTTGAGTTATTTGCCGGTTGGTTTCAGAACGACTTGCCTCAAAATTAACTATTTTGTGGCAAACATTCATTTTGGAAAAAAAAAGTGATTTTCTCGGCGAGTTAAGCATTTTGAGTAATTTGACGCATGGTTTCAGAACGACTTGCCTCAAAATTAACTATTTTGTCGCAAACACTCATTTTGGGAAAAAGGTGATTTTCTCGGCGAGTTAAGCATTTTGAGTAATTTGCCGATAGTTTTCAGAACGGCTTGCCTCACTATTAACTATTTTTTTGCCAAACATTTATTTTGGAAAAAAAGTGATTTTCTCGGCGAGTTAAGCATTTTGAGTAATTTGCCGGTTGGTTTCAGAACGACTTGCCTCAAAATTAACTATTTTGTGGCAAACTTTAATTTTGGGAAAAAAGTGTTTTCTCGGTGAGTTAAGCATTTTGGGTAATTTACCGATAGGTTTCAGAACGGCTTGCCTCACTATTAACTATTTTTTGGCCAAACATTTATTTTGGAAATAAAGTGATTTTCTCTGCGAGTGAAGCATTTTGAGTAATTTGGAGTCTTTTTGGAGTCTTTTGGAGTCTTTACCGATATTTTTTTGACAAACATTCATTTTGGAAAAAATGTGATTTTCTCGACGAGTGAAGCATTTTGAGTAATTTGCCGGTTGGTTTCAGAACGACTTGCCTCAAAAGTAACTATTTTGTGGCAAACATAAATTTTGGACAAAAAAATGACTTTCTCGGCGTGTTAAGCATTTTGAGTAATTTGCCGGTTGGTTTCAGAACGACTTGCCTCAAAATTAACTATTTTGTGGCAAACATTCATTTTGAGTAATTGCCCGATATTTTTTTGACAAACATTGATTTTGGAAAAAAAGTGATTTTCTCGACGAGTGAAGCATTTTGAGTAATTTGCCGGTTGGTTTCAGAACGACTTGCCTCAAAATTAACTATTTTGTGGCAAACATTCATTTTGGGAAAAAAGTGATTTTCTCGGCGAGTGAAGCATTTTCAGTAATTTGCCGGTTGGTTCCAGAACGGCTTGCCTCAGTATTAACTATTTTTTTGCCAAACATTTATTTTGGAAAAAAAAGTGATTTTCTCGGCGAGTTAAGCATTTTGAGTAATTTACCGATATTTTTTTTTTAAAACATTCATTTTGGAAACAAAGTGATTTTCTCGGCGAGTTAAGTATTTTGAGTTATTTGCCGGTTGGTTTCAGAACGACTTGCCTCAAAATTAACTATTTTGTGGCAAACATTTATTTTGGGAAAAACTTTTTTTCTCGGAGAGTTAAGCATTTTGGGTAATTTACCGATGGGTTTCAGAACGGCTTGCCTCCCTGTTAACTATTTTTTTGCCAAACATTTATTTTGGAAATAAAGTGATTTTCTCTGCGAGTTAAGCATTTTGAGTCATTTGCCGATATTTTTTTGACAAACATTCATTTTGGAAAAAAAGTCTTTTTCTCGACGAGTGAAGCATTTTGAGTAATTTGCCAGTTGGTTTCAGAACGACTTGCCTCAAAATTAACTATTTTGTGGCAAACATTCATTTTGAGTAATTGCCCGATATTTTTTTGTCAAACATTAAATTTGGAAAAAAAGTGATTTTCTCGGCGATTTAAGCCTTTTGAGTAATTTGCCGGCTGGTTTCAGAACGACTTGCCTCAAAATTAACTATTTTGTCGCAAACACTCATTTTGGGAAAAAGGTGATTTTCTCGGCGAGTTAAGCATTTTGAGTAATTTGCCGGTTTGTTTCAGAACGACTTGCCTCAAAATTAACTATTTTGTGGCAAACATTCATTTTGGGAAAAAATTGATTTTCTCGGCGAGTTAAGCATTTTCAGTAATTTGCCGGTTGGTTCCAGAACGGCTTGCCTCAGTATTAACTATTTTTTTGCCAAACATTTATTTTGGAAAAAAAAGTGATTTTCTCGGCGAGTTAAGCATTTTGAGTAATTTACCGATATTTTTTTTTTTAAACATTCATTTTGGGAACAAAGTGATTTTCTCGGCGAGTTAAGTATTTTGAGTAATTTGCCGGTTGGTTTCAGAACGACTTGCCTCAAAATTAACTATTTTGTGGCAAACATTAATTTTGGGAAAAAAGTGTTTTCTCGGTGAGTTAAGCATTTTGGGTAATTTACCGATAGGTTTCAGAGCGGCTTGCCTCACTATTAACTATTTTTTGGCCAAACATTTATTTTGGAAATAAATTGATTTTCTCTGCGAGTTAAACATTTTGAGTAATTTGCCGGTTGGTTTCAGAACGACTTGCCTCAAAATTAACTATTTTGTGCCAAACATTCATTTTGAGTAATTGCCCGATATTTTTTTGCCAAACATTGATTTTGGAAAAAAAGTGATTTTCTCGGCGAGTTAAGCCTTTTGAGTAATTTGCCGGTTGGTTTCAGAACGACTTGCCTCAAAATTAACTATTTTGTGGCAAACATTCATTTTGGAAAAAAAGTGATTTTCCCGGCGAGTTAAGCATTTTGAGTAATTTACCGATAGGTTTCAGAACGGCTTGCCTCACTATTAACTATTTTTTTGCCAAACATTCATTTTGGGAAAAAATTGATTTTCTCGGCGAGTGAAGCATTTTCAGTAATTTGCCGGTTGGTTCCAGAACGGCTTGCCTCAGTATTAACTATTTTTTTGCCAAACATTTATTTTGGAAAAAAAAGTGATTTTCTCGGCGAGTTAAGCATTTTGAGTAATATACCGATATTTTTTTTTTTAAACATTCATTTTGGAAACAAAGTGATTTTCTCGGCGAGTTAAGTATTTTGAGTTATTTGCCGGTTGGTTTCAGAACGACTTGCCTCAAAATTAACTATTTTGTGGCAAACATTAATTTTGGGAAAAAATTGTTTTCTCGGAGAGTTAAGCATTTTGGGTAATTTACCGATAGGTTTCAGAACGACTTGCCTCACTGTTAACTATTTTTTTGCCAAACATTTATTTTGGAAATAAAGTGATTTTCTCTGCGAGTTAAGCATTTTGAGTCATTTGCCGATTTTTTTTGACAAACATTCATTTTGGAAAAAAAGTCTTTTTCTCGACGAGTGAAGCATTTTGAGTAATTTGCCAGTTGGTTTCAGAACGACTTGCCTCAAAATTAACTATTTTGTGGCAAACATTCATTTTGAGTAATTGCCCGATATTTTTTTGTCAAACATTGAATTTGGAAAAAAAGTGATTTTCTCGGCGAGTTAAGTATTTTGAGTTATTTGCCGGTTGGTTTCAGAACGACTTGCCTCAAAATTAACTATTTTGTGGCAAACATTCATTTTGGAAAAAAAAAGTGATTTTCTCGGCGAGTTAAGCATTTTGAGTAATTTGACGCATGGTTTCAGAACGACTTGCCTCAAAATTAACTATTTTGTCGCAAACACTCATTTTGGGAAAAAGGTGATTTTCTCGGCGAGTTAAGCATTTTGAGTAATTTGCCGATAGTTTTCAGAACGGCTTGCCTCACTATTAACTATTTTTTTGCCAAACATTTATTTTGGAAAAAAAGTGATTTTCTCGGCGAGTTAAGCATTTTGAGTAATTTGCCGGTTGGTTTCAGAACGACTTGCCTCAAAATTAACTATTTTGTGGCAAACTTTAATTTTGGGAAAAAAGTGTTTTCTCGGTGAGTTAAGCATTTTGGGTAATTTACCGATAGGTTTCAGAACGGCTTGCCTCACTATTAACTATTTTTTGGCCAAACATTTATTTTGGAAATAAAGTGATTTTCTCTGCGAGTGAAGCATTTTGAGTAATTTGGAGTCTTTTTGGAGTCTTTTGGAGTCTTTACCGATATTTTTTTGACAAACATTCATTTTGGAAAAAATGTGATTTTCTCGACGAGTGAAGCATTTTGAGTAATTTGCCGGTTGGTTTCAGAACGACTTGCCTCAAAAGTAACTATTTTGTGGCAAACATAAATTTTGGACAAAAAAATGACTTTCTCGGCGTGTTAAGCATTTTGAGTAATTTGCCGGTTGGTTTCAGAACGACTTGCCTCAAAATTAACTATTTTGTGGCAAACATTCATTTTGAGTAATTGCCCGATATTTTTTTGACAAACATTGATTTTGGAAAAAAAGTGATTTTCTCGACGAGTGAAGCATTTTGAGTAATTTGCCGGTTGGTTTCAGAACGACTTGCCTCAAAATTAACTATTTTGTGGCAAACATTCATTTTGGGAAAAAAGTGATTTTCTCGGCGAGTGAAGCATTTTCAGTAATTTGCCGGTTGGTTCCAGAACGGCTTGCCTCAGTATTAACTATTTTTTTGCCAAACATTTATTTTGGAAAAAAAAGTGATTTTCTCGGCGAGTTAAGCATTTTGAGTAATTTACCGATATTTTTTTTTTAAAACATTCATTTTGGAAACAAAGTGATTTTCTCGGCGAGTTAAGTATTTTGAGTTATTTGCCGGTTGGTTTCAGAACGACTTGCCTCAAAATTAACTATTTTGTGGCAAACATTTATTTTGGGAAAAACTTTTTTTCTCGGAGAGTTAAGCATTTTGGGTAATTTACCGATGGGTTTCAGAACGGCTTGCCTCCCTGTTAACTATTTTTTTGCCAAACATTTATTTTGGAAATAAAGTGATTTTCTCTGCGAGTTAAGCATTTTGAGTCATTTGCCGATATTTTTTTGACAAACATTCATTTTGGAAAAAAAGTCTTTTTCTCGACGAGTGAAGCATTTTGAGTAATTTGCCAGTTGGTTTCAGAACGACTTGCCTCAAAATTAACTATTTTGTGGCAAACATTCATTTTGAGTAATTGCCCGATATTTTTTTGTCAAACATTAAATTTGGAAAAAAAGTGATTTTCTCGGCGATTTAAGCCTTTTGAGTAATTTGCCGGCTGGTTTCAGAACGACTTGCCTCAAAATTAACTATTTTGTCGCAAACACTCATTTTGGGAAAAAGGTGATTTTCTCGGCGAGTTAAGCATTTTGAGTAATTTGCCGGTTTGTTTCAGAACGACTTGCCTCAAAATTAACTATTTTGTGGCAAACATTCATTTTGGGAAAAAATTGATTTTCTCGGCGAGTTAAGCATTTTCAGTAATTTGCCGGTTGGTTCCAGAACGGCTTGCCTCAGTATTAACTATTTTTTTGCCAAACATTTATTTTGGAAAAAAAAGTGATTTTCTCGGCGAGTTAAGCATTTTGAGTAATTTACCGATATTTTTTTTTTTAAACATTCATTTTGGGAACAAAGTGATTTTCTCGGCGAGTTAAGTATTTTGAGTAATTTGCCGGTTGGTTTCAGAACGACTTGCCTCAAAATTAACTATTTTGTGGCAAACATTAATTTTGGGAAAAAAGTGTTTTCTCGGTGAGTTAAGCATTTTGGGTAATTTACCGATAGGTTTCAGAGCGGCTTGCCTCACTATTAACTATTTTTTGGCCAAACATTTATTTTGGAAATAAATTGATTTTCTCTGCGAGTTAAACATTTTGAGTAATTTGCCGGTTGGTTTCAGAACGACTTGCCTCAAAATTAACTATTTTGTGCCAAACATTCATTTTGAGTAATTGCCCGATATTTTTTTGCCAAACATTGATTTTGGAAAAAAAGTGATTTTCTCGGCGAGTTAAGCCTTTTGAGTAATTTGCCGGTTGGTTTCAGAACGACTTGCCTCAAAATTAACTATTTTGTGGCAAACATTCATTTTGGAAAAAAAGTGATTTTCCCGGCGAGTTAAGCATTTTGAGTAATTTACCGATAGGTTTCAGAACGGCTTGCCTCACTATTAACTATTTTTTTGCCAAACATTCATTTTGGGAAAAAATTGATTTTCTCGGCGAGTGAAGCATTTTCAGTAATTTGCCGGTTGGTTCCAGAACGGCTTGCCTCAGTATTAACTATTTTTTTGCCAAACATTTATTTTGGAAAAAAAAGTGATTTTCTCGGCGAGTTAAGCATTTTGAGTAATTTACCGATATTTTTTTTTTAAAACATTCATTTTGGGAACAAAGTGATTTTCTCGGCGAGTTAAGTATTTTGAGTAATTTGCCGGTTGGTTTCAGAACGACTTGCCTCAAAATTAACTATTTTGTGGCAAACATTAATTTTGGGAAAAAAGTGTTTTCTCGGTGAGTAAAGCATTTTGGGTAATTTACCGATAGGTTTCAGAACGGCTTGCCTCACTATTAACTATTTTTTGGCCAAACATTTATTTTGGAAATAAAGTGATTTTCTCTGCGAGTTAAGCATTTTGAGTCATTTACCGATATTTTTTTGACAAACATTCATTTTGGAAAGAAAGTGATTTTCTCGACGAGTGAAGCATTTTCAGTAATTTGCCGGTTGGTTTCAGAACGACTTGCCTCAAAATTAACTATTTTGTGGCAAACATAAATTTTGGACAAAATAAATGAGTTTCTCGGCGAGTTAAGCATTTTGAGTAATTTGCCGGTTGGTTTCAGAACGACTTGACTCAAAATTAACTATTTTGTGGCAAACATTCATTTTGGAAAAAAAGTGATTTTCCCGGCGAGTTAAGCATTTTGAGTAATTTGCCGGCTAGTTTCAGAACGACTTGCCTCAAAATTAACTATTTTGTCGCAAACACTCATTTTGGGAAAAAGGTGATTTTCTCGGCGAGTTAAGCATTTTGAGTAATTTACCGATAGGTTTCAGAACGGCTTGCCTCACTATTAACTATTTTTTTGCCAAACATTTAATTTGGAAAAAAAAGTGATTTTCTCGGCGAGTTAAGCTTTTTGAGTCATTTGCCGATATTTTTTTGACAAACATTCATTTTGGAAAAAAAGTGTTTTTCTCGACGAGTGAAGCATTTTGAGTAATTTGCCAGTTGGTTTCAGAACGACTTGCCTCAAAATTAACTATTTTGTGGCAAACATTCATTCTGAGTAATTGCCCGATATTTTTTTGTCAAACATTGAATTTGGAAAAAAAGTGATTTTCTCGGCGATTTAAGCCTTTTGAGTAATTTGCCGGTTGGTTTCAGAACGACTTGCCTCAAAATTAACTATTTTGTGGCAAACATTCATTTTGGAAAAAAAAAGTGATTTTCTCGGCGAGTTAAGCATTTTGAGTAATTTGACGCATGGTTTCAGAACGACTTGCCTCAAAATTAACTATTTTGTCGCAAACACTCATTTTGGGAAAAAGGTGATTTTCTCGGCGAGTTAAGCATTTTGAGTAATTTGCCGATAGTTTTCAGAACGGCTTGCCTCACTATTAACTATTTTTTTGCCAAACATTTATTTTGGAAAAAAAGTGATTTTCTCGGCGAGTTAAGCATTTTGAGTAATTTGCCGGTTGGTTTCAGAACGACTTGCCTCAAATTAACTATTTTGTGGCAAACTTTAATTTTGGGAAAAAAGTGTTTTCTCGGTGAGTTAAGCATTTTGGGTAATTTACCGATAGGTTTCAGAACGGCTTGCCTCACTATTAACTATTTTTTGGGCAAACATTTATTTTGGAAATAAAGTGATTTTCTCTGCGAGTGAAGCATTTTGAGTAATTTGGAGTCTTTTTGGAGTCTTTTGGAGTCTTTACCGATATTTTTTTGACAAACATTCATTTTGGAAAAAATGTGATTTTCTCGACGAGTGAAGCATTTTGAGTAATTTGCCGGTTGGTTTCAGAACGACTTGCCTCAAAATTAACTATTTTGTGGCAAACATAAATTTTGGACAAAAAAATGACTTTCTCGGCGTGTTAAGCATTTTGAGTAATTTGCCGGTTGGTTTCAGAACGACTTGCCTCAAAATTAACTATTTTGTGGCAAACATTCATTTTGAGTAATTGCCCGATATTTTTTTGACAAACATTCATTTTGGAAAAAAAGTGATTTTCCCGGCGAGTTAAGCATTTTGAGTAATTTACCGATAGGTTTCAGAACGGCTTGCCTCACTATTAACTATTTTTTTGCCAAACATTCATTTTGGGAAAAAATTGATTTTCTCGGCGAGTGAAGCATTTTCAGTAATTTGCCGGTTGGTTCCAGAACGGCTTGCCTCAGTATTAACTATTTTTTTGCCAAACATTTATTTTGGAAAAAAAAGTGATTTTCTCGGCGAGTTAAGCATTTTGAGTAATTTACCGATATTTTTTTTTTAAAACATTCATTTTGGGAACAAAGTGATTTTCTCGGCGAGTTAAGTATTTTGAGTAATTTGCCGGTTGGTTTCAGAACGACTTGCCTCAAAATTAACTATTTTGTGGCAAACATTAATTTTGGGAAAAAAGTGTTTTCTCGGTGAGTTAAGCATTTTGGGTAATTTACCGATAGGTTTCAGAACGGCTTGCCTCACTATTAACTATTTTTTGGCCAAACATTTATTTTGGAAATAAAGTGATTTTCTCTGCGAGTTAAGCATTTTGAGTCATTTACCGATATTTTTTTGACAAACATTCATTTTGGAAAGAAAGTGATTTTCTCGACGAGTGAAGCATTTTTAGTAATTTGCCGGTTGGTTTCAGAACGACTTGCCTCAAAATTAACTATTTTGTGGCAAACATAAATTTTGGACAAAATAAATGAGTTTCTCGGCGAGTTAAGCATTTTGAGTAATTTGCCGGTTGGTTTCAGAACGACTTGACTCAAAATTAACTATTTTGTGGCAAACATTCATTTTGGAAAAAAAGTGATTTTCCCGGCGAGTTAAGCATTTTGAGTAATTTGCCGGCTAGTTTCAGAACGACTTGCCTCAAAATTAACTATTTTGTCGCAAACACTCATTTTGGGAAAAAGGTGATTTTCTCGGCGAGTTAAGCATTTTGAGTAATTTACCGATAGGTTTCAGAACGGCTTGCCTCACTATTAACTATTTTTTTGCCAAACATTTATTTTGGAAAAAAAAGTGATTTTCTCGGCGAGTTAAGCTTTTTGAGTCATTTGCCGATATTTTTTTGACAAACATTCATTTTGGAAAAAAAGTGTTTTTCTCGACGAGTGAAGCATTTTGAGTAATTTGCCAGTTGGTTTCAGAACGACTTGCCTCAAAATTAACTATTTTGTGGCAAACATTCATTCTGAGTAATTGCCCGATATTTTTTTGTCAAACATTGAATTTGGAAAAAAAGTGATTTTCTCGGCGATTTAAGCCTTTTGAGTAATTTGCCGGTTGGTTTCAGAACGACTTGCCTCAAAATTAACTATTTTGTGGCAAACATTCATTTTGGAAAAAAAAAGTGATTTTCTCGGCGAGTTAAGCATTTTGAGTAATTTCACGCATGGTTTCAGAACGACTTGCCTCAAAATTAACTATTTTGTCGCAAACACTCATTTTGGGAAAAAGGTGATTTTCTCGGCGAGTTAAGCATTTTGAGTAATTTACCGATAGTTTTCAGAACGGCTTGCCTCACTATTAACTATTTTTTTGCCAAACATTTATTTTGGAAAAAAAAGTGATTTTCTCGGCGAGTTCAGCATTTTGAGTAATTTGCCGGTTTGTTTCAGAACGACTTGCCTCAAAATTAACTATTTTGTGGCAAACATTCATTTTGGGAAAAAAGTGATTTTCTCGGCGAGTTAAGCATTTTCAGTAATTTGCCGGTTGGTTCCAGAACGGCTTGCCTCAGTATTAACTATTTTTTTGCCAAACATTTATTTTGGAAAAAAAAAGTGATTTTCTTGGCGAGTTAAGCATTTTGAGTAATATACCGATATTTTTTTTTTTAAACATTCATTTTGGAAACAAAGTGATTTTCTCGGCGAGTTAAGTATTTTGAGTTATTTGCCGGTTGGTTTCAGAACGACTTGCCTCAAAATTAACTATTTTGTGGCAAACATTAATTTTGGGAAAAAATTGTTTTCTCGGAGAGTTAAGCATTTTGGGTAATTTACCGATAGGTTTCAGAACGACTTGCCTCACTGTTAACTATTTTTTTGCCAAACATTTATTTTGGAAATAAAGTGATTTTCTCTGCGAGTTAAGCATTTTGAGTCATTTGCCGATTTTTTTTGACAAACATTCATTTTGGAAAAAAAGTCTTTTTCTCGACGAGTGAAGCATTTTGAGTAATTTGCCAGTTGGTTTCAGAACGACTTGCCTCAAAATTAACTATTTTGTGGCAAACATTCATTTTGAGTAATTGCCCGATATTTTTTTGTCAAACATTGAATTTGGAAAAAAAGTGATTTTCTCGGCGAGTTAAGTATTTTGAGTTATTTGCCGGTTGGTTTCAGAACGACTTGCCTCAAAATTAACTATTTTGTGGCAAACATTCATTTTGGAAAAAAAAAGTGATTTTCTCGGCGAGTTAAGCATTTTGAGTAATTTGACGCATGGTTTCAGAACGACTTGCCTCAAAATTAACTATTTTGTCGCAAACACTCATTTTGGGAAAAAGGTGATTTTCTCGGCGAGTTAAGCATTTTGAGTAATTTGCCGATAGTTTTCAGAACGGCTTGCCTCACTATTAACTATTTTTTTGCCAAACATTTATTTTGGAAAAAAAGTGATTTTCTCGGCGAGTTAAGCATTTTGAGTAATTTGCCGGTTGGTTTCAGAACGACTTGCCTCAAAATTAACTATTTTGTGGCAAACTTTAATTTTGGGAAAAAAGTGTTTTCTCGGTGAGTTAAGCATTTTGGGTAATTTACCGATAGGTTTCAGAACGGCTTGCCTCACTATTAACTATTTTTTGGCCAAACATTTATTTTGGAAATAAAGTGATTTTCTCTGCGAGTGAAGCATTTTGAGTAATTTGGAGTCTTTTTGGAGTCTTTTGGAGTCTTTACCGATATTTTTTTGACAAACATTCATTTTGGAAAAAATGTGATTTTCTCGACGAGTGAAGCATTTTGAGTAATTTGCCGGTTGGTTTCAGAACGACTTGCCTCAAAAGTAACTATTTTGTGGCAAACATAAATTTTGGACAAAAAAATGACTTTCTCGGCGTGTTAAGCATTTTGAGTAATTTGCCGGTTGGTTTCAGAACGACTTGCCTCAAAATTAACTATTTTGTGGCAAACATTCATTTTGAGTAATTGCCCGATATTTTTTTGACAAACATTGATTTTGGAAAAAAAGTGATTTTCTCGACGAGTGAAGCATTTTGAGTAATTTGCCGGTTGGTTTCAGAACGACTTGCCTCAAAATTAACTATTTTGTGGCAAACATTCATTTTGGGAAAAAAGTGATTTTCTCGGCGAGTGAAGCATTTTCAGTAATTTGCCGGTTGGTTCCAGAACGGCTTGCCTCAGTATTAACTATTTTTTTGCCAAACATTTATTTTGGAAAAAAAAGTGATTTTCTCGGCGAGTTAAGCATTTTGAGTAATTTACCGATATTTTTTTTTTAAAACATTCATTTTGGAAACAAAGTGATTTTCTCGGCGAGTTAAGTATTTTGAGTTATTTGCCGGTTGGTTTCAGAACGACTTGCCTCAAAATTAACTATTTTGTGGCAAACATTTATTTTGGGAAAAACTTTTTTTCTCGGAGAGTTAAGCATTTTGGGTAATTTACCGATGGGTTTCAGAACGGCTTGCCTCCCTGTTAACTATTTTTTTGCCAAACATTTATTTTGGAAATAAAGTGATTTTCTCTGCGAGTTAAGCATTTTGAGTCATTTGCCGATATTTTTTTGACAAACATTCATTTTGGAAAAAAAGTCTTTTTCTCGACGAGTGAAGCATTTTGAGTAATTTGCCAGTTGGTTTCAGAACGACTTGCCTCAAAATTAACTATTTTGTGGCAAACATTCATTTTGAGTAATTGCCCGATATTTTTTTGTCAAACATTAAATTTGGAAAAAAAGTGATTTTCTCGGCGATTTAAGCCTTTTGAGTAATTTGCCGGCTGGTTTCAGAACGACTTGCCTCAAAATTAACTATTTTGTCGCAAACACTCATTTTGGGAAAAAGGTGATTTTCTCGGCGAGTTAAGCATTTTGAGTAATTTGCCGGTTTGTTTCAGAACGACTTGCCTCAAAATTAACTATTTTGTGGCAAACATTCATTTTGGGAAAAAATTGATTTTCTCGGCGAGTTAAGCATTTTCAGTAATTTGCCGGTTGGTTCCAGAACGGCTTGCCTCAGTATTAACTATTTTTTTGCCAAACATTTATTTTGGAAAAAAAAGTGATTTTCTCGGCGAGTTAAGCATTTTGAGTAATTTACCGATATTTTTTTTTTTAAACATTCATTTTGGGAACAAAGTGATTTTCTCGGCGAGTTAAGTATTTTGAGTAATTTGCCGGTTGGTTTCAGAACGACTTGCCTCAAAATTAACTATTTTGTGGCAAACATTAATTTTGGGAAAAAAGTGTTTTCTCGGTGAGTTAAGCATTTTGGGTAATTTACCGATAGGTTTCAGAGCGGCTTGCCTCACTATTAACTATTTTTTGGCCAAACATTTATTTTGGAAATAAATTGATTTTCTCTGCGAGTTAAACATTTTGAGTAATTTGCCGGTTGGTTTCAGAACGACTTGCCTCAAAATTAACTATTTTGTGCCAAACATTCATTTTGAGTAATTGCCCGATATTTTTTTGCCAAACATTGATTTTGGAAAAAAAGTGATTTTCTCGGCGAGTTAAGCCTTTTGAGTAATTTGCCGGTTGGTTTCAGAACGACTTGCCTCAAAATTAACTATTTTGTGGCAAACATTCATTTTGGAAAAAAAGTGATTTTCCCGGCGAGTTAAGCATTTTGAGTAATTTACCGATAGGTTTCAGAACGGCTTGCCTCACTATTAACTATTTTTTTGCCAAACATTCATTTTGGGAAAAAATTGATTTTCTCGGCGAGTGAAGCATTTTCAGTAATTTGCCGGTTGGTTCCAGAACGGCTTGCCTCAGTATTAACTATTTTTTTGCCAAACATTTATTTTGGAAAAAAAAGTGATTTTCTCGGCGAGTTAAGCATTTTGAGTAATTTACCGATATTTTTTTTTTAAAACATTCATTTTGGGAACAAAGTGATTTTCTCGGCGAGTTAAGTATTTTGAGTAATTTGCCGGTTGGTTTCAGAACGACTTGCCTCAAAATTAACTATTTTGTGGCAAACATTAATTTTGGGAAAAAAGTGTTTTCTCGGTGAGTAAAGCATTTTGGGTAATTTACCGATAGGTTTCAGAACGGCTTGCCTCACTATTAACTATTTTTTGGCCAAACATTTATTTTGGAAATAAAGTGATTTTCTCTGCGAGTTAAGCATTTTGAGTCATTTACCGATATTTTTTTGACAAACATTCATTTTGGAAAGAAAGTGATTTTCTCGACGAGTGAAGCATTTTCAGTAATTTGCCGGTTGGTTTCAGAACGACTTGCCTCAAAATTAACTATTTTGTGGCAAACATAAATTTTGGACAAAATAAATGAGTTTCTCGGCGAGTTAAGCATTTTGAGTAATTTGCCGGTTGGTTTCAGAACGACTTGACTCAAAATTAACTATTTTGTGGCAAACATTCATTTTGGAAAAAAAGTGATTTTCCCGGCGAGTTAAGCATTTTGAGTAATTTGCCGGCTAGTTTCAGAACGACTTGCCTCAAAATTAACTATTTTGTCGCAAACACTCATTTTGGGAAAAAGGTGATTTTCTCGGCGAGTTAAGCATTTTGAGTAATTTACCGATAGGTTTCAGAACGGCTTGCCTCACTATTAACTATTTTTTTGCCAAACATTTAATTTGGAAAAAAAAGTGATTTTCTCGGCGAGTTAAGCTTTTTGAGTCATTTGCCGATATTTTTTTGACAAACATTCATTTTGGAAAAAAAGTGTTTTTCTCGACGAGTGAAGCATTTTGAGTAATTTGCCAGTTGGTTTCAGAACGACTTGCCTCAAAATTAACTATTTTGTGGCAAACATTCATTCTGAGTAATTGCCCGATATTTTTTTGTCAAACATTGAATTTGGAAAAAAAGTGATTTTCTCGGCGATTTAAGCCTTTTGAGTAATTTGCCGGTTGGTTTCAGAACGACTTGCCTCAAAATTAACTATTTTGTGGCAAACATTCATTTTGGAAAAAAAAAGTGATTTTCTCGGCGAGTTAAGCATTTTGAGTAATTTGACGCATGGTTTCAGAACGACTTGCCTCAAAATTAACTATTTTGTCGCAAACACTCATTTTGGGAAAAAGGTGATTTTCTCGGCGAGTTAAGCATTTTGAGTAATTTGCCGATAGTTTTCAGAACGGCTTGCCTCACTATTAACTATTTTTTTGCCAAACATTTATTTTGGAAAAAAAGTGATTTTCTCGGCGAGTTAAGCATTTTGAGTAATTTGCCGGTTGGTTTCAGAACGACTTGCCTCAAATTAACTATTTTGTGGCAAACTTTAATTTTGGGAAAAAAGTGTTTTCTCGGTGAGTTAAGCATTTTGGGTAATTTACCGATAGGTTTCAGAACGGCTTGCCTCACTATTAACTATTTTTTGGGCAAACATTTATTTTGGAAATAAAGTGATTTTCTCTGCGAGTGAAGCATTTTGAGTAATTTGGAGTCTTTTTGGAGTCTTTTGGAGTCTTTACCGATATTTTTTTGACAAACATTCATTTTGGAAAAAATGTGATTTTCTCGACGAGTGAAGCATTTTGAGTAATTTGCCGGTTGGTTTCAGAACGACTTGCCTCAAAATTAACTATTTTGTGGCAAACATAAATTTTGGACAAAAAAATGACTTTCTCGGCGTGTTAAGCATTTTGAGTAATTTGCCGGTTGGTTTCAGAACGACTTGCCTCAAAATTAACTATTTTGTGGCAAACATTCATTTTGAGTAATTGCCCGATATTTTTTTGACAAACATTCATTTTGGAAAAAAAGTGATTTTCCCGGCGAGTTAAGCATTTTGAGTAATTTACCGATAGGTTTCAGAACGGCTTGCCTCACTATTAACTATTTTTTTGCCAAACATTCATTTTGGGAAAAAATTGATTTTCTCGGCGAGTGAAGCATTTTCAGTAATTTGCCGGTTGGTTCCAGAACGGCTTGCCTCAGTATTAACTATTTTTTTGCCAAACATTTATTTTGGAAAAAAAAGTGATTTTCTCGGCGAGTTAAGCATTTTGAGTAATTTACCGATATTTTTTTTTTAAAACATTCATTTTGGGAACAAAGTGATTTTCTCGGCGAGTTAAGTATTTTGAGTAATTTGCCGGTTGGTTTCAGAACGACTTGCCTCAAAATTAACTATTTTGTGGCAAACATTAATTTTGGGAAAAAAGTGTTTTCTCGGTGAGTTAAGCATTTTGGGTAATTTACCGATAGGTTTCAGAACGGCTTGCCTCACTATTAACTATTTTTTGGCCAAACATTTATTTTGGAAATAAAGTGATTTTCTCTGCGAGTTAAGCATTTTGAGTCATTTACCGATATTTTTTTGACAAACATTCATTTTGGAAAGAAAGTGATTTTCTCGACGAGTGAAGCATTTTTAGTAATTTGCCGGTTGGTTTCAGAACGACTTGCCTCAAAATTAACTATTTTGTGGCAAACATAAATTTTGGACAAAATAAATGAGTTTCTCGGCGAGTTAAGCATTTTGAGTAATTTGCCGGTTGGTTTCAGAACGACTTGACTCAAAATTAACTATTTTGTGGCAAACATTCATTTTGGAAAAAAAGTGATTTTCCCGGCGAGTTAAGCATTTTGAGTAATTTGCCGGCTAGTTTCAGAACGACTTGCCTCAAAATTAACTATTTTGTCGCAAACACTCATTTTGGGAAAAAGGTGATTTTCTCGGCGAGTTAAGCATTTTGAGTAATTTACCGATAGGTTTCAGAACGGCTTGCCTCACTATTAACTATTTTTTTGCCAAACATTTATTTTGGAAAAAAAAGTGATTTTCTCGGCGAGTTAAGCTTTTTGAGTCATTTGCCGATATTTTTTTGACAAACATTCATTTTGGAAAAAAAGTGTTTTTCTCGACGAGTGAAGCATTTTGAGTAATTTGCCAGTTGGTTTCAGAACGACTTGCCTCAAAATTAACTATTTTGTGGCAAACATTCATTCTGAGTAATTGCCCGATATTTTTTTGTCAAACATTGAATTTGGAAAAAAAGTGATTTTCTCGGCGATTTAAGCCTTTTGAGTAATTTGCCGGTTGGTTTCAGAACGACTTGCCTCAAAATTAACTATTTTGTGGCAAACATTCATTTTGGAAAAAAAAAGTGATTTTCTCGGCGAGTTAAGCATTTTGAGTAATTTGACGCATGGTTTCAGAACGACTTGCCTCAAAATTAACTATTTTGTCGCAAACACTCATTTTGGGAAAAAGGTGATTTTCTCGGCGAGTTAAGCATTTTGAGTAATTTGCCGATAGTTTTCAGAACGGCTTGCCTCACTATTAACTATTTTTTTGCCAAACATTTATTTTGGAAAAAAAGTGATTTTCTCGGCGAGTTAAGCATTTTGAGTAATTTGCCGGTTGGTTTCAGAACGACTTGCCTCAAATTAACTATTTTGTGGCAAACTTTAATTTTGGGAAAAAAGTGTTTTCTCGGTGAGTTAAGCATTTTGGGTAATTTACCGATAGGTTTCAGAACGGCTTGCCTCACTATTAACTATTTTTTGGGCAAACATTTATTTTGGAAATAAAGTGATTTTCTCTGCGAGTGAAGCATTTTGAGTAATTTGGAGTCTTTTTGGAGTCTTTTGGAGTCTTTACCGATATTTTTTTGACAAACATTCATTTTGGAAAAAATGTGATTTTCTCGACGAGTGAAGCATTTTGAGTAATTTGCCGGTTGGTTTCAGAACGACTTGCCTCAAAATTAACTATTTTGTGGCAAACATAAATTTTGGACAAAAAAATGACTTTCTCGGCGTGTTAAGCATTTTGAGTAATTTGCCGGTTGGTTTCAGAACGACTTGCCTCAAAATTAACTATTTTGTGGCAAACATTCATTTTGAGTAATTGCCCGATATTTTTTTGACAAACATTGATTTTGGAAAAAAAGTGATTTTCTCGACGAGTGAAGCATTTTGAGTAATTTGCCGGTTGGTTTCAGAACGGCTTGCCTCACTGTTAACTATTTTTTTGCCAAACATTTATTTTGGAAAAAAAAGTGATTTTCTCGGCTAGTTAAGCATTTTGAGTAATTTGCCGGTTGGTTCCAGAACGGCTTGCCTCAGTATTAACTATTTTTTTGCCAAACATTTATTTTGGAAAAAAAAGTGATTTTCTCGGCGAGTTAAGCATTTTGAGTAATTTACCGATATTTTTTTTTTAAAACATTCCTTTTGGAAACAAAGTGATTTTCTCGGCGAGTTAAGTATTTTGAGTTATTTGCCGGTTGGTTTCAGAACGACTTGCCTCAAAATTAACTATTTTGTGGCAAACATTTATTTTGGGAAAAACTTTTTTTCTCGGAGAGTTAAGCATTTTGGGTAATTTACCGATAGGTTTCAGAACGGCTTGCCTCACTGTTAACTATTTTTTTGCCAAACATTTATTTTGGAAATAAAGTGATTTTCTCTGCGAGTTAAGCATTTTGAGTCATTTGCCGATATTTTTTTGACAAACATTCATTTTGGAAAAAAAGTCTTTTTCTCGACGAGTGAAGCATTTTGAGTAATTTGCCAGTTGGTTTCAGAACGACTTGCCTCAAAATTAACTATTTTGTGGCAAACATTCATTTTGAGTAATTGCCCGATATTTTTTTGTCAAACATTGAATTTGGAAAAAAAGTGATTTTCTCGGCGATTTAAGCCTTTTGAGTAATTTGCCGGCTGGTTTCAGAACGACTTGCCTCAAAATTAACTATTTTGTCGCAAACACTCATTTTGGGAAAAAGGTGATTTTCTCGGCGAGTTAAGCATTTTGAGTAATTTGCCGGTTTGTTTCAGAACGACTTGCCTCAAAATTAACTATTTTGTGGCAAACATTCATTTTGGGAAAAAATTGATTTTCTCGGCGAGTGAAGCATTTTCAGTAATTTGCCGGTTGGTTCCAGAACGGCTTGCCTCAGTATTAACTATTTTTTTGCCAAACATTTATTTTGGAAAAAAAAGTGATTTTCTCGGCGAGTTAAGCATTTTGAGTAATTTACCGATATTTTTTTTTTAAAACATTCATTTTGGGAACAAAGTGATTTTCTCGGCGAGTTAAGTATTTTGAGTAATTTGCCGGTTGGTTTCAGAACGACTTGCCTCAAAATTAACTATTTTGTGGCAAACATTAATTTTGGGAAAAAAGTGTTTTCTCGGTGAGTTAAGCATTTTGGGTAATTTACCGATAGGTTTCAGAGCGGCTTGCCTCACTATTAACTATTTTTTGGCCAAACATTTATTTTGGAAATAAATTGATTTTCTCTGCGAGTTAAGCCTTTTGAGTAATTTGCCGGTTGGTTTCAGAACGACTTGCCTCAAAATTAACTATTTTGTGGCAAACATTCATTTTGGAAAAAAAGTGATTTTCCCGGCGAGTTAAGCATTTTGAGTAATTTACCGATAGGTTTCAGAACGGCTTGCCTCACTATTAACTATTTTTTTGCCAAACATTCATTTTGGGAAAAAATTGATTTTCTCGGCGAGTGAAGCATTTTCAGTAATTTGCCGGTTGGTTCCAGAACGGCTTGCCTCAGTATTAACTATTTTTTTGCCAAACATTTATTTTGGAAAAAAAAGTGATTTTCTCGGCGAGTTAAGCATTTTGAGTAATTTACCGATATTTTTTTTTAAAACATTCATTTTGGGAACAAAGTGATTTTCTCGGCGAGTTAAGTATTTTGAGTAATTTGCCGGTTGGTTTCAGAACGACTTGCCTCAAAATTAACTATTTTGTGGCAAACATTAATTTTGGGAAAAAAGTGTTTTCTCGGTGAGTTAAGCATTTTGGGTAATTTACCGATAGGTTTCAGAACGGCTTGCCTCACTATTAACTATTTTTTGGCCAAACATTTATTTTGGAAATAAAGTGATTTTCTCTGCGAGTTAAGCATTTTGAGTCATTTACCGATATTTTTTTGACAAACATTCATTTTGGAAAGAAAGTGATTTTCTCGACGAGTGAAGCATTTTGAGTAATTTGCCGGTTGGTTTCAGAACGACTTGCCTCACAATTAACTATTTTGTGGCAAACATAAATTTTGGACAAAAAAAATGAGTTTCTCGGCGAGTTAAGCATTTTGAGTAATTTGCCGGTTGGTTTCAGAACGACTTGCCTCAAAATTAACTATTTTGTGCCAAACATTCATTTTGAGTAATTGCCCGATATTTTTTTGCCAAACATTGATTTTGGAAAAAAAGTGATTTTCTCGGCGATTTAAGCGTTTTGAGTAATTTGCCGGTTGGTTTCAGAACGACTTGCCTCAAAATTAACTATTTTGTGGCAAACATTCATTTTGGAAAAAAAGTGATTTTCCCGGCGAGTTAAGCATTTTGAGTAATTTGCCGGCTGGTTTCAGAACGACTTGCCTCAAAATTAACTATTTTGTCGCAAACACTCATTTTGGGAAAAAGGTGATTTTCTCGGCGAGTTAAGCATTTTGAGTAATTTGCCGATAGTTTTCAGAACGGCTTGCCTCACTATTAACTATTTTTTTGCCAAACATTTATTTTGGAAAAAAAGTGATTTTCTCGGCGAGTTAAGCATTTTGAGTAATTTGCCGGTTGGTTTCAGAACGACTTGCCTCAAATTAACTATTTTGTGGCAAACTTTAATTTTGGGAAAAAAGTGTTTTCTCGGTGAGTTAAGCATTTTGGGTAATTTACCGATAGGTTTCAGAACGGCTTGCCTCACTATTAACTATTTTTTGGCCAAACATTTATTTTGGAAATAAAGTGATTTTCTCGGCGAGTTAAGCATTTTGAGTAATTTACCGATATTTTTTTTTAAAAACATTCATTTTGGGAACAAAGTGATTTTCTCGGCGAGTTAAGTATTTTGAGTAATTTGCCGGTTGGTTTCAGAACGACTTGCCTCAAAATTAACTATTTTGTGGCAAACATTAATTTTGGGAAAAAAGTGTTTTCTCGGTGAGTTAAGCATTTTGGGTAATTTACCGATAGGTTTCAGAACGGCTTGCCTCACTATTAACTATTTTTTGGCCAAACATTTATTTTGGAAATAAAGTGATTTTCTCTGCGAGTTAAGCATTTTGAGTCATTTACCGATATTTTTTTGACAAACATTCATTTTGGAAAGAAAGTGATTTTCTCGACGAGTGAAGCATTTTGAGTAATTTGCCGGTTGGTTTCAGAACGACTTGCCTCACAATTAACTATTTTGTGGCAAACATAAATTTTGGACAAAAAAAATGAGTTTCTCGGCGAGTTAAGCATTTTGAGTAATTTGCCGGTTGGTTTCAGAACGACTTGCCTCAAAATTAACTATTTTGTGCCAAACATTCATTTTGAGTAATTGCCCGATATTTTTTTGCCAAACATTGATTTTGGAAAAAAAGTGATTTTCTCGGCGATTTAAGCGTTTTGAGTAATTTGCCGGTTGGTTTCAGAACGACTTGCCTCAAAATTAACTATTTTGTGGCAAACATTCATTTTGGAAAAAAAGTGATTTTCCCGGCGAGTTAAGCATTTTGAGTAATTTGCCGGCTGGTTTCAGAACGACTTGCCTCAAAATTAACTATTTTGTCGCAAACACTCATTTTGGGAAAAAGGTGATTTTCTCGGCGAGTTAAGCATTTTGAGTAATTTGCCGATAGTTTTCAGAACGGCTTGCCTCACTATTAACTATTTTTTTGCCAAACATTTATTTTGGAAAAAAAGTGATTTTCTCGGCGAGTTAAGCATTTTGAGTAATTTGCCGGTTGGTTTCAGAACGACTTGCCTCAAATTAACTATTTTGTGGCAAACTTTAATTTTGGGAAAAAAGTGTTTTCTCGGTGAGTTAAGCATTTTGGGTAATTTACCGATAGGTTTCAGAACGGCTTGCCTCACTATTAACTATTTTTTGGCCAAACATTTATTTTGGAAATAAAGTGATTTTCTCTGCGAGTGAAGCATTTTGAGTAATTTGGAGTCTTTTTGGAGTCTTTTGGAGTCTTTACCGATATTTTTTTGACAAACATTCATTTTGGAAAAAATGTGATTTTCTCGACGAGTGAAGCATTTTGAGTAATTTGCCGGTTGGTTTCAGAACGACTTGCCTCAAAATTAACTATTTTGTGGCAAACATAAATTTTGGACAAAAAAATGACTTTCTCGGCGTGTTAAGCATTTTGAGTAATTTGCCGGTTGGTTTCAGAACGACTTGCCTCAAAATTAACTATTTTGTGGCAAACATTCATTTTGAGTAATTGCCCGATATTTTTTTGACAAACATTGATTTTGGAAAAAAAGTGATTTTCTCGACGAGTGAAGCATTTTGAGTAATTTGCCGGTTGGTTTCAGAACGGCTTGCCTCACTGTTAACTATTTTTTTGCCAAACATTTATTTTGGAAAAAAAAGTGATTTTCTCGGCTAGTTAAGCATTTTGAGTAATTTGCCGGTTGGTTCCAGAACGGCTTGCCTCAGTATTAACTATTTTTTTGCCAAACATTTATTTTGGAAAAAAAAGTGATTTTCTCGGCGAGTTAAGCATTTTGAGTAATTTACCGATATTTTTTTTTTAAAACATTCCTTTTGGAAACAAAGTGATTTTCTCGGCGAGTTAAGTATTTTGAGTTATTTGCCGCTTGGTTTCAGAACGACTTGCCTCAAAATTAACTATTTTGTGGCAAACATTTATTTTGGGAAAAACTTTTTTTCTCGGAGAGTTAAGCATTTTGGGTAATTTACCGATAGGTTTCAGAACGGCTTGCCTCACTGTTAACTATTTTTTTGCCAAACATTTATTTTGGAAATAAAGTGATTTTCTCTGCGAGTTAAGCATTTTGAGTCATTTGCCGATATTTTTTTGACAAACATTCATTTTGGAAAAAAAGTCTTTTTCTCGACGAGTGAAGCATTTTGAGTAATTTGCCAGTTGGTTTCAGAACGACTTGCCTCAAAATTAACTATTTTGTGGCAAACATTCATTTTGAGTAATTGCCCGATATTTTTTTGTCAAACATTGAATTTGGAAAAAAAGTGATTTTCTCGGCGATTTAAGCCTTTTGAGTAATTTGCCGGCTGGTTTCAGAACGACTTGCCTCAAAATTAACTATTTTGTCGCAAACACTCATTTTGGGAAAAAGGTGATTTTCTCGGCGAGTTAAGCATTTTGAGTAATTTGCCGGTTTGTTTCAGAACGACTTGCCTCAAAATTAACTATTTTGTGGCAAACATTCATTTTGGGAAAAAATTGATTTTCTCGGCGAGTGAAGCATTTTCAGTAATTTGCCGGTTGGTTCCAGAACGGCTTGCCTCAGTATTAACTATTTTTTTGCCAAACATTTATTTTGGAAAAAAAAGTGATTTTCTCGGCGAGTTAAGCATTTTGAGTAATTTACCGATATTTTTTTTTTAAAACATTCATTTTGGGAACAAAGTGATTTTCTCGGCGAGTTAAGTATTTTGAGTAATTTCCCGGTTGGTTTCAGAACGACTTGCCTCAAAATTAACTATTTTGTGGCAAACATTAATTTTGGGAAAAAAGTGCTTTCTCGGTGAGTTAAGCATTTTGGGTAATTTACCGATAGGTTTCAGAGCGGCTTGCCTCACTATTAACTATTTTTTGGCCAAACATTTATTTTGGAAATAAATTGATTTTCTCTGCGAGTTAAGCCTTTTGAGTAATTTGCCGGTTGGTTTCAGAACGACTTGCCTCAAAATTAACTATTTTGTGGCAAACATTCATTTTGGAAAAAAAGTGATTTTCCCGGCGAGTTAAGCATTTTGAGTAATTTACCGATAGGTTTCAGAACGGCTTGCCTCACTATTAACTATTTTTTTGCCAAACATTCATTTTGGGAAGAAATTGATTTTCTCGGCGAGTGAAGCATTTTCAGTAATTTGCCGGTTGGTTCCAGAACGGCTTGCCTCAGTATTAACTATTTTTTTGCCAAACATTTATTTTGGAAAAAAAAGTGATTTTCTCGGCGAGTTAAGCATTTTGAGTAATTTACCGATATTTTTTTTTAAAAACATTCATTTTGGGAACAAAGTGATTTTCTCGGCGAGTTAAGTATTTTGAGTAATTTGCCGGTTGGTTTCAGAACGACTTGCCTCAAAATTAACTATTTTGTGGCAAACATTAATTTTGGGAAAAAAGTGTTTTCTCGGTGAGTTAAGCATTTTGGGTAATTTACCGATAGGTTTCAGAACGGCTTGCCTCACTATTAACTATTTTTTGGCCAAACATTTATTTTGGAAATAAAGTGATTTTCTCTGCGAGTTAAGCATTTTGAGTCATTTACCGATATTTTTTTGACAAACATTCATTTTGGAAAGAAAGTGATTTTCTCGACGAGTGAAGCATTTTGAGTAATTTGCCGGTTGGTTTCAGAACGACTTGCCTCACAATTAACTATTTTGTGGCAAACATAAATTTTGGACAAAAAAAATGAGTTTCTCGGCGAGTTAAGCATTTTGAGTAATTTGCCGGTTGGTTTCAGAACGACTTGCCTCAAAATTAACTATTTTGTGCCAAACATTCATTTTGAGTAATTGCCCGATATTTTTTTGCCAAACATTGATTTTGGAAAAAAAGTGATTTTCTCGGCGATTTAAGCGTTTTGAGTAATTTGCCGGTTGGTTTCAGAACGACTTGCCTCAAAATTAACTATTTTGTGGCAAACATTCATTTTGGAAAAAAAGTGATTTTCCCGGCGAGTTAAGCATTTTGAGTAATTTGCCGGCTGGTTTCAGAACGACTTGCCTCAAAATTAACTATTTTGTCGCAAACACTCATTTTGGGAAAAAGGTGATTTTCTCGGCGAGTTAAGCATTTTGAGTAATTTACCGATAGGTTTCAGAACGGCTTGCCTCACTATTAACTATTTTTTTGCCAAACATTTATTTTGGAAAAAAAAGTGATTTTCTCGGCGAGTTAAGCATTTTGAGTAATTTACCGATATTTTTTTTTAAAAACATTCATTTTGGGAACAAAGTGATTTTCTCGGCGAGTTAAGTATTTTGAGTAATTTGCCGGTTGGTTTCAGAACGACTTGCCTCATAATTAACTATTTTGTGGCAAACATTAATTTTGGGAAAAAAGTGTTTTCTCGGTGAGTTAAGCATTTTGGGTAATTTACCGATAGGTTTCAGAACGGCTTGCCTCACTATTAACTATTTTTTGGCCAAACATTTATTTTGGAAATAAAGTGATTTTCTCTGCGAGTTAAGCATTTTGAGTCATTTACCGATATTTTTTTGACAAACATTCATTTTGGAAAGAAAGTGATTTTCTCGACGAGTGAAGCATTTTGAGTAATTTGCCGGTTGGTTTCAGAACGACTTTCCTCAAAATTAACTATTTTGTGGCAAACATAAATTTTGGACAAAAAAAATGAGTTTCTCGGCGAGTTAAGCATTTTGAGTAATTTGCCGGTTGGTTTCAGAACGACTTGCCTCAAAATTAACTATTTTGTGCCAAACATTCATTTTGAGTAATTGCCCGATATTTTTTTGCCAAACATTGATTTTGGAAAAAAAGTGATTTTCTCGGCGATTTAAGCCTTTTGAGTAATTTGCCGGTTGGTTTCAGAACGACTTGCCTCAAAATTAACTCTTTTGTGGCAAACATTCATTTTGGGAAAAAAGTGATTTTCTTGGCGAGTTAAGCATTATGCGTAATTTGCCGGTTGGTTTCAGAACGACTTGCCTCAAAATTAACTATTTTGTGGCAAACATTCATTTTGGAAAAAAAAAGTGATTTTCTTGGCGAGTTAAGCATTTTGAGTAATTTGCCGGCTGGTTTCAGAACGACTTGCCTCAAAATTAACTATTTTGTCGCAAACACTCATTTTGGGAAAAAGGTAATTTTCTCGGCGAGTTAAGCATTTTGAGTAATTTACCGATATTTAAAAAAAAACATTCATTTTGGAAACAAAGTGATTTTCTCGGCGAGTTAAGCATTATGCGTAATTTGCCGGTTGGTTTCAGAACGACTTGCCTCAAAATTAACCATTTTGTGGCAAACATTAATTTTGGGAAAAAAGTGTTTTCTCGGTGAGTTAAGCATTTTGGTTAATTTACCGATAGGTTTCAGAACGGCTTGCCTCACTATTAACTATTTTTTTGCCAAACATTTATTTTGGAAATAAAGTGATTTTCACTGCGAGTTAAGCATTTTGAGTCATTTGCCGATATTTTTTTGACAAACATTCATTTTGGAAAAAAAGTGATTTTCTCGACGAGTGAAGCATTTTGAGTAATTTGCCGGTTGGTTTCAGAACGACTTGCCTCAAAATTAACTATTTTGTGGCAAACATTCATTTTGGAAAGAAAAGTAATTTTCTCGGCTCGTCAAGCATTTTGAGTAATTTGCCGGTTGGTTTCAGATCGACTTGCCTCAGTATTAACTATTTTTTTGCCAAACATTTATTTTGGAAAAAAAAGTGATTTTCTCGGCGAGTTAAGCATTTTGAGTAATTTACCGATATTTAAAAAAAAACATTCATTTTGGAAACAAAGTGATTTTCTCGGCGAGTTAAGCATTATGCGTAATTTGCCGGTTGGTTTCAGAACGACTTGCCTCAAAATTAACCATTTTGTGGCAAACATTAATTTTGGGAAAAAAGTGTTTTCTCGGTGAGTTAAGCATTTTGGTTAATTTACCGATAGGTTTCAGAACGGCTTGCCTCACTATTAACTATTTTTTTGCCAAACATTTATTTTGGAAATAAAGTGATTTTCACTGCGAGTTAAGCATTTTGAGTCATTTGCCGATATTTTTTTGACAAACATTCATTTTGGAAAAAAAGTGATTTTCTCGGCGAGTTAAGCATCTTGAGTAACTTGCCGGCTGGTTTCAGAACGACTTGCCCGAAATTAACTATTTTGTCGCAAACACTCATTTTGGGAAAAAGGTGATTTTCTCGGCGAGTTAAGCATTTTGAGTAGTTGAGTTTTCAGAACGGCTTGCCTCACTGTTAACTATTTTTTTGCCAAACATTTATTTTGGAAACAAAGTGATTTTCTCGGCGAGTTAAGCATTTTGAGTAATTTGCCGGTTGGTTTCAGAACGACTTGCCTCAAAATTAACTATTTTGTGGCAAACATTCATTTTGAGTAATTGCCCGATATTTTTTTGTCAAACATTGAATTTGGAAAAAAAGTGATTTTCTCGGCGATTTAAGCCTTTTGAGTAATTTGCCGGCTGGTTTCAGAACGACTTGCCTCAAAATTAACTATTTTGTCGCAAACACTCATTTTGGGAAAAAGGTGATTTTCTCGGCGAGTTAAGCATTTTGAGTAATTTACCGATAGTTTTCAGAACGGCTTGCCTCACTATTAACTATTTTTTTGCCAAACATTTATTTTGGAAAAAAAGTGGTTTTCTCGGCGAGTTAAGCATTTTGAGTAATTTGCCGGTTTGTTTCAGAACGACTTGCCTCAAAATTAACTATTTTGTGGCAAACATTCATTTTGGGAAAAAATTGATTTTCTCGGCGAGTGAAGCATTTTCAGTAATTTGCCGGTTGGTTCCAGAACGGCTTGCCTCAGTATTAACTATTTTTTTGCCAAACATTTATTTTGGAAAAAAAAGTGATTTTCTCGGCGAGTTAAGCATTTTGAGTAATTTACCGATATTTTTTTTTTAAAACATTCATTTTGGGAACAAAGTGATTTTCTCGGCGAGTAAAGTATTTTGAGTAATTTGCCGGTTGGTTTCAGAACGACTTGCCTCAAAATTAACTATTTTGTGGCAAACATTAATTTTGGGAAAAAAGTGTTTTCTCGGTGAGTTAAGCATTTTGGGTAATTTACCGATAGGTTTCAGAGCGGCTTGCCTCACTATTAACTATTTTTTGGCCAAACATTTATTTTGGAAATAAAGTGATTTTCTCTGCGAGTTAAGCATTTTGAGTAATTTGCCGGTTGGTTTCAGAACGACTTGCCTCAAAATTAACTATTTTGTGCCAAACATTCATTTTGAGTAATTGGCCGATATTTTTTTGCCAAACATTGATTTTGGAAAAAATGTGATTTTCTCGGCGATTTAAGCCTTTTGAGTAATTTGCCAGTTGGTTTCAGAACGACTTGCCTCAAAATTAACTATTTTGTGGCAAACATTAATTTTGGAAAAAAAGTGATTTTCCCGGCGAGTTAAGCATTTTGAGTAATTTACCGATAGGTTTCAGAACGGCTTGCCTCACTATTAACTATTTTTTTGCCAAACATTCATTTTGGGAAAAAATTGATTTTCTCGGCGAGAGAAGCATTTTCAGTAATTTGCCGGTTGGTTCCAGAACGGCTTTCCTCAGTATTAACTATTTTTTTGCCAAACATTTATTTTGGAAAAAAAAGTGATTTTCTCGGCGAGTTAAGCATTTTGAGTAATTTACCGATATTTTTTTTTTAAAACATTCATTTTGGGAACAAAGTGATTTTCTCGGCGAGTTAAGTATTTTGAGTAATTTGCCGGTTGGTTTCAGAACGACTTGCCTCAAAATTAACTCTTTTGTGGCAAACATTAATTTTGGGAAAAAAGTGTTTTCTCGGTGAGTTAAGCATTTTGGGTAATTTACCGATAGGTTTCAGAACGGCTTGCCTCACTATTAACTATTTTTTGGCCAAACATTTATTTTGGAAATAAAGTGATTTTCTCTGCGAGTTAAGCATTTTGAGTCATTTACCGATATTTTTTTGACAAACATTCATTTTGGAAAGAAAGTGATTTTCTCGACGAGTGAAGCATTTTGAGTAATTTGCCGGTTGGTTTCAGAACGACTTGCCTCAAAATTAACTATTTTGTGGCAAACATAAATTTTGGATAAAAAAAATGAGTTTCTCGGCGAGTTAAGCATTTTGAGTAATTTGCCGGTTGGTTTCAGAACGACTTGCCTCAAAATTAACTATTTTGTGCCAAACATTCATTTTGAGTAATTGCCCGATATTTTTTTGCCAAACATTGATTTTGGAAAAAAAAGTGATTTTCTCGGCGATTTAAGCGTTTTGAGTAATTTGCCGGTTGGTTTCAGAACGACTTGCCTCAAAATTAACTATTTTGTGGCAAACATTCATTTTGGAAAAAAAGTGATTTTCCCGGCGAGTAATTTGCCGGCTGGTTTCAGAACGACTTGCCACAAAATTAACTATTTTGTCGCAAACACTCATTTTGGGAAAAGGGTGATTTTCTCGGCGAGTTAAGCATTTTGAGTAATTTACCGATAGGTTTCAGAACGGCTTGCCTCACTATTAACTATTTTTTTGCCAAACATTTATTTTGGAAAAAAAGTGATTTTCTCGGCGAGTTAAGCATTTTGAGTAATTTGCCGATTTGTTTCAGAACGACGTGCCTCAAAATTAACTATTTTGTGGCAAACATTCATTTTGGGAAAAAATTGATTTTCTCGGCGAGTGAAGCATTTTCAGTAATTTGCCGGTTGGTTCCATCACGGCTTGCCTCAGTATTAACTATTTTTTTGCCAAACATTTATTTGGGAAAAAAAAGTGATTTTCTCGGCGAGTTAAGCATTTTGAGTAATTTACCGATATTTTTTTTAAAAAACATTCATTTTGGGAACAAAGTGATTATCTCGGCGAGTTAAGTATTTTGAGTAATTTGCCGGTTGGTTTCAGAACGACTTGCCTCAAAATTAACTATTTTGTGGCAAACATTAATTTTGGGAAAAAAGTGTTTTCTCGGTGAGTTAAGCATTTTGGGTAATTTACCGATAGGTTTCAGAACGGCTTGCCTCACTATTAACTATTTTTTGGCCAAACATTTATTTTGGAAATAAAGTGATTTTCTCTGCGAGTTAAGCATTTTGAGTCATTTACCGATATTTTTTTGACAAACATTCATTTTGGAAAGAAAGTGATTTTCTCGACGAGTGAAGCATTTTGAGTAATTTGCCGGTTGGTTTCAGAACGACTTTCCTCAAAATTAACTATTTTGTGGCAAACATAAATTTTGGACAAAAAAAATGAGTTTCTCGGCGAGTTAAGCATTTTGAGTAATTTGCCGGTTGGTTTCAGAACGACTTGCCTCAAAATTAACTATTTTGTGGCAAACATTCATTTTGGAAAAAAAAAGTGATTTTCTCGGCGAGTTAAGCATTTTGAGTAATTTGCCGGCTGGTTTCAGAACCACTTTCCTCAAAATTAACTATTTTGTGGCAAACATAAATTTTGGACAAAAAAAATGAGTTTCTCGGCGAGTTAAGCATTTTGAGTAATTTGCCGGTTGGTTTCAGAACGACTTGCCTCAAAATTAACTATTTTGTGGCAAACATTCATTTTGGAAAAAAAAAGTGATTTTCTCGGCGAGTTAAGCATTTTGAGTAATTTGCCGGCTGGTTTCAGAACCACTTGCCTCAAAATTAACTATTTTGTCGCAAACACTCATTTTGGGAAAAAGGTAATTTTCTCGGCGAGTTAAGCATTTTGAGTAATTTACCGATATTCTTTTTAAAAAACATTCATTTTGGAAACAAAGTGATTTTCTCGGCGAGTTAAGCATTTTGAGTAATTTGCCGGTTGGTTTCAGAACGACTTGCCTCAAAATTAACTATTTTGTGGCAAACATTCATTTTGGAAAGAAAAGTAATTTTCTCGGCTCGTCAAGCATTTTGAGTAATTTGCCGGTTGGTTTCAGATCGACTTGCCTCAGTATTAACTATTTTTTTGCCAAACATTTATTTTGGAAAAAAAAGTGATTTTCTCGGCGAGTTTAGCATTTTGAGTAATTTACCGATATTTTAAAAAAAACATTCATTTTGGAAACAAAGTGATTTTCTCGGCGAGTTAAGCATTATGCGTAATTTGCCGGTTGGTTTCAGAACGACTTGCCTCAAAATTAACCATTTTGTGGCAAACATTAATTTTGGGAAAAAAGTGTTTTCTCGGTGAGTTAAGCATTTTGGTTAATTTACCGATAGGTTTCAGAACGGCTTGCCTCACTATTAACTATTTTTTTGCCAAACATTTATTTTGGAAATAAAGTGATTTTCACTGCGAGTTAAGCATTTTGAGTCATTTGCCGATATTTTTTTGACAAACATTCATTTTGGAAAAAAAGTGATTTTCTCGGCGAGTTAAGCATCTTGAGTAACTTGCCGGCTGGTTTCAGAACGACTTGCCTCAAAATTAACTATTTTGTCGCAAACACTCATTTTGGGAAAAAGGTGATTTTCTCGGCGAGTTAAGCATTTTGAGTAGTTGAGTTTTCAGAACGGCTTGCCTCACTATTAACTATTTTTTTGCCAAACATTTATTTTGGATACAAAGTGATTTTCTCGGCGAGTTAAGCATTTTGAGTAATTTGCCGGTTGGTTTCAGAACGACTTGCCTCAAAATTAACTATTTTGTGGCAAACTTTAATTTTGGGAAAAAAGTGTTTTCTCGGTGAGTTAAGCATTTTGGGTAATTTACCGATAGGTTTCAGAACGGCTTGCCTCACTATTAACTATTTTTTGGCCAAACATTTATTTTGGAAATAAAGTGATTTTCTCTGCGAGTTAAGCATTTTGAGTCATTTGCCGATATTTTTTTGACAAACATTCATTTTGGAAAAAAAGTGTTTTTCTCGACGAGTGAAGCATTTTGAGTAATTTGCCAGTTGGTTTCAGAACGACTTTCCTCAAAATTAACTATTTTGTGGCAAACATTCATTTTGGGAAAAAAGTGATTTTCTCGGGGAGTTAAGCATTTTGAGTAATTTACCGGTTGGTTTCAGAACGACTTGCCTCAAAATTAACTATTTTGTGGCAAACATTCATTTTGGAAAAAAAAAGTGATTTTCTCGGCGAGTTAAGCATTTTGAGTAATTTGCCGGCTGGTTTCAGAACGACTTGCCTCAAAATTAACTATTTTGTCGCAAACACTCATTTTGGGAAAAAGGTGATTTTCTCGGCGAAAGTTAATTTTGAGGCAAGTCGTTCTGAAACAAACCGGCAAATTACTCAAAATGCTTAACTCGCCGAGAAAATCACTTTATTTCCAAAATAATTGTTTGGCAAAAAAATAGTTAATAGTGAGGCAAGCCGTTCTGAAACCTATCGGTAAATTACCCAAAATGCTTAACTCGCCGAGAAAACACTTTTTTCCCAAAATTAATGTTTGCCACAAAATAGTTAATTTTGAGGCAAGTCGTTCTGAAACCAACCGGCAAATTACTCAAAATACTTAACTCGCCGAGAAAATCACTTTGTTTCCAAAATGAATGTTTTTAAAAAAAAAATCGGTAAATTACTCAAAATGCTTAACTCGCCGAGAAAATCACTTTTTTTCCCAAAATAAATGTTTGGCAAAAAAATAGTTAATACTGAGGCAAGCCGTTCTGGAACCAACTGGCAAATTACTGAAAATGCTTAACTCGCCAAGAAAATCACTTTTTTCCCAAAATGAATGTTTGCCACAAAATAGTTAATTTTGAGGCAAGTCGTTCTGAAACAAACCGGCAAATTACTCAAAATGCTTAACTCGCCGAGAAAATCACTTTTTTTTCCAAAATAAATGTTTGGCAAAAAAATAGTTAACAGTGAGGCAAGCCGTTCTGAAAACTATCGGTAAATTGCTCAAAATGCTTAACTCGCCGAGAAAATTACCTTTTTCCCAAAATGAGTGTTTGCGACAAAATAGTTAATCTTGAGGCAAGTCGTTCTGAAACCAACCGGCAAATTACTCAAAATGCTTAACTCGCCGAGAAACTCATTTTTTTTGTCCAAAATTTATGTTTGCCACAAAATAGTTAATTTTGAGGCAAGTCGTTCTGAAACCAACCGGCAAATTACTCAAAATGCTTCACTCGTCGAGAAAATCACTTTTTTTCCAAAAGGAATGTTTGTCAAAAAAATATCGGTAAATGTCTCAAAATGCTTAACTTGCAGAGAAAATCACTTTATTTCCAAAATAAATGTTTGGCAAAAAAATAGTTAATAGTGAGGCAAGCCGTTCTGAAACCTATCCGTTAATTACCCAAAATGCTTAACTCACCGAGAAAACACTTTTTTCCCAAAATTAATGTTTGCCACAAAATAGTTAATTTTGAGGCAAGTCGTTCTGAAACCAACCGGCAAATTACTCAAAATACTTAACTCGCGGAGAAAATCACTTTTTTTCCAAAATAAATGTTTGGCAAAAAAATAGTTAACAGTGAGGCAAGCCGTTCTGAAAACTATCGGTAAATTACTCAAAATGCTGAACTCGCCGAGAAAATTACCTTTTTCCCAAAATGAGTGTTTGCGACAAAATAGTTAATTTTGAGGCAAGTCGTTCTGAAACCAACCGCCAAATTACTCAAAATGCTTAACTCGCCGAGAAACTCATTTTTTTTGTCCAAAATTTATGTTTGCCACAAAATAGTTAATTTTGAGGCAAGCCGTTCTGGAACCAACCGGCAAATTACTCAAAATGCTTAACTCGCCGAGAAAATCACTTTGTTTCCAAAATGAATGTTTTTTTAAAAAAATCTCGGTAAATTACTCAAAATGCTTAACCCGCCGATAAAATCACTATTTTCCAAAATAAATGGTTGGCAAAAAAATAGTTAATAGTGAGGCAAGCCGTTCTGAAAACTATCGGTAAATTACTCAAAATGCTTAACTCGCCGGGAAAATCACCTTTTTCCCAAAATGAGTGTTTGCGGCAAAATAGTTAATTTTGAGGCAAGTCGTTCTGAAACCAGTCGGCAAATTACTCAAAATGCTTATCTCGCCGAGAAAACACTTTTTTTCCAAAATTAATGATTGCCACAAAATAGTTAATTTTGAGGCAAGTCGTTCTGAAACCAACCGGCAAATTACTCAAAATACTTAACTCGCCGAGAAAATCACTTTGTTCCCAAAATGAATGTTTTTAAACAAAATATCGGTAAATTACTCAAAATGCTTAACTCGCCGAGAAAATCACTTTTTTCCCAAAATGAATGTTTGCCACAAATTAGTTAATTTTCAGGCAAGTCGTTCTGAAACCAACTGGCAAATTACTCAAAATGCTTAACTCGCCGAGAAAATCATTTTTTTTCCAAAATTTATATTTGGTTAAAAATATTTAATTTTGATGCAAGCCGCTCTGGAACCAACCGGCAAATTACTCAAAATGCATAACTCGCCGAGAAAATCACTTTATTCCCAAAATGAATGTTTGCCACAAAATAGTTAATTTTGAGTCAAGTCGGTCTGAAACAAACCGGCAAATTACTCAAAATGCTTAACTCGCCGAGAAAATCACTTTGTTTCCAAAATAAATGTTTGCCACAAAATAGTTAATTTTCAGGCAAGCAGTTCTGAAACCTATCGGTAAAGTACTCTAAATGCTTAACTCGCCGAGAAACTCATTTTTTGTCCAAAATTTATATTTGCCACAAAATAGTTAATAGCGAGGCAAGCCGTTCTGAAACCTATCGGTAAATTACTCAAAATGCTTTACTCGCCGAGAAAATCACTTTTCATCCAAAATAAATGTTTGGCAAAAAAATAGTTAATAGTGAGGCAAGTCGTCCTGAAACTAACCGGCAAATTACTCAAAATACTTAACTCGCCGGGAAAAACACTTTTATTAGCAAAATGAATGTTTGCCAGAAAATAGTTAATTTTGATGCAAGCCGCTCTGGAACCAACCGGCAAATTACTCAAAACGCTTAACTCGCCGAGAAAATCACTTTTTTCCCAAAATGAATCTTTGCCACTAAATAGTTAATTTTGAGGCATGCCGTTCTGAAACCAACCGGGAAATTGCTCAAAATGCTTAACTCGCCGAGAAAATCACATTTTTTCCAAAATGAATGTTTGTCAAAAAAATATCGGGAAATTACTCAAAATGCTTAACTCGCCGAGAAAATCACTTTTTTCCCAAAATAAATGTTTAGCAAAAAAATTGTTAAAAGTGAGGCAACCCGTTCTGAAACCTATCGGTAAATTACTCAAAATGCTTAACTCGCCGAGAAAATCACTTTTTTCCCAAAATGAATGTTTGCCACAAAATAGTTAATTTCGAGGCAAGTCGTTCTGAAACCAACCGGCAAATTACTCAAAATACTTAACTCGCCGGGAAAAACACCTTTATTTGCAAAATGAATGTTTGCCAGAAAATAGTTAATTTTGATGCAAGCCGCTCTGGAACCAACCGGCAAATTATTCAAAATGCTTAACTCGCCGAGAAAATCATTTTTTTCCCAAAATGAATGTTTGCCACAAAATAGTTAATTTTGAGTCAAGTCGTTCTGAAACAAACCGGCAAATGACTCAAAATGCTTAACTCGCCAAGAACATCACTTTGTTTCCAAAATAAATGTTTGCCGCAAAATAGTGAATTTTCAGGCAAGCAGTTCTGAAACCTATCGGTAAAGTACTCTAAATGCTTAACTCGCCGAGAAACTCATTTTTTGTCCAAAATTTATATTTGCCACAAAATAGTTAATAGTGCGGCAAGCCGTTCTGAAACCTATCGGTAAAGTACTCTAAATGCTTAACTCGCCGAGAAAATTACCTTTTTCCCAAAATGAATGTTTGCCACAAAATAGTTAATTTTGAGTCAAGTCGTTCTGAAACAAACCGGCAAATGACTCAAAATGCTTAACTCGCCAAGAACATCACTTTGTTTCCAAAATAAATGTTTGCCACAAAATAGTGAATTTTCAGGCAAGCAGTTCTGAAACCTATCGGTAAAGTACTCTAAATGCTTAACTCGCCGAGAAACTCATTTTTTGTCCAAAATTTTTATTTGCCACAAAATAGTTAATAGTGCGGCAAGCCGTTCTGAAACCTATCGGTAAAGTACTCTAAATGCTTAACTCGCCGAGAAAATTACCTTTTTCCCAAAATGAGTGTTTGCGACAAAATAGTTAATTTTGAGGCAAGTCGTTCTGAAACCAACCGGCAAATTACTCAAAATGCTTAACTCGCCGAGAAACTCATTTTTTTTGTCCAAAATTTATGTTTGCCACAAAATAGTTAATTTTGAGGCAAGCCGTTCTGGAACCAACCGGCAAATTACTCAAAATGCTTAACTCGCCGAGAAAATCACTTTGTTTCCAAAATGAATGTTTTAAAAAAAAAATATCGGTAAATTACTCAAAATGCTTAACTCGCCGAGAAAATCACTTTTTTTCCAAAATAAATGGTTGGCAAAAAAATAGTTAATAGTGAGGCAAGCCGTTCTGAAAACTATCGGTAAATTACTCAAAATGCTTAACTCGCCGGGAAAATCACCTTTTTCCCAAAATGAGTGTTTGCGGCAAAATAGTTAATTTTGAGGCAAGTCGTTCTGAAACCAGTCGGCAAATTACTCAAAATGCTTAACTCGCCGAGAAACTCATTTTTTTTGTCCAAAATTTATGTTTGCCACAAAATAGTTAATTTTGAGGCAAGCCGTTCTGGAACCAACCGGCAAATTACTCAAAATGCTTAACTCGCCGAGAAAATCACTTTGTTTCCAAAATGAATGTTTTAAAAAAAAAATATCGGTAAATTACTCAAAATGCTTAACTCGCCGAGAAAATCACTTTTTTTCCAAAATAAATGGTTGGCAAAAAAATAGTTAATAGTGAGGCAAGCCGTTCTGAAAACTATCGGTAAATTACTCAAAATGCTTAACTCGCCGGGAAAATCACCTTTTTCCCAAAATGAGTGTTTGTGGCAAAATAGTTAATTTTGAGGCAAGTCGTTCTGAAACCAGTCGGCAAATTACTCAAAATGCTTAACTCGCAGAGAAAACACTTTTTTCCCAAAATTAATGTTTGCCACAAAATAGTTAATTTTGAGGCAAGTCGTTCTGAAACCAACCGGCAAATTACTCAAAATACTTAACTCGCCGAGAAAATCACTTTGTTCCCAAAATGAATGTTTTTTAAAAAAAATATCGGTAAATTACTCAAAATGCTTAACTCGCCGAGAAAATCACTTTTTTCCCAAAATGAATGTTTGCCACAAATTAGTTAATTTTCAGGCAAGTCGTTCTGAAACCAACTGGCAAATTACTCAAAATGCTTAACTCGCCGAGAAAATCATTTTTTTTCCAAAATTTATGTTTGGTTAAAAATATTTAATTTTGATGCAAGCCGCTCTGGAACCAACCGGCAAATTACTCAAAATGCATAACTCGCCGAGAAAATCACTTTATTCCCAAAATGAATGTTTGCCACAAAATAGTTAATTTTGAGTCAAGTCGGTCTGAAACAAACCGGCAAATTACTCAAAATGCTTTACTCGCCGAGAAAATCACTTTTCATCCAAAATAAATGTTTGGCAAAGAAATAGTTAAGAGTGAGGCAAGTCGTCCTGAAACTAACCGGCAAATTACTCAAAATACTTAACTCGCCGGGAAAAACACTTTTATTAGCAAAATGAATGTTTGCCAGAAAATAGTTAATTTTGATGCAAGCCGCTCTGGAACCAACCGGCAAATTACTCAAAACGCGTAACTCGCCGAGAAAATGACTTTTTTCCCAAAATGAATGTTTGCCACTAAATAGTTAATTTTGATGCAAGGTGCTCTGGAACCAACCGGCAAATTACTCAAAATGCTTAACTCGCCGAGAAAATCACTTTTTTCCCAAAATGAATGTTTGCCACAAAATAGTTAATTTTGAGTCAAGTCGTTCTGAAACAAACCGGCAAATTACTCAAAATGCTTAACTCGCCAAGAAAATCACTTTGTTTCCAAAATAAATGTTTGCCACAAAATAGTAAATTTTCAGGCAAGCAGTTCTGAAACCTATCGGTAAAGTACTCTAAATGCTTAACTCGCCGAGAAACTCATTTTTTGTCCAAAATTTATTTTTGCCACAAAATAGTTAATAGTGAGGCAAGCCGTTCTGAAACCTATCGGTAAAGTACTCTAAATGCTTAACTCGCCGAGAAAATCACTTTTTTCCCAAAATGAAT
Source organism: Scyliorhinus torazame (assembly GCF_047496885.1). NCBI lineage: Eukaryota > Metazoa > Chordata > Chondrichthyes > Carcharhiniformes > Scyliorhinidae > Scyliorhinus > Scyliorhinus torazame. The sequence goes on along the minus strand of NW_027307767.1, from coordinate 881,139 downwards.
GTTTGCCACAAATTAGTTAATTTTCAGGCAAGTCGTTCTGAAACCAACTGGCAAATTACACAAAATGCTTAACTCGCCGAGAAAATCACTTTTTTCCCAAAATTTATGTTTGGTTAAAAATATTTAATTTTGATGCAAGCCGCTCTGGAACCAACCGGCAAATTACTCAAAATGCTTAACTCGCCGAGAAAATCACTTTATTCCCAAAATGAATGTTTGCCACAAAATAGTTAATTTTGAGACAAGTCGTTCTGAAACAAACCGGCAAATTACTCAAAATGCTTAACTCGCCGAGAAAATCACTTTGTTTCCAAAATAAATGTTTTCCACAAAATAGTTAATTTTCACGCAAGCAGTTCTGAAACCTATCGGTAAAGTACTCTAAATGCTTAACTCGCCGAGAAACTCATTTTTTGTCCAAAATTTATATTTGCCACAAAATAGTTAATAGCGAGGCAAGCCGTTCTGAAAACTATCGGTAAATTACTCAAAATGCTTAACTCGCCGAGAAAATCACTTTTTTTTTCCAAAATGAATGTTTGCCACAAAATAGTTAACAGTGAGGCAAGCCGTTCTGAAAACTATCGGTAAATTACTCAAAATGCTTAACTCGCCGAGAAAATCACTTTTTTTTCCAAAATAAATGTTTGCAAAAAAATAGTTAATGCTGAGGCAAGCCGTTCTGGAACCAACCGGCAAATTACTGAAAATGCTTCACTCGCCGAGAAAATCAATTTTTTCCCAAAATGAATGTTTGCCACAAAATAGTTAATTTTGAGGCAAATCGTTCTGAAACCAGCCGGCAAATTACTCAAAATGCTTAACTCGTCGAGAAAATCACTTTTTTTCCAAAATGAATGTTTGTCAAAAAATATCGGTAAATGTCTCAAAATGCTTAACTTGCAGAGAAAATCACTTTATTTCCAAAATCAATGTTATTTCCAAAATTTGTCAAAATCACTTTATTTCCAAAATAAATGTTTGGCAAAAAAATAGTTAATAGTGAGGCAAGCCGTTCTGAAAACTCAAAATGCTTAACTCGCCGAAAAACTCATTTTTTGTCCAAAATGAGTGTTTGCGACAAAATAGTTAATTTTGAGGCAAGTCGTTCTGAAACCAACCGGCAAATTACTCATAATGCTTAACTCGCCGAAAAAAAATCACTTTTTTCCCAAAATAAATGTTTCGCAAAAAAATAGTTAATAGTGAGGCAAGCCGCTCTGAAACCAATCGATATATTGCTGAAAATGTTTAACTCACCGAGAAAATCACTTTTTTCCCAAAATGAATGTTTGCCACAAAATAGTTAATTTTGAGGCAAGTCGTTCTGAAACAAATCGGCAAATTACTCAAAATGCTTAACTCGCCGAGAAAATCACCTATTTTGTGGCAAACATTCATTTTGGGAAAAAAGTAATTTTCTCGGTGAGTTAAGCATTTTGAGTAATGTGCCGGTTGGTTTCAGATCGACTTGCCTGAAAATTAACTATTTTGTGGCAAACATTTACTTTTGATAAAAAGTGATTTTCTCGGCGAGTTAACCATTTTGACTAACTTGCCGGTTGGTTTCAGAAAGACTTGTCTCAAAATTAACTATTTTGTGGCAAACATTCATTTTGGGAAAAAAGTTATTTTCTCGGCGAGTGATGCATTTTGAGTAATTTGCCGGTTGGTTCCAGAGCGGCTTGCATCAAAATTAACTATTTTTAACCAAACATAAATTTTGGAGAAAAAGTGATTTTCTCGGCGAGTTAAGTATTTTGAGTAATTTACCGATATGTTTTTAACAAAACATTTATTTTGGAAAAAAAGTGATTTTCTCGGCGAGTTAAGCATTTTGAGTAATTTACCGATAGGTTTCAGAACGGCTTGACTCACGTTTAACAATTTTTTTGTCAAACATTTATTTTGGGAAAAAAGTGATTTTCTCGGCGAGTTAAGCATTTTGAGTAATTTGCCGGTTGGTTCCAGAGCGGCTTCCATCAAAATTAACTATTTTTAACCAAACATAAAGTTTGGAGATAAAGTGAGTTTCTCGGCGAGTTAAGCATTTTGAGTAATTTGCCGGTTTGTTTCAGAACGACTTGCCTCAAAATTAACTATTTTTTTTCCAAACATTTATTTTGGAAAGAAAGGTGATTTTCTCGATGAGTTAAGCATTTTGAGTAATTTACCGATAGGTTTCAGAACGACTTGCCTCAAAATTAACTATTTTGTGGCAAAACATGCATTTGCGGGAAAGGTGATTTTCCCTATGAGTTAAGCATTTTGAATAATTTACCGATAGGTTTCAGAACGGCTTGCCTCACTATTAACTATTTTGTGGCAAGCATTCATATTGGGAAAAAAGTGATTTTCTCGGCGAGTCAAGCACTTTGAGTAATTTGCCGGTTGGTTTCAGAACGACTTGGCACAAAATTAACTATTTTGTGGCAAACATTCATTTTGGGAAAAAAGTAATTTTCTCGGTGAGTTAAGCATTTTGAGTAATGTGCCGGTTGGTTTCAGATCGTCTTGCCTGAAAATTAACTATTTTGTGGCAAACATTTACTTTTGATAAAAAGTGATTTTCTCGGCGAGTTAACCATTTTGACTAACTTGCCGGTTGGTTTCAGAAAGACTTGTCTCAAAATTAACTATTTTGTGGCAAACATTCATTTTGGGAAAAAAGTTATTTTCTCGGCGAGTTAAGCATTTTGAGCAATTTGCCGGTTGGTTTCAGAGCGGCTTGCATAAAAATTAACTATTTTGTGGCAAACATTCATTTTGGGAAAAAAGTAATTTTCTCGGTGAGTTAAGCATTTTGAGTAATGTGCCGGTTGGTTTCAGATCGTCTTGCCTGAAAATTAACTATTTTGTGGCAAACATTTACTTTTGATAAAAAGTGATTTTCTCGGCGAGTTAAGCATTTTGAGTAATTTGCCGGTTGGTTTCAGAACGACTTGCGTCAAAGTTAACTATTTTGTGGCAAACATTCATTTTGGGAAAAAAGTTATTTTCTCGGCGAGTTAAGCATTTTGAGTAATTTGCCGGTTGGTTCCAGAGCGGCTTGCATCAAAATTAACTATTTTTAACCAAGCATAAATTTTGGAGAAAAAGTGAGTTTCTCGGCGAGTTAAGCATTTTGAGTAATTTACCGATAGGTTTCAGAACGGCATGCCTCACTATTAACTATTTTTTTGCCAAACATTTCTTTTGGATAAAAAGTGATTTTCTCGGCGAGTTAAGCAATTTGAGTAATTTGCCGGTTGGTTCCAGAGCGGCTTGCATCAAATTTAACTATTTTCTGGCAAACATTCATTTTTCAAATAAAAGGGATTTTCTCGGTCAGTTAAGCATTTTGAGTAATTTACCGATAGGTTTCAGAACGGCTTGCCTCACTATTAACTATTTTTTTGCCAAACATTTATTTGGGAAAAAAAGTGATTTTCTCGGCGAGTGAAGCATTTTGAGCAATTTGCCGGTTGGTTTCAGAACGACTTGCCTCAAAATTAACTATTTTGTGGCAAACATTTATTTTGGGAAAAAAGTAATTTTCTCGGTGAGTTAAGCATTTTGAGTAAGTGCCGGTTGGTTCCAGAACGACTTGCCTGAAAAATAACTATTTTGTGGCAAACATTTACCTTTGATAAAAAGTGATTTTCTCGGCGAGTTAAGCATTTTGACTAACTAGCCGGTTGGTTTCAGAAAGACTTGTCTCAAAATTAACAATTTTGTGGCAAACAGTCATTTTGGGAAAAAAGTAATTTTCTCGGCGAGTTAAGCATTTTGAGCAATTTGCCGGTTGGTTTCAGAACGACTTGCCTCAAAATTAACTATTTTGTGGCAAACATTTATTTTGGGAAAAAAGTAATTTTCTCGGTGAGTTAAGCATTTTGAGTAAGTGCCGGTTGGTTTCAGAACGACTTGCCTGAAAATTAACTATTTTGTGGCAAACATTTACTTTTGATAAAAAGTGATTTACTCGGCGAGCATTTTGACTAACTTGCCGGTTGGTTTCAGAAAGACTTGTCTCAAAATTAACTATTTTGTGGCAAACATTCATTTTGGGAAAAAAGTTATTTTCTCGGCGAGTTAAGCATTTTGAGCAATTTGCCGGTTGGTTTCAGAGCGGCTTGCATAAAAATTAACTATTTTGTGGCAAACATTCATTTTGGGAAAAAAGTAATTTTCTCGGTGAGTTAAGCATTTTGAGTAATGTGCCGGTTGGTTTCAGATCGTCTTGCCTGAAAATTAACTATTTTGTGGCAAACATTTACTTTTGATAAAAAGTGATTTTCTCGGCGAGTTAAGCATTTTGAGTAATTTGCCGGTTGGTTTCAGAACGACTTGCGTCAAAGTTAACTATTTTGTGGCAAACATTCATTTTGGGAAAAAAGTTATTTTCTCGGCGAGTTAAGCATTTTGAGTAATTTGCCGGTTGGTTCCAGAGCGGCTTGCATCAAAATTAACTATTTTTAACCAAGCATAAATTTTGGAGAAAAAGTGAGTTTCTCGGCGAGTTAAGCATTTTGAGTAATTTACCGATAGGTTTCAGAACGGCATGCCTCACTATTAACTATTTTTTTGCCAAACATTTCTTTTGGATAAAAAGTGATTTTCTCGGCGAGTTAAGCAATTTGAGTAATTTGCCGGTTGGTTCCAGAGCGGCTTGCATCAAATTTAACTATTTTCTGGCAAACATTCATTTTTCAAATAAAAGGGATTTTCTCGGTCAGTTAAGCATTTTGAGTAATTTACCGATAGGTTTCAGAACGGCTTGCCTCACTATTAACTATTTTTTTGCCAAACATTTATTTGGGAAAAAAGTGATTTTCTCGGCGAGTGAAGCATTTTGAGCAATTTGCCGGTTGGTTTCAGAACGACTTGCCTCAAAATTAACTATTTTGTGGCAAACATTTATTTTGGGAAAAAAGTAATTTTCTCGGTGAGTTAAGCATTTTGAGTAAGTGCCGGTTGGTTCCAGAACGACTTGCCTGAAAAATAACTATTTTGTGGCAAACATTTACCTTTGATAAAAAGTGATTTTCTCGGCGAGTTAAGCATTTTGACTAACTAGCCGGTTGGTTTCAGAAAGACTTGTCTCAAAATTAACAATTTTGTGGCAAACAGTCATTTTGGGAAAAAAGTAATTTTCTCGGCGAGTTAAGCATTTTGAGCAATTTGCCGGTTGGTTTCAGAACGACTTGCCTCAAAATTAACTATTTTGTGGCAAACATTTATTTTGGGAAAAAAGTAATTTTCTCGGTGAGTTAAGCATTTTGAGTAAGTGCCGGTTGGTTTCAGAACGACTTGCCTGAAAATTAACTATTTTGTGGCAAACATTTACTTTTGATAAAAAGTGATTTACTCGGCGAGCATTTTGACTAACTTGCCGGTTGGTTTCAGAAAGACTTGTCTCAAAATTAACTATTTTGTGGCAAACATTCATTTTGGGAAAAAAGTGATTTTCTCGGCGAGTTAAGCATTTTGAGTAATTTGAATGTTGGTTCCAGAGCGGCTTGCATCAAAATTAACTATTTTTAACCAAACATACATTTTGGAGAAAAAGTGAGTTTCTTGGCGAGTAATTTTGAGTAATTTACCGATAGGTTTCAGAACGGCATGCCTCACTATTAACTATTGTTTTGCCAAACATTTCTTTTGGAAAAAAAAAGTGTTTTTCTCGGCAAGTTAAGTATTTTGAGTAATTTACCGATATGTTTTTAACGAAACATTCATTTTGGCAAAAAAGTGATTTTCTCGGCGAGTTAAGCATTTTGAGTAATTTACCGATAGGTTTCAGAACGGCTTGCCTCGCTTTTAACAATTTTTTTGTCAAACATTTATTTTGGGAAAAAAGTGATATTCTCGGCGAGTTAAGCATTTTGAGTAATTTGCCGGTTGTTTCCAGAGCGGCTTCCATCAAAATTAACTATTTTTAACCAAACATGAAGTTTGGAGATCAAGTGAGTTTCTCGGCGAGTTAAGCATTTTGAGAAATTTGCCGGTTTGTTTCAGAACGACTTGCCTCAAAATTAACTATTTCTTTTCCCAAACATTTATTTTGGAAAGAAAGGTGATTTTCCCGATGAGTTAAGCATTTTGAATAATTTACCGATAGGTTTCAGAACGGCTTGCCTCACTATTAACTATTTTGTGGCAAACATTCATATTGGGAAAAAAGTGATTTTCTCGGCGAGTCAAGCATTTGAGTAATTTGCCGGTTGGTTCCAGAACGACTTGGCACAATATTAACTATTTTGTGGCAAACATTCATCTTGGGAAAAAAGTGATTTTCTCGGTGAGTTAAGCATTTTGAGTAATTTACAGATAGGTTTCAGAACGGCTTGCCTCACTATTAACTATTTTTTTGCCAAACATTTATTTCGGAAAAAAAGTGATATTCTCGGCGAGTTAAGCATTTTGAGTAACTTGCCGGTTGCTTTCAGGACGACATGCCACAAAATTAATTATTTTGTGGCAAACATAAATTTTGGACAAAAAATGAGTTTCTCGGCGAGTTAAGCATTTAGAGTACTTTACAGATAGGTTTCAGAACGGCTTGCCTCACTATTAACTATTTTTTTGCCAAACATTCATTTTGGGAAAAAAGTGATTTTCTCGGCGAGTTAAGCAATTTGAGTAATTTGCCGGTTGGTTCCAGAGCGGCTTGCATCAAATTTAACTATTTTCTGGCAAACATTCATTTTGCAAATAAAAGGGATTTTCTCGGTCAGTTAAGCATTTTGAGTAATTTACCAATAGGTTTCAGAACGGCTTGCCTCACTATTAACTATTTTTTTGCCAAACATTTATTTGGGGAAAAAAGTGATTTTCTCGGCGAGTTAAGCATTTTGAACAATTTGCCGGTTGGTTTCAGAACGACTTGCCTCAAAATTAACTATTTTGTGGCAAACATTTATTTTGGAAAAAAAGTAATTTTCTCGGTGAGTTAAGCATTTTGAGTAAGTGCCGGTTGGTTTCAGAAAGACTTGTCTCAAAATTAACTATTTTGTGGCAAACATTCATTTTGGGAAAAAAGTTATTTTCTCGGCGAGTTAAGCATTTTGAGCAATTTGCCGGTTGGTTTCAGAGCGGCTTGCATAAAAATTAACTATTTTGTGGCAAACATTCATTTTGGGAAAAAAGTAATTTTCTCGGTGAGTTAAGCATTTTGAGTAATGTGCCGGTTGGTTTCAGATCGTCTTGCCTGAAAATTAACTATTTTGTGGCAAACATTTACTTTTGATAAAAAGTGATTTTCTCGGCGAGTTAAGCATTTTGAGTAATTTGCCGGTTGGTTTCAGAACGACTTGCGTCAAAGTTAACTATTTTGTGGCAAACATTCATTTTGGGAAAAAAGTTATTTTCTCGGCGAGTTAAGCATTTTGAGTAATTTGCCGGTTGGTTCCAGAGCGGCTTGCATCAAAATTAACTATTTTTAACCAAGCATAAATTTTGGAGAAAAAGTGAGTTTCTCGGCGAGTTAAGCATTTTGAGTAATTTACCGATAGGTTTCAGAACGGCATGCCTCACTATTAACTATTTTTTTGCCAAACATTTCTTTTGGATAAAAAGTGATTTTCTCGGCGAGTTAAGCAATTTGAGTAATTTGCCGGTTGGTTCCAGAGCGGCTTGCATCAAATTTAACTATTTTCTGGCAAACATTCATTTTTCAAATAAAAGGGATTTTCTCGGTCAGTTAAGCATTTTGAGTAATTTACCGAAAGGTTTCAGAACGGCTTGCCTCACTATTAACTATTTTTTTGCCAAACATTTATTTGGGAAAAAAAGTGATTTTCTCGGCGAGTTAAGCATTTTGAGCAATTTGCCGGTTGGTTTCAGAACGACTTGCCTCAAAATTAACTATTTTGTGGCAAACATTTATTTTGGGGAAAAAGTAATTTTCTCGGTGAGTTAAGCATTTTGAGTAAGTGCCGGTTGGTTCCAGAACGACTTGCCTGAAAAATAACTATTTTGTGGCAAACATTTACCTTTGATAAAAAGTGATTTTCTCGGCGAGTTAAGCATTTTGACTAACTAGCCGGTTGGTTTCAGAAAGACTTGTCTCAAAATTAACAATTTTGTGGCAAACAGTCATTTTGGGAAAAAAGTAATTTTCTCGGCGAGTTAAGCATTTTGAGCAATTTGCCGGTTGGTTTCAGAAAGACTTGTCTCAAAATTAACTATTTTGTGGCAAACATTCATTTTGGGAAAAAAGTTATTTTCTCGGCGAGTTAAGCATTTTGAGTAATTTACCGATAGGTTTCAGAACGGCTTGCCTCGCTTTTAACAATTTTTTTGTCAAACATTTATTTTGGGAAAAAAGTGATATTCTCGGCGAGTTAAGCATTTTGAGTAATTTGCCGGTTGTTTCCAGAGCGGCTTCCATCAAAATTAACTATTTTTAACCAAACATGAAGTTTGGAGATCAAGTGAGTTTCTCGGCGAGTTAAGCATTTTGAGAAATTTGCCGGTTTGTTTCAGAACGACTTGCCTCAAAATTAACTATTTCTTTTCCCAAACATTTATTTTGGAAAGAAAGGTGATTTTCCCGATGAGTTAAGCATTTTGAATAATTTACCGATAGGTTTCAGAACGGCTTGCCTCACTATTAACTATTTTGTGGCAAACATTCATATTGGGAAAAAAGTGATTTTCTCGGCGAGTCAAGCATTTGAGTAATTTGCCGGTTGGTTCCAGAACGACTTGGCACAATATTAACTATTTTGTGGCAAACATTCATCTTGGGAAAAAAGTGATTTTCTCGGTGAGTTAAGCATTTTGAGTAATTTACAGATAGGTTTCAGAACGGCTTGCCTCACTATTAACTATTTTTTTGCCAAACATTTATTTCGGAAAAAAAGTGATATTCTCGGCGAGTTAAGCATTTTGAGTAACTTGCCGGTTGCTTTCAGGACGACATGCCACAAAATTAACTATTTTGTGGCAAACATAAATTTTGGACAAAAAATGAGTTTCTCGGCGAGTTAAGCATTTAGAGTACTTTACAGATAGGTTTCAGAACGGCTTGCCTCACTATTAACTATTTTTTTGCCAAACATTCATTTAGGGAAAAAAGTGATTTTCTCGGCGAGGTAAGCAATTTGAGTAATTTGCCGGTTGGTTCCAGAGCGGCTTGCATCAAATTTAACTATTTTCTGGCAAACATTCATTTTGCAAATAAAAGGGATTTTCTCGGTCAGTTAAGCATTTTGAGTAATTTACCGATAGGTTTCAGAACGGCTTGACTCACTTAACTATTTTTTTGCCAAACATTTATTTGGGGAAAAAAGTGATTTTCTCGGCGAGTTAAGCATTTTGAACAATTTGCCGGTTGGTTTCAGAACGACTTGCCTCAAAATTAACTATTTTGTGGCAAACATTTATTTTGGAAAAAAAGTAATTTTCTCGGTGAGTTAAGCATTTTGAGTAAGTGCCGGTTGGTTTCAGAAAGACTTGTCTCAAAATTAACTATTTTGTGGCAAACATTCATTTTGGGAAAAAAGTTATTTTCTCGGCGAGTTAAGCATTTTGAGCAATTTGCCAGTTGGTTTCAGAGCGGCTTGCATAAAAATTAACTATTTTGTGGCAAACATAAATTTTGGACAAAAAATGAGTTTCTCGGCGAGTTAAGCATTTAGAGTACTTTACAGATAGGTTTCAGAACGGCTTGCCTCACTATTAACTATTTTTTTGCCAAACATTCATTTTGGGAAAAAAGTGATTTTCTCGGCGAGTTAAGCAATTTGAGTAATTTGCCGGTTGGTTCCAGAGCGGCTTGCATCAAATTTAACTATTTTCTGGCAAACATTCATTTTGCAAATAAAAGGGATTTTCTCGGTCAGTTAAGCATTTTGAGTAATTTACCGATAGGTTTCAGAACGGCTTGCCTCACTATTAACTATTTTTTTGCCAAACATTTATTTGGGAAAAAACGTGATTTTCTCGGCGAGTTAAGCATTTTGAACAATTTGCCGGTTGGTTTCAGAACGACTTGCCTCAAAATTAACTATTTTGTGGCAAACATTTATTTTGGAAAAAAAGTAATTTTCTCGGTGAGTTAAGCATTTTGAGTAAGTGCCGGTTGGTTTCAGAACGACTTGCCTGAAAATTAACTATTTTGTGGCAAACATTTACTTTTGATAAAAAGTGATTTTCTCGGCGAGTTAAGCATTTTGACTAACTTGCCGGTTGGTTTCAGAAAGACTTGTCTCAAAATTAACTATTTTGTGGCAAACATTCATTTTGGGAAAAAAGTAATTTTCTCGGCGAGTTAAGCATTTTGAGCAATTTGCCGGTTGGTTTCAGAACGACTTGCCTCAAAATTAACTATTTTGTGGCAAACATTAATTTTGGGAAAAAAGTAATTTTCTCGGTGAGTTAAGCATTTTGAGTAAGTGCCGGTTGGTTTCAGAACGACTTGCCTCAAAATTAACTATTTTTTTTCCAAACATTTATTTTGGAAAGAAAGGTGATTTTCTCGATGAGTTAAGCATTTTGAGTAATTTACCGATAGGTTTCAGAACGACTTGCCTCAAAATTAACTATTTTGTGGCAAAACATTCATTTGGGGGAAAGGTGATTTTCCCGATGAGTTAAGCATTTTGAATAATTTACCGATAGGTTTCAGAACGGCTTGCCTCACTATTAACTATTTTTAGCAAACATTCATATTGGGAAAAAAGTGATTTTCTCGGCGAGTTAAGCATTTTGAGTAATTTGCCGGTTGGTTTCAGAACGACTTGCGTCAAAGTTAACTATTTTGTGGCAAACATTCATTTTGGGAAAAAAGTGATTTTCTCGGCGAGTTAAGCATTTTGAGTAATTTGCCGGTTGGTTCCAGAGCGGCTTGCATCAAAATTAACTATTTTTAACCAAACATAAATTTTGGAGAAAAAGTGAGTTTCTCGGCGAGTTAAGCATTTTGAGTAATTTACCGATAGGTTTCAGAACGGCATGCCTCACTATTAACTATTTTTTTGCCAAACATTCATTTTGGATAAAAAGTGATTTTCTCGGCGAGTTAAGCATTTTGAGTAACTTGCCGGTTGCTTTCAGGACGACTTGCCACAAAATTAACTATTTTGTGGCAAACATAAATTTTGGACAAAAAATGAGTTTCTCGGCGAGTTAAGCATTTAGAGTACTTTACCGATAGGTTTCAGAACGGCTTGCCTCACTATTAACTATTTTTTTGCCAAACATTCATTTTGGGAAATAAGTGATTTTCTCGGCGAGTTAAGCAATTTGAGTAATTTGCCGGTTGGTTCCAGAGCGGCTTGCATCAAATTTAACTATTTTCTGGCAAACATTCATTTTGCAAATAAAAGGGATTTTCTCGGTCAGTTAAGCATTTTGAGTAATTTACAGATAGGTTTCAGAACGGCTTGCCTCACTATTAACTATTTTTTTGCCAAACATTTATTTTGGAAAAAAAGTGATATTCTCGGCGAGTTAAGCATTTTGAGTAACTTGCCGGTTGCTTTCAGGACGACTTGCCACAAAATTAACTATTTTGTGGCAAACATAAATTTTGGACAAAAAATGAGTTTCTCGGCGAGTTAAGCATTTAGAGTACTTTACAGATAGGTTTCAGAACGGCTTGCCTCACTATTAACTATTTTTTTGCCAAACATTCATTTTGGGAAAAAAGTGATTTTCTCGGCGAGTTAAGCAATTTGAGTAATTTGCCGGTTGGTTCCAGAGCGGCTTGCATCAAATTTAACTATTTTCTGGCAAACATTCATTTTGCAAATAAAAGGGATTTTCTCGGTCAGTTAAGCATTTTGAGTAATTTACCGATAGGTTTCAGAACGGCTTGCCTCACTATTAACTATTTTTTTGCCAAACATTTATTTGGGAAAAAAGTGATTTTCTCGGCGAGTTAAGCATTTTGAACAATTTGCCGGTTGGTTTCAGAACGACTTGCCTCAAAATTAACTATTTTGTGGCAAACATTTATTTTGGGAAAAAAGTAATTTTCTCGGTGAGTTAAGCATTTTGAGTAAGTGCCGGTTGGTTTCAGAACGACTTGCCTGAAAATTAACTATTTTGTGGCAAACATTTACTTTTGATAAAAAGTGATTTTCTCGGCGAGTTAAGCATTTTGACTAACTTGCCGGTTGGTTTCAGAAAGACTTGTCTCAAAATTAACTATTTTGTGGCAAACATTCATTTTGGGAAAAAAGTAATTTTCTCGGCGAGTTAAGCATTTTGAGCAATTTGCCGGTTGGTTTCAGAACGACTTGCCTCAAAATTAACTATTTTGTGGCAAACATTAATTTTGGGAAAAAAGTAATTTTCTCGGTGAGTTAAGCATTTTGAGTAAGTGCCGGTTGGTTTCAGAACGACTTGCCTCAAAATTAACTATTTTTTTTCCAAACATTTATTTTGGAAAGAAAGGTGATTTTCTCGATGAGTTAAGCATTTTGAGTAATTTACCGATAGGTTTCAGAACGACTTGCCTCAAAATTAACTATTTTGTGGCAAAACATTCATTTGGGGGAAAGGTGATTTTCCCGATGAGTTAAGCATTTTGAATAATTTACCGATAGGTTTCAGAACGGCTTGCCTCACTATTAACTATTTTTAGCAAACATTCATATTGGGAAAAAAGTGATTTTCTCGGCGAGTTAAGCATTTTGAGTAATTTGCCGGTTGGTTTCAGAACGACTTGCGTCAAAGTTAACTATTTTGTGGCAAACATTCATTTTGGGAAAAAAGTGATTTTCTCGGCGAGTTAAGCATTTTGAGTAATTTGCCGGTTGGTTCCAGAGCGGCTTGCATCAAAATTAACTATTTTTAACCAAACATAAATTTTGGAGAAAAAGTGAGTTTCTCGGCGAGTTAAGCATTTTGAGTAATTTACCGATAGGTTTCAGAACGGCATGCCTCACTATTAACTATTTTTTTGCCAAACATTCATTTTGGATAAAAAGTGATTTTCTCGGCGAGTTAAGCATTTTGAGTAACTTGCCGGTTGCTTTCAGGACGACTTGCCACAAAATTAACTATTTTGTGGCAAACATAAATTTTGGACAAAAAATGAGTTTCTCGGCGAGTTAAGCATTTAGAGTACTTTACCGATAGGTTTCAGAACGGCTTGCCTCACTATTAACTATTTTTTTGCCAAACATTCATTTTGGGAAATAAGTGATTTTCTCGGCGAGTTAAGCAATTTGAGTAATTTGCCGGTTGGTTCCAGAGCGGCTTGCATCAAATTTAACTATTTTCTGGCAAACATTCATTTTGCAAATAAAAGGGATTTTCTCGGTCAGTTAAGCATTTTGAGTAATTTACAGATAGGTTTCAGAACGGCTTGCCTCACTATTAACTATTTTTTTGCCAAACATTTATTTTGGAAAAAAAGTGATATTCTCGGCGAGTTAAGCATTTTGAGTAACTTGCCGGTTGCTTTCAGGACGACTTGCCACAAAATTAACTATTTTGTGGCAAACATAAATTTTGGACAAAAAATGAGTTTCTCGGCGAGTTAAGCATTTAGAGTACTTTACAGATAGGTTTCAGAACGGCTTGCCTCACTATTAACTATTTTTTTGCCAAACATTCATTTTGGGAAAAAAGTGATTTTCTCGGCGAGTTAAGCAATTTGAGTAATTTGCCGGTTGGTTCCAGAGCGGCTTGCATCAAATTTAACTATTTTCTGGCAAACATTCATTTTGCAAATAAAAGGGATTTTCTCGGTCAGTTAAGCATTTTGAGTAATTTACCGATAGGTTTCAGAACGGCTTGCCTCACTATTAACTATTTTTTTGCCAAACATTTATTTGGGAAAAAAGTGATTTTCTCGGCGAGTTAAGCATTTTGAACAATTTGCCGGTTGGTTTCAGAACGACTTGCCTCAAAATTAACTATTTTGTGGCAAACATTTATTTTGGGAAAAAAGTAATTTTCTCGGTGAGTTAAGCATTTTGAGTAAGTGCCGGTTGGTTTCAGAACGACTTGCCTGAAAATTAACTATTTTGTGGCAAACATTTACTTTTGATAAAAAGTGATTTTCTCGGCGAGTTAAGCATTTTGACTAACTTGCCGGTTGGTTTCAGAAAGACTTGTCTCAAAATTAACTATTTTGTGGCAAACATTCATTTTGGGAAAAAAGTAATTTTCTCGGCGAGTTAAGCATTTTGAGCAATTTGCCGGTTGGTTTCAGAACGACTTGCCTCTAAATTAACTATTTTGTGGCAAACATTTATTTTGGGAAAAAAGTAATTTTCTCGGTGAGTTAAGCATTTTGAGTAAGTGCCGGTTGGTTTCAGAACGACTTGCCTGAAAATTAACTATTTTGTGGCAAACATTTACTTTTGATAAAAAGTGATTTTCTCGGCGAGTTAAGCATTTTGACTAACTTGCCGGTTGGTTTCAGAAAGACTTGTCTCAAATTAACTATTTTGTGGCAAACATTCATTTTGGGAAAAAAGTGATTTTCTCGGCGAGTTAAGCATTTTGAGTAATTTGCCGGTTGGTTCCAGAGCGGCTTGCATCAAAATTAACTATTTTTAACCAAACATAAATTTTGGAGAAAAAGTGAGGTTCTCGGCGAGTAATTTTGAGTAATTTACCGATAGGTTTCAGAACGGCATGCCTCACTATTAACTATTGTTTTGCCAAACATTTCTTTTGGGAAAAAAAAGTGTTTTTCTCGGCAAGTTAAGTATTTTGAGTAATTTACCAATATGTTTTTAACGAAACATTCATTTTGGAAAAAAAGTGATTTTCTCGGCGAGTTAAGCATTTTGAGTAATTTACCGATAGGTTTCAGAACGGCTTGCCTCGCTTTTAACAATTTTTTTGTCAAACATTTATTTTGGGAAAAAAGTGATTTTCTCGGCGAGTTAAGCATTTTGAGTAATTTACCGATAGGTTTCAGAACGGCTTGCCTCGCTTTTAACAATTTTTTTGTCAAACATTTATTTTGGAAAAATAGTGATTTTCTCGGCGAGTTAAGCATTTTGAGCAATTTGCCGGTTGGTTTCAGAACGACTTGCATCAAAGTTAACTATTTTGTGGCAAACGTTCATTTTGGGAAAAAAGTGATTTTCTCGGCGAGATAAGCATTTTGAGTAATTTGCCGGTTGTTTCCAGAGTGGCTTCCATCAAAATTAACTATTTTTAACCAAACATAAAGTTTGGAGATCAAGTGAGTTTCTCGGCGAGTTAAGCATTTTGAGTAATTTGCCGGTTTGTTTCAGAACGACTTGCCTCAAAATTAACTATTTTTTTTCCCAAACATTTATTTTGGAAAGAAAGGTGATTTTCCCGATGAGTTAAGCATTTTGAATAATTTACAGATAGGTTTCAGAACGGCTTGCCTCACTATTAAATATTTTTTTGCCAAACATTTATTTTGGAAAAAAAGTGATATTCTCGGCGAGTTAAGCATTTTGAGTAACTTGCCGGTTGCTTTCAGGACGACTTGCCACAAAATTAACTATTTTGTGGCAAACATAAATTTTGGACAAAAAATGAGTTTCTCGGCGAGTTAAGCATTTAGAGTACTTTACCGATAGGTTTCAGAACGGCTTGCCTCACTATTAACTATTTTTTTGCCAAACATTTATTTGGGAAAAAAAGTGATTTTCTCGGCGAGTTAAGCATTTTGAACAATTTGCCGGTTGGTTTCAGAACGACTTGCCTGAAAATTAACTATTTTGTGGCAAACATTTACTTTTGATAAAAAGTGATTTTCTCGGCGAGTTAAGCATTTTGACTAACTTGCCGGTTGGTTTCAGAAAGACTTGTCTCAAAATTAACTATTTTGTGGCAAACATTCATTTTGGGAAAAAAGTAATTTTCTCGGCGAGTTAAGCATTTTGAGCAATTTGCCGGTTGGTTTCAGAACGACTTGCCTCAAAATTAACTATTTTGTGGCAAACATTTATTTGGGAAAAAAAGTGATTTTCTCGGCGAGTTAAGCATTTTGAACAATTTGCCGGTTGGTTTCAGAACGACTTGCCTCAAAATTAACTATTTTGTGGCAAACATTTATTTTGGGAAATAAGTAATTTTCTCGGTGAGTTAAGCATTTTGAGTAAGTGCCGGTTGGTTTCAGAACGACTTGCCTGAAAATTAACTATTTTGTGGCAAACATTTACTTTTGATAAAAAGTGATTTTCTCGGCGAGTTAAGCATTTTGACTAACTTGCCGGTTGGTTTCAGAAAGACTTGTCTCAAAATTAACTATTTTGTGGCAAACATTCATTTTGGGAAAAAAGTAATTTTCTCGGCGAGTTAAGCATTTTGAGCAATTTGCCGGTTGGTTTCAGAACGACTTGCCTCAAAATTAACTATTTTGTGGCAAACATTTATTTTGGGAAAAAAGTAATTTTCTCGGTGAGTTAAGCATTTTGAGTAAGTGCCGGTTGGTTTCAGAACGACTTGCCTGAAAATTAACTATTTTGTGGCAAACATTTACTTTTGATAAAAAGTGATTTTCTCGGCGAGTTAAGCATTTTGACTAACTTGCCGGTTGGTTTCAGAAAGACTTGTCTCAAAATTAACTATTTTGTGGCAAACATTCATTTTGGGAAAAAAGTAATTTTCTCGGCGAGTTAAGCATTTTGAGCAATTTGCCGGTTGGTTTCAGAACGACTTGCCTCAAAATTAACTATTTTGTGGCAAACATTTATTTTGGGAAAAAAGTAATTTTCTCGGTGAGTTAAGCATTTTGAGTAAGTGCCGGTTGGTTTCAGAACGACTTGCCTCAAAATTAACTATTTTTTTTCCCAAACATTTATTTTGGAAAGAAAGGTGATTTTCTCGATGAGTTAAGCATTTTGAGTAATTTACCGATAGGTTTCAGAACGACTTGCCTCAAAGTTAACTATTTTGTGGCAAAACATTCATTTGGGGGAAAGGTGATTTTCCCGATGAGTTAAGCATTTTGAATAATTTACCGATAGGTTTCAGAACGGCTTGCCTCACTATTAACTATTTTGTAGCAAACATTCATATTGGGAAAAAAGTGATTTTCTCGGCGAGTCAAGCATTTTGAGTAATTTGCCGGTTGGTTTCAGAGCGGCTTGCATCAAATTTAACTATTTTCTGGCAAACATTCATTTTGCAAATAAAAGGGATTTTCTCGGTCAGTTAAGCATTTTGAGTAATTTACCGATAGGTTTCAGAACGGCTTGCCTCACTATTAACTATTTTTTTGCCAAACATTTATTTGGAAAAAAAGTGATTTTCTCGGCGAGTTAAGCATTTTGAACAATTTGCCGGTTGGTTTCAGAACGACTTGCCTGAAAATTAACTATTTTGTGGCAAACATTTACTTTTGATAAAAAGTGATTTTCTCGGCGAGTTAAGCATTTTGACTAACTTGCCGGTTGGTTTCAGAAAGACTTGTCTCAAAATTAACTATTTTGTGGCAAACATTCATTTTGGGAAAAAAGTAATTTTCTCGGCGAGTTAAGCATTTTGAGCAATTTGCCGGTTGGTTTCAGAACGACTTGCCTCAAAATTAACTATTTTGTGGCAAACATTTATTTGGGAAAAAAAGTGATTTTCTCGGCGAGTTAAGCATTTTGAACAATTTGCCGGTTGGTTTCAGAACGACTTGCCTCAAAATTAACTATTTTGTGGAAAACATTTATTTTGGGAAAAAAGTAATTTTCTCGGTGAGTTAAGCATTTTGAGTAAGTGCCGGTTGGTTTCAGAACGACGTGCCTCAAAATTAACTATTTTTTTTCCCAAACATTTATTTTGGAAAGAAAGGTGATTTTCTCGATGAGTTAAGCATTTTGAGTAATTTACCGATAGGTTTCAGAACGACTTGCCTCAAAATTAACTATTTTGTGGCAAAACATTCATTTGGGGGAAAGGTGATTTTCCCGATGAGTTAAGCATTTTGAATAATTTACCGATAGGTTTCAGAACGGCTTGCCTCACTATTAACTATTTTGTAGCAAACATTCATATTGGGAAAAAAGTGATTTTCTCGGCGAGTCAAGCATTTTGAGTAATTTGCCGGTTGGTTTCAGAGCGGCTTGCATCAAATTTAACTATTTTCTGGCAAACATTCATTTTGCAAATAAAAGGGATTTTCTCGGTCAGTTAAGCATTTTGAGTAATTTACCGATAGGTTTCAGAAAGGCTTGCCTCACTATTAACTAATTTTTTGCCAAACATTTATTTGGGAAAAAAGTGATTTTCTCGGCGAGTTAAGCATTTTGAACAATTTGCCGGTTGGTTTCAGAACGACTTGCCTCAAAATTAACTATTTTGTGGCAAATATTTATTTTGGGAAAAAAGTAATTTTCTCGGTGAGTTAAGCATTTTGAGTAAGTGCCGGTTGGTTTCAGAACGACTTGCCTGAACATTAACTATTTTGTGGCAAAAATTTACTTTTGATAAAAAGTGATTTTCTCGGCGAGTTAAGCATTTTGACTAACTTGCCGGTTGGTTTCAGAAAGACTTGTCTCAAAATTAACTATTTTGTGGCAAACATTCATTTTGGGAAAAAAGTAATTTTCTCGGCGAGTTAAGCATTTTGAGCAATTTGCCGGTTGGTTTCAGAACGACTTGCCTCAAAATTAACTATTTTGTGGCAAACATTTATTTTGGGAAAAAAGTAATTTTCTCGGTGAGTTAAGCATTTTGAGTAAGTGCCGGTTGGTTTCAGAACGACTTGCCTGAAAATTAACTATTTTGTGGCAAACATTTACTTTTGATAAAAAGTGATTTTCTCGGCGAGTTAAGCATTTTGACTAACTTGCCGGTTGGTTTCAGAAAGACTTGTCTCAAAATTAACTATTTTGTGGCAAACATTCATTTTGGGAAAAAAATAATTTTCTCGGCGAGTTAAGCATTTTGAGCAATTTGCCGGTTGGTTTCAGAACGACTTGCCTCAAAATTAACTATTTTTTTTTCCAAACATTTATTTTGGAAAGAAAGGTGATTTTCTCGATGAGTTAAGCATTTTGAGTAATTTACCGATAGGTTTCAGAACGACTTGCCTCAAAATTAACTATTTTGTGGCAAAACATTCATTTGGGGGAAAGGTGATTTTTCCGATGAGTTAAGCATTTTGAATAATTTACCGATAGGTTTCAGAACGGCTTGCCTCACTATTAACTATTTTGTAGCAAACATTCATATTGGGAAAAAAGTGATTTTCTCGGCGAGTCAAGCATTTTGAGTAATTTGCCGGTTGGTTTCAGAGCGGCTTGCATCAAATTTAACTATTTTCTGGCAAACATTCATTTTGCAAATAAAAGGGATTTTCTCGGTCAGTTAAGCATTTTGAGTAATTTACCGATAGGTTTCAGAACGGCTTGCCTCACTATTAACTAATTTTTTGCCAAACATTTATTTGGGAAAAAAAGTGATTCTCTCGGCGAGGTAAGCATTTTGAGTAATTTGCCGGTTGGTTTCAGAACGACTTGGCACAAAATTAACTATTTTGTGGCAAACATTCATTTTGGGAAAAAAGTAATTTTCTCGGTGAGTTAAGCATTTTGAGTAATGTGCCGGTTGGTTTCAGATCGACTTGCCTGAAAATTAACTATTTTGTGGCAAACATTTACTTTTGATAAAAAGTGATTTTCTCGGCGAGTTAACCATTTTGACTAACTTGCCGGTTGGTTTCAGAAAGACTTGTCTCAAAATTAACTATTTTGTGGCAAACATTCATTTTGGGAAAAAAGTGATTTTCTCGGCGAGTTAAGCATTTTGAGTAATTTGCCGGTTGGTTTCAGAACGACTTGCGTCAAAGTTAACTATTTTGTGGCAAACATTCATTTTGGGAAAAAAGTGATTTTCTCGGCGAGTTAAGCATTTTGAGTAATTTGCCGGTTGGTTCCAGAGCGGCTTGCATCAAAATTAAATATTTTTAACCAAACATAAATTTTGGAAAAAAACATTGAATTTGGAAAAAAAGTGATTTTCTCGGCGATTTAAGCCTTTTGAGTAATTTGCCGGCTGGTTTCAGAACGACTTGCCTCAAAATTAACTATTTTGTCGCAAACACTCATTTTGGGAAAAAGGTGATTTTCTCGGCGAGTTAAGCATTTTGAGTAATTTACCGATAGTTTTCAGAACGGCTTGCCTCACTATTAACTATTTTTTTGCCAAACATTTATTTTGGAAAAAAAGTGATTTTCTCGGCGAGTTAAGCATTTTGAGTAATTTGCCGGTTTGTTTCAGAACGACTTGCCTCAAAATTAACTATTTTGTGGCAAACATTCATTTTGGGAAAAAATTGATTTTCTCGGCGAGTGAAGCATTTTCAGTAATTTGCCGGTTGGTTCCAGAACGGCTTGCCTCAGTATTAACTATTTTTTTGCCAAACGTTTATTTTGGAAAAAAAAGTGATTTTCTCGGCGAGTTAAGCATTTTGAGTAATTTACCGAAATTTTTTGGAGTCTTTTGGAGTCTTTACCGATATTTTTTTGACAAACATTCATTTTGGAAAAAATGTGATTTTCTCGACGAGTGAAGCATTTTGAGTAATTTGCCGGTTGGTTTCAGGACGACTTGCCTCAAAATTAACTATTTTGTGCCAAACATTCATTTTGAGTAATTGCCCGATATTTTTTTGACAAACATTGATTTTGGAAAAAAAAGTGATTTTCTCGACGAGTGAAGCATTTTGAGTAATTTGCCGGTTGGTTTCAGAACGACTTGCCTCAAAATTAACTATTTTGTGGCAAACATTCATTTTGGGAAAAAAGTGATTTTCTCGGCGAGTTAAGCATTTTCAGTAATTTGCCGGTTGGTTCCAGAACGGCTTGCCTCAGTATTAACTATTTTTTTGCCAAACATTTATTTTGGAAAAAAAAGTGATTTTCTCGGCGAGTTAAGCATTTTGAGTAATTTACCGATATTTTTTTTTTAAATCATTCATTTTGGAAACAAAGTGATTTTCTCGGCGAGTTAAGTATTTTGAGTTATTTGCCGGTTGGTTTCAGAACGACTTGCCTCAAAATTAACTATTTTGTGGCAAACATTTATTTTGGGAAAAACGTGTTTTCTCGGAGAGTTAAGCATTTTGGGTAATTTACCGATAGGTTTCAGAACGGCTTGCCTCACTGTTAACTATTTTTTTGCCAAACATTTATTTTGGAAATAAAGTGATTTTCTCTGCGAGTTAAGCATTTTGAGTCATTTGCCGATATTTTTTTGACAAACATTCATTTTGGAAAAAAAGTCTTTTTCTCGACGAGTGAAGCATTTTGAGTAATTTGCCAGTTGGTTTCAGAACGACTTGCCTCAAGATTAACTATTTTGTGGCAAACATTCATTTTGAGTAATTGCCCGATATTTTTTTGTCAAACATTGAATTTGGAAAAAAAGTGATTTTCTCGGCGATTTAAGCCTTTTGAGTAATTTGCCGGCTGGTTTCAGAACGACTTGCCTCAAAATTAACTATTTTGTCGCAAACACTCATTTTGGGAAAAAGGTGATTTTCTCGGCGAGTTAAGCATTTTGAGTAATTTACCGATAGTTTTCAGAACGGCTTGCCTCACTATTAACTATTTTTTTGCCAAACATTTATTTTGGAAAAAAAGTGATTTTCTCGGCGAGTTAAGCATTTTGAGTAATTTGCCGGTTTGTTTCAGAACGACTTGCCTCAAAATTAACTATTTTGTGGCAAACATTCATTTTGGGAAAAAATTGATTTTCTCGGCGAGTGAAGCATTTTCAGTAATTTGCCGGTTGGTTCCAGAACGGCTTGCCTCAGTATTAACTATTTTTTTGCCAAACATTTATTTGGAAAAAAAGTGATTTTCTCGGCGAGTTAAGCATTTTGAACAATTTGCCGGTTGGTTTCAGAACGACTTGCCTGAAAATTAACTATTTTGTGGCAAACATTTACTTTTGATAAAAAGTGATTTTCTCGGCGAGTTAAGCATTTTGACTAACTTGCCGGTTGGTTTCAGAAAGACTTGTCTCAAAATTAACTATTTTGTGGCAAACATTCATTTTGGGAAAAAAGTAATTTTCTCGGCGAGTTAAGCATTTTGAGCAATTTGCCGGTTGGTTTCAGAACGACTTGCCTCAAAATTAACTATTTTGTGCCAAACATTTATTTGGGAAAAAAAGTGATTTTCTCGTCGAGTTAAGCATTTTGAACAATTTGCCGGTTGGTTTCAGAACGACTTGCCTCAAAATTAACTATTTTGTGGCAAACATTTATTTTGGGAAAAAAGTAATTTTCTCGGTGAGTTAAGCATTTTGAGTAAGTGCCGGTTGGTTTCAGAACGACGTGCCTCAAAATTAACTATTTTTTTTCCCAAACATTTATTTTGGAAAGAAAGGTGATTTTCTCGATGAGTTAAGCATTTTGAGTAATTTACCGATAGGTTTCAGAACGACTTGCCTCAAAATTAACTATTTTGTGGCAAAACATTCATTTGGGGGAAAGGTGATTTTCCCGATGAGTTAAGCATTTTGAATAATTTACCGATAGGTTTCAGAACGGCTTGCCTCACTATTAACTATTTTGTAGCAAACATTCATATTGGGAAAAAAGTGATTTTCTCGGCGAGTCAAGCATTTTGAGTAATTTGCCGGTTGGTTTCAGAGCGGCTTGCATCAAATTTAACTATTTTCTGGCAAACATTCATTTTGCAAATAAAAGGGATTTTCTCGGTCAGTTAAGCATTTTGAGTAATTTACCGATAGGTTTCAGAAAGGCTTGCCTCACTATTAACTAATTTTTTGCCAAACATTTATTTGGGAAAAAAGTGATTTTCTCGGCGAGTTAAGCATTTTGAACAATTTGCCGGTTGGTTTCAGAACGACTTGCCTCAAAATTAACTATTTTGTGGCAAATATTTATTTTGGGAAAAAAGTAATTTTCTCGGTGAGTTAAGCATTTTGAGTAAGTGCCGGTTGGTTTCAGAACGACTTGCCTGAAAATTAACTATTTTGTGGCAAAAATTTACTTTTGATAAAAAGTGATTTTCTCGGCGAGTTAAGCATTTTGACTAACTTGCCGGTTGGTTTCAGAAAGACTTGTCTCAAAATTAACTATTTTGTGGCAAACATTCATTTTGGGAAAAAAGTAATTTTCTCGGCGAGTTAAGCATTTTGAGCAATTTGCCGGTTGGTTTCAGAACGACTTGCCTCAAAATTAACTATTTTGCGGCAAACATTTATTTTGGGAAAAAAGTAATTTTCTCGGTGAGTTAAGCATTTTGAGTAAGTGCCGGTTGGTTTCAGAACGACTTGCCTGAAAATTAACTATTTTGTGGCAAACATTTACTTTTGATAAAAAGTGATTTTCTCGGCGAGTTAAGCATTTTGAGCAATTTGCCGGTTGGTTTCAGAACGACTTGCCTCAAAATTAACTATTTTTTTTTCCAAACATTTATTTTGGAAAGAAAGGTGATTTTCTCGATGAGTTAAGCATTTTGAGTAATTTACCGATAGGTTTCAGAACGACTTGCCTCAAAATTAACTATTTTGTGCCAAACATTCATTTTGAGTAATTGCCCGATATTTTTTTGACAAACATTGATTTTGGAAAAAAAGTGATTTTCTCGACGAGTGAAGCATTTTGAGTAATTTGCCGGTTGGTTTCAGGACGACTTGCCTCAAAATTAACTATTTTGTGGCAAACATTCATTTTGGGAAAAAAGTGATTTTCTCGGCGAGTTAAGCATTTTTAGTAATTTGCCGGTTGGTTCCAGAACGGCTTGCCTCAGTATTAACTATTTTTTTGCCAAACATTTATTTTGGAAAAAAAAGTGATTTTCTCGGCGAGTTAAGCATTTTGAGTAATTTGCCGATAGGTTTCAGAACGACTTGCCTCAAAATTAACTATTTTGCGGCAAACATTTATTTTGGGAAAAAAGTAATTTTCTCGGTGAGTTAAGCATTTTGAGTAAGTGCCGGTTGGTTTCAGAACGACTTGCCTGAAAATTAACTATTTTGTGGCAAACATTTACTTTTGATAAAAAGTGATTTTCTCGGCGAGTTAAGCATTTTGAGCAATTTGCCGGTTGGTTTCAGAACGACTTGCCTCAAAATTAACTATTTTTTTTTCCAAACATTTATTTTGGAAAGAAAGGTGATTTTCTCGATGAGTTAAGCATTTTGAGTAATTTACCGATAGGTTTCAGAACGACTTGCCTCAAAATTAACTATTTTGTGGCAAAACATTCATTTGGGGGAAAGGTGATTTTCCCGATGAGTTAAGCATTTTGAATAATTTACCGATAGGTTTCAGAACGGCTTGCCTCACTATTAACTATTTTGTAGCAAACATTCATATTGGGAAAAAAGTGATTTTCTCGGCGAGTCAAGCATTTTGAGTAATTTGCCGGTTGGTTTCAGAGCGGCTTGCATCAAATTTAACTATTTTCTGGCAAACATTCATTTTGCAAATAAAAGGGATTTTCTCGGTCAGTTAAGCATTTTGAGTAATTTATCGATAGGTTTCAGAACGGCTTGCCTCACTATTAACTAATTTTTTGCCAAACATTTATTTGGGAAAAAAAGTGATTCTCTCGGCGAGGTAAGCATTTTGAGTAATTTGCCGGTTGGTTTCAGAACGACTTGGCACAAAATTAACTATTTTGTGGCAAACATTTACTTTTGATAAAAAGTGATTTTCTCGGCGAGTTAACCATTTTGACTAACTTGCCGGTTGGTTTCAGAAAGACTTGTCTCAGTATTAACTATTTTTTTGCCAAACGTTTATTTTGGAAAAAAAAGTGATTTTCTCGGCGAGTTAAGCATTTTGAGTAATTTACCGAAATTTTTTGGAGTCTTTTGGAGTCTTTACCGATATTTTTTTGACAAACATTCATTTTGGGAAAAAAGTAATTTTCTCGGCGAGTTAAGCATTTTGAGCAATTTGCCGGTTGGTTTCAGAACGACTTGCCTCAAAATTAACTATTTTGTGGCAAACATTTATTTTGGGAAAAAAGTAATTTTCTCGGTGAGTTAAGCATTTTGAGTAAGTGCCGGTTGGTTTCAGAACGACTTGCCTGAAAATTAACTATTTTGTGGCAAACATTTACTTTTGATAAAAAGTGATTTTCTCGGCGAGTTAAGCATTTTGACTAACTTGCCGGTTGGTTTCAGAAAGACTTGTCTCAAAATTAACTATTTTGTGGCAAACATTCATTTTGGGAAAAAAATAATTTTCTCGGCGAGTTAAGCATTTTGAGCAATTTGCCGGTTGGTTTCAGAACGACTTGCCTCAAAATTAACTATTTTTTTTTCCAAACATTTATTTTGGAAAGAAAGGTGATTTTCTCGATGAGTTAAGCATTTTGAGTAATTTACCGATAGGTTTCAGAACGACTTGCCTCAAAATTAACTATTTTGTGGCAAAACATTCATTTGGGGGAAAGGTGATTTTCCCGATGAGTTAAGCATTTTGAATAATTTACCGATAGGTTTCAGAACGGCTTGCCTCACTATTAACTATTTTGTAGCAAACATTCATATTGGGAAAAAAGTGATTTTCTCGGCGAGTCAAGCATTTTGAGTAATTTGCCGGTTGGTTTCAGAGCGGCTTGCATCAAATTTAACTATTTTCTGGCAAACATTCATTTTGCAAATAAAAGGGATTTTCTCGGTCAGTTAAGCATTTTGAGTAATTTACCGATAGGTTTCAGAACGGCTTGCCTCACTATTAACTAATTTTTTGCCAAACATTTATTTGGGAAAAAAAGTGATTCTCTCGGCGAGGTAAGCATTTTGAGTAATTTGCCGGTTGGTTTCAGAACGACTTGGCACAAAATTAACTATTTTGTGGCAAACATTCATTTTGGGAAAAAAGTAATTTTCTCGGTGAGTTAAGCATTTTGAGTAATGTGCCGGTTGGTTTCAGATCGACTTGCCTGAAAATTAACTATTTTGTGGCAAACATTTACTTTTGATAAAAAGTGATTTTCTCGGCGAGTTAACCATTTTGACTAACTTGCCGGTTGGTTTCAGAAAGACTTGTCTCAGTATTAACTATTTTTTTGCCAAACGTTTATTTTGGAAAAAAAAGTGATTTTCTCGGCGAGTTAAGCATTTTGAGTAATTTACCGAAATTTTTTGGAGTCTTTTGGAGTCTTTACCGATATTTTTTTGACAAACATTCATTTTGGAAAAAATGTGATTTTCTCGACGAGTGAAGCATTTTGAGTAATTTGCCGGTTGGTTTCAGGACGACTTGCCTCAAAATTAACTATTTTGTGCCAAACATTCATTTTGAGTAATTGCCCGATATTTTTTTGACAAACATTGATTTTGGAAAAAAAGTGATTTTCTCGACGAGTGAAGCATTTTGAGTAATTTGCCGGTTGGTTTCAGGACGACTTGCCTCAAAATTAACTATTTTGTGGCAAACATTCATTTTGGGAAAAAAGTGATTTTCTCGGCGAGTGAAGCATTTTTAGTAATTTGCCGGTTGGTTCCAGAACGGCTTGCCTCAGTATTAACTATTTTTTTGCCAAACATTTATTTTGGAAAAAAAAGTGATTTTCTCGGCGAGTTAAGCATTTTGAGTAATTTGCCGATAGGTTTCAGAACGACTTGCCTCAAAATTAACTATTTTGCGGCAAACATTTATTTTGGGAAAAAAGTAATTTTCTCGGTGAGTTAAGCATTTTGAGTAAGTGCCGGTTGGTTTCAGAACGACTTGCCTGAAAATTAACTATTTTGTGGCAAACATTTACTTTTGATAAAAAGTGATTTTCTCGGCGAGTTAAGCATTTTGAGCAATTTGCCGGTTGGTTTCAGAACGACTTGCCTCAAAATTAACTATTTTTTTTTCCAAACATTTATTTTGGAAAGAAAGGTGATTTTCTCGATGAGTTAAGCATTTTGAGTAATTTACCGATAGGTTTCAGAACGACTTGCCTCAAAATTAACTATTTTGTGGCAAAACATTCATTTGGGGGAAAGGTGATTTTCCCGATGAGTTAAGCATTTTGAATAATTTACCGATAGGTTTCAGAACGGCTTGCCTCACTATTAACTATTTTGTAGCAAACATTCATATTGGGAAAAAAGTGATTTTCTCGGCGAGTCAAGCATTTTGAGTAATTTGCCGGTTGGTTTCAGAGCGGCTTGCATCAAATTTAACTATTTTCTGGCAAACATTCATTTTGCAAATAAAAGGGATTTTCTCGGTCAGTTAAGCATTTTGAGTAATTTATCGATAGGTTTCAGAACGGCTTGCCTCACTATTAACTAATTTTTTGCCAAACATTTATTTGGGAAAAAAAGTGATTCTCTCGGCGAGGTAAGCATTTTGAGTAATTTGCCGGTTGGTTTCAGAACGACTTGGCACAAAATTAACTATTTTGTGGCAAACATTTACTTTTGATAAAAAGTGATTTTCTCGGCGAGTTAACCATTTTGACTAACTTGCCGGTTGGTTTCAGAAAGACTTGTCTCAGTATTAACTATTTTTTTGCCAAACGTTTATTTTGGAAAAAAAAGTGATTTTCTCGGCGAGTTAAGCATTTTGAGTAATTTACCGAAATTTTTTGGAGTCTTTTGGAGTCTTTACCGATATTTTTTTGACAAACATTCATTTTGGGAAAAAAGTAATTTTCTCGGCGAGTTAAGCATTTTGAGCAATTTGCCGGTTGGTTTCAGAACGACTTGCCTCAAAATTAACTATTTTGTGGCAAACATTTATTTTGGGAAAAAAGTAATTTTCTCGGTGAGTTAAGCATTTTGAGTAAGTGCCGGTTGGTTTCAGAACGACTTGCCTGAAAATTAACTATTTTGTGGCAAACATTTACTTTTGATAAAAAGTGATTTTCTCGGCGAGTTAAGCATTTTGACTAACTTGCCGGTTGGTTTCAGAAAGACTTGTCTCAAAATTAACTATTTTGTGGCAAACATTCATTTTGGGAAAAAAATAATTTTCTCGGCGAGTTAAGCATTTTGAGCAATTTGCCGGTTGGTTTCAGAACGACTTGCCTCAAAATTAACTATTTTTTTTTCCAAACATTTATTTTGGAAAGAAAGGTGATTTTCTCGATGAGTTAAGCATTTTGAGTAATTTACCGATAGGTTTCAGAACGACTTGCCTCAAAATTAACTATTTTGTGGCAAAACATTCATTTGGGGGAAAGGTGATTTTCCCGATGAGTTAAGCATTTTGAATAATTTACCGATAGGTTTCAGAACGGCTTGCCTCACTATTAACTATTTTGTAGCAAACATTCATATTGGGAAAAAAGTGATTTTCTCGGCGAGTCAAGCATTTTGAGTAATTTGCCGGTTGGTTTCAGAGCGGCTTGCATCAAATTTAACTATTTTCTGGCAAACATTCATTTTGCAAATAAAAGGGATTTTCTCGGTCAGTTAAGCATTTTGAGTAATTTACCGATAGGTTTCAGAACGGCTTGCCTCACTATTAACTAATTTTTTGCCAAACATTTATTTGGGAAAAAAAGTGATTCTCTCGGCGAGGTAAGCATTTTGAGTAATTTGCCGGTTGGTTTCAGAACGACTTGGCACAAAATTAACTATTTTGTGGCAAACATTCATTTTGGGAAAAAAGTAATTTTCTCGGTGAGTTAAGCATTTTGAGTAATGTGCCGGTTGGTTTCAGATCGACTTGCCTGAAAATTAACTATTTTGTGGCAAACATTTACTTTTGATAAAAAGTGATTTTCTCGGCGAGTTAACCATTTTGACTAACTTGCCGGTTGGTTTCAGAAAGACTTGTCTCAGTATTAACTATTTTTTTGCCAAACGTTTATTTTGGAAAAAAAAGTGATTTTCTCGGCGAGTTAAGCATTTTGAGTAATTTACCGAAATTTTTTGGAGTCTTTTGGAGTCTTTACCGATATTTTTTTGACAAACATTCATTTTGGAAAAAATGTGATTTTCTCGACGAGTGAAGCATTTTGAGTAATTTGCCGGTTGGTTTCAGGACGACTTGCCTCAAAATTAACTATTTTGTGCCAAACATTCATTTTGAGTAATTGCCCGATATTTTTTTGACAAACATTGATTTTGGAAAAAAAGTGATTTTCTCGACGAGTGAAGCATTTTGAGTAATTTGCCGGTTGGTTTCAGGACGACTTGCCTCAAAATTAACTATTTTGTGGCAAACATTCATTTTGGGAAAAAAGTGATTTTCTCGGCGAGTTAAGCATTTTTAGTAATTTGCCGGTTGGTTCCAGAACGGCTTGCCTCAGTATTAACTATTTTTTTGCCAAACATTTATTTTGGAAAAAAAAGTGATTTTCTCGGCGAGTTAAGCATTTTGAGTAATTTACCGATATTTTTTTTTCAAATCATTCATTTTGGAAACAAAGTGATTTTCTCGGCGAGTTAAGTATTTTGAGTTATTTGCCGGTTGGTTTCAGAACGACTTGCCTCAAAATTAACTATTTTGTGGCAAACATTTATTTTGGGAAAAACTTGTTTTCTCGGAGAGTTAAGCATTTTGGGTAATTTACCGATAGGTTTCAGAACGGCTTGCCTCACTGTTAACTATTTTTTTGCCAAACATTTATTTTGGAAATAAAGTGATTTTCTCTGCGAGTTAAGCATTTTGAGTCATTTGCCGATATTTTTTTGACAAACATTCATTTTGGAAAAAAAGTCTTTTTCTCGACGAGTGAAGCATTTTGAGTAATTTGCCAGTTGGTTTCAGAACGACTTGCCTCAAGATTAACTATTTTGTGGCAAACATTCATTTTGAGTAATTGCCCGATATTTTTTTGTCAAACATTGAATTTGGAAAAAAAGTGATTTTCTCGGCGATTTAAGCCTTTTGAGTAATTTGCCGGCTGGTTTCAGAACGACTTGCCTCAAAATTAACTATTTTGTCGCAAACACTCATTTTGGGAAAAAGGTGATTTTCTCGGCGAGTTAAGCATTTTGAGTAATTTACCGATAGTTTTCAGAACGGCTTGCCTCACTATTAACTATTTTTTTGCCAAACATTTATTTTGGAAAAAAAGTGATTTTCTCGGCGAGTTAAGCATTTTGAGTAATTTGCCGGTTTGTTTCAGAACGACTTGCCTCAAAATTAACTATTTTGTGGCAAACATTCATTTTGGGAAAAAATTGATTTTCTCGGCGAGTGAAGCATTTTCAGTAATTTGCCGGTTGGTTCCAGAACGGCTTGCCTCAGTATTAACTATTTTTTTGCCAAACATTTATTTTGGAAAAAAAAGTGATTTTCTCGGCGAGTTAAGCATTTTGAGTAATTTACCGATATTTTTTTTTTAAAACATTCATTTTGGGACAAAGTGATTTTCTCGGCGAGTTAAGTATTTTGAGTAATTTGCCGGTTGGTTTCAGAACGACTTGCCTCAAAATTAACTATTTTGTGGCAAACATTAATTTTGGGAAAAAGGTGTTTTCTCGGTGAGTTAAGCATTTTGGGTAATTTACCGATAGGTTTCAGAGCGGCTTGCCTCACTATTAACTATTTTTTGGCCAAACATTTATTTTGGAAATAAAGTGATTTTCTCGACGAGTTAAGCATTTTGAGTAATTTGCCGGTTGGTTTAAGAACGACTTGCCTCAAAATTAACTATTTTGTGCCAAACATTCATTTTGAGTAATTGCCCGATATTTTTTTGCCAAACATTGATTTTGGAAAAAAAAGTGATTTTCTCGGCGATTTAAGCCTTTTGAGTAATTTGCCGGTTGGTTTCAGAACGACTTGCCTCAAAATTAACTATTTTGTGGCAAACATTCATTTTGGGAAAAAAGTGATTTTCTTGGCGAGTTAAGCATTTTGAGTAATTTACCGGTTGGTTTCATAACGACTTGCCTCAAAATCAACTATTTTGTGGCAAACATTCATTTTGGAAAAAAAGTGATTTTCCCGGCGAGTTAAGCATTTTGAGTAATTTACCGATAGGTTTCAGAACGGCTTGCCTCACTATTAACTATTTTTTTGCCAAACATTTATTTTGGAAAAAAAGTGATTTTCTCGGCGAGTTAAGCATTTTGAGTAATTTGCCGATTTGTTTCAGAACGACTTGCCTCAAAATTAACTATTTTGTGGCAAACATTCATTTTGGGAAAAAATTGATTTTCTCGGCGAGTGAAGCATTTTCAGTAATTTGCCGGTTGGTTCCAGAACGGCTTGCCTCAGCATTAACTATTTTTTTGCAAACATTTATTTTGGAAAAAAAAGTGATTTTCTCGGCGAGTTAAGCATTTTGAGTAATTTACCGATATTTTTTTTTAAAAACATTTATTTTGGGAACAAAGTGATTTTCTCGGCGAGTTAAGTATTTTGAGTAATTTGCCGGTTGGTTTCAGAACGACTTGCCTCAAAATTAACTATTTTGTGGCAAACATTAATTTTGGGAAAAAAGTGTTTTCTCGGTGAGTTAAGCATTTTGGGTAATTTACCGGTTGGTTTCATAACGACTTGCCTCAAAATTAACTATTTTGTGCCAAACATTCATTTTGAGTAATTGCCCGATATTTTTTTGCCAAACATTGATTTTGGAAAAAAAAGTGATTTTCTCGGCGATTTAAGCCTTTTGAGTAATTTGCCGGTTGGTTTCAGAACGACTTGCCTCAAAATTAACTATTTTGTGGCAAACATTCATTTTGGGAAAAAAGTGATTTTCTTGGCGAGTTAAGCATTTTGAGTAATTTACCGGTTGGTTTCATAACGACTTGCCTCAAAATCAACTATTTTGTGGCAAACATTCATTTTGGAAAAAAAGTGATTTTCCCGGCGAGTTAAGCATTTTGAGTAATTTACCGATAGGTTTCAGAACGGCTTGCCTCACTATTAACTATTTTTTTGCCAAACATTTATTTTGGAAAAAAAGTGATTTTCTCGGCGAGTTAAGCATTTTGAGTAATTTGCCGATTTGTTTCAGAACGACTTGCCTCAAAATTAACTATTTTGTGGCAAACATTCATTTTGGGAAAAAATTGATTTTCTCGGCGAGTGAAGCATTTTCAGTAATTTGCCGGTTGGTTCCAGAACGGCTTGCCTCAGCATTAACTATTTTTTTGCAAACATTTATTTTGGAAAAAAAAGTGATTTTCTCGGCGAGTTAAGCATTTTGAGTAATTTACCGATATTTTTTTTTAAAAACATTTATTTTGGGAACAAAGTGATTTTCTCGGCGAGTTAAGTATTTTGAGTAATTTGCCGGTTGGTTTCAGAACGACTTGCCTCAAAATTAACTATTTTGTGGCAAACATTAATTTTGGGAAAAAAGTGTTTTCTCGGTGAGTTAAGCATTTTGGGTAATTTACCGATAGGTTTCAGAACGGCTTGCCTCACTATTAACTATTTTTTGGCCAAACATTTATTTTGGAAATAAAGTGATTTTCTCTGCGAGTTAAGCATTTTGAGTCATTTACCGATATTTTTTTGACAAACATTCATTTTGGAAAGAAAGTGATTTTCTCGACGAGTGAAGCATTTTGAGTAATTTGCCGGTTGGTTTCAGAGCGACTTGCCTCAAAATTAACTATTTTGTGGCAAACATAAATTTTGGACAAAAAAAATGAGTTTCTCGGCGAGTTAAACATTTTGAGTAATTTGCCGGTTGGTTTCAGAACGACTTGCCTCAAAATTAACTATTTTGTGCCAAACATTCATTTTGAGTAATTGCCCGATTTTTTTTGCCAAACATTGATTTTGGAAAAAAAGTGATTTTCTCGGCGATTTAAGCGTTTTGAGTAATTTGCCGGTTGGTTTCAGAACGACTTGCCTCAAAATTAACTATTTTGTGGCAAACATTCATTTTGGAAAAAAAGTGATTTTCCCGGCGAGTTAAGCATTTTGAGTAATTTGCCGGCTGGTTTCAGAACGACTTGCCTCAAAATTAACTATTTTGTCGCAAACACTCATTTTGGGAAAAAGGTGATTTTCTCGGCGAGTTAAGCATTTTGAGTAATTTACCGATAGGTTTCAGAACGGCTTGCCTCACTATTAACTATTTTTTTGCCAAACATTTATTTTGGAAAAAAAGTGATTTTCTCGGCGAGTTAAGCATTTTGAGTAATTTGCCGATTTGTTTCAGAACGACTTGCCTCAAAATTAACTATTTTGTGGCAAACATTCATTTTGGGAAAAAATTGATTTTCCCGGCGAGTGAAGCATTTTCAGTAATTTGCCGGTTGGTTCCATCACGGCTTGCCTCAGTATTAACTATTTTTTTGCCAAACATTTATTTTGGAAAAAAAAGTGATTTTCTCGGCGAGTTAAGCATTTTGAGTAATTTACCGATATTTTTTTTTTTAAACATTCATTTTGGGAACAAAGTGATTTTCTCGGCGAGTTAAGTATTTTGAGTAATTTGCCGGTTGGTTTCAGAACGACTTGCCTCAAAATTAACTATTTTGTGGCAAACATTCATTTTGGGAAAAAAGTGATTTTCTTGGCGAGTTAAGCATTTTGAGTAATTTACCGGTTGGTTTCAGAACGACTTGCCTCAAAATTAACTAT
Source organism: Scyliorhinus torazame (assembly GCF_047496885.1). Classification (NCBI taxonomy): domain Eukaryota; kingdom Metazoa; phylum Chordata; class Chondrichthyes; order Carcharhiniformes; family Scyliorhinidae; genus Scyliorhinus; species Scyliorhinus torazame. The sequence goes on along the minus strand of NW_027307767.1, from coordinate 847,778 downwards.
TTTGTGGCAAACATTCATTTTGGAAAAAAAAAGTGATTTTCTCGGCGAGTTAAGCATCTTGAGTAATTTGCCGGCTGGTTTCAGAACGACTTGCCTCAAAATTAACTATTTTGTCGCAAACACTCATTTTGGGAAAAAGGTAATTTTCTCGGCGAGTTAAGCATTTTGAGTAATTTACCGATATTCTTTTTAAAAAACATTCATTTTGGAAACAAAGTGATTTTCTCGGCGAGTTAAGCATTTTGAGTAATTTGCCGTTTGGTTTCAGAACGACTTGCCTCAAAATTAACTATTTTGTGGCAAACATTCATTTTGGAAAAAAAAGTAATTTTCTCGGCTCGTCAAGCATTTTGAGTAATTTACCGATATTTTAAAAAAACATTCATTTTGGAAACAAAGTGATTTTCTCGGCGAGTTAAGCATTATGCGTAATTTGCCGGTTGGTTTCAGAACGACTTGCCTCAAAATTAACCATTTTGTGGCAAACATTAATTTTGGGAAAAAAGTGTTTTCTCGGTGAGTTAAGCATTTTGGTTAATTTACCGATAGGTTTCAGAACGGCTTGCCTCACTATTAACTATTTTTTTGCCAAACATTTATTTTGGAAATAAAGTGATTTTCACTGCGAGTTAAGCATTTTGAGTCATTTGCCGATATTTTTTTGACAAACATTCATTTTGGAAAAAAAGTGATTTTCTCGACGAGTGAAGCATTTTGAGTAATTTGCCGGTTGGTTTCAGAACGACTTGCCTCAAAATTAACTATTTTGTGGCAAAATTTCATTTTGGAAAAAAAAAGTGATTTTCTCGGCGAGTTAAGCATCTTGAGTAACTTGCCGGCTGGTTTCAGAACGACTTGCCTCAAAATTAACTATTTTGTCGCAAACACTCATTTTGGGAAAAAGGTGATTTTCTCGGCGAGTTAAGCATTTTGAGTAGTTGAGTTTTCAGAACGGCTTGCCTCACAATTAACTATTTTTTTGCCAAACATTTATTTTGGAAACAAAGTGATTTTCTCGGCGAGTTAAGTATTTTGAGTTATTTGCCGGTTGGTTTCAGAACGACTTGCCTCAAAATTAACTATTTTGTGGCAAACATTAATTTTGGGAAAAAAGTGTTTTCTCGGTGAGTTAAGCATTTTGGGTAATTTACCGATAGGTTTCAGAACGGCTTGCCTCACTATTAACTATTTTTTTGCCAAACATTTATTTTGGAAATAAAGTGATTTTCTCTGCGAGTTAAGCATTTTGAGTCATTTGCCGATATTTTTTTGACAAACATTCATGTTGGAAAAAAAGTGTTTTTCTCGACGAGTGAAGCATTTTGAGTAATTTGCCAGTTGGTTTCAGAACGACTTGCCTCAAAATTAACTATTTTGTGGCAAACATTCATTTTGAGTAATTGCCCGATATTTTTTTGTCAAACATTGAATTTGGAAAAAAAGTGATTTTCTCGGCGATTTAAGCCTTTTGAGTAATTTGCCGGTTGGTTTCAGAACGACTTGCCTCAAAATTAACTATTTTGTGGCAAACATTCGTTTTGGAAAAAAAAGTGATTTTCTCGGCAAGTTAAGCATTTTGAGTAATTTACCGATAGTTTTCAGAACGGCTTGCTCACTATTAACTATTTTTTTGCCAAACATTTATTTTGGAAAAAAAAGTGATTTTCTCGGCGATTTAAGCCTTTTGAGTAATTTGCCGGTTGGTTTCAGAACGACTTGCCTCAAAATTAACTATTTTTTTGCCAAACATTCATTTTGGAAAAAAAAGTGATTTTCTCGGCGAGTTCAGCATTTTGAGTAATTTGCCGGTTTGTTTCAGAACGACTTGCCTCAAAATTAACTATTTTGTGGCAAACATTCATTTTGGGAAAAAAGTGATTTTCTCGGCGAGTTAAGCATTTTCAGTAATTTGCCGGTTGGTTCCAGAACGGCTTGCCTCAGTATTAACTATTTTTTTGCCAAACATTTATTTTGGAAAAAAAAGTGATTTTCTCGGCGAGTTAAGCATTTTGAGTAATATACCGATATTTTTTTTTTTAAACATTGAATTTGGAAACAAAGTGATTTTCTCGGCGAGTTAAGTATTTTGAGTTATTTGCCGGTTGGTTTCAGAACGACTTGCCTCAAAATTAACTATTTTGTGGCAAACATTAATTTTGGGAAAAAATTGTTTTCTCGGAGAGTTAAGCATTTTGGGTAATTTACCGATAGGTTTCAGAACGGCTTGCCTCACTGTTAACTATTTTTTTGCCAAACATTTATTTTGGAAATAAAGTGATTTTCTCTGCGAGTTAAGCATTTTGAGTCATTTGCCGATTTTTTTTGACAAACATTCATTTTGGAAAAAAAGTCTTTTTCTCGACGAGTGAAGCATTTTGAGTAATTTACCAGTTGGTTTCAGAACGACTTGCCTCAAAATTAACTATTTTGTGGCAAACATTCATTTTGAGTAATTGCCCGATATTTTTTTGTCAAACATTGAATTTGGAAAAAAAGTGATTTTCTCGGCGATTTAAGCCTTTTGAGTAATATGCCGGTTGGTTTCAGAACGACTTGCCTCAAAATTAACTATTTTGTGGCAAACATTCATTTTGAAAAAAAAAAGTGATTTTCTCGGCGTGTTAAGCATTTTGAGTAATTTGCCGGCTGGTTTCAGAACTACTTGCCTCAAAATTAACTATTTTGTCGCAAACACTCATTTTGGGAAAAAGGTGATTTTCTCGGCGAGTTAACCATTTTGAGTAATTTACCGATAGTTTTCAGAACGGCTTGCCTCACTATTAACTATTTATTTGCCAAACATTTATTTTGGAAAAAAAGTGATTTTCTAGGCGAGTTAAGCATTTTGAGTAATTTGCCGGTTTGTTTCAGAACGACTTGCCTCAAAATTAACTATTTTGTGGCAAACATTCATTTTGGGAAAAAAGTGATTTTCTCGGCGAGTTAAGCATTTTCAGTAATTTGCCGGTTGGTTCCAGAACGGCTTGCCTCAGTATTAACTATTTTTTTGCCAAACATTTATTTTGGAAAAAAAAGTGATTTTCTCGGCGAGTTAAGCATTTTGAGTAATTTACCGATTTTTTTTTTTAAAACATTCATTTTGGAAACAAAGTGATTTTCTCGGCGAGTTAAGTATTTTGAGTTATTTGCCGGTTGGTTTCAGAACGACTTGCCTCAAAATTAACTATTTTGTGGCAAACATTAATTTTGGGGAAAAAGTGTTTTCTCGGAGAGTTAAGCATTTTGGGTAATTTACCGATAGGTTTCAGAACGGCTTGCCTCACTATTAACTATTTTTTTGCCAAACATTTATTTTGGAAAAAAAGTGATTTTCTCGACGAGTGAAGCATTTTGAGTAATTTGCCGGTTGGTTTCAGAACGACTTGCCTCAAAATTAACTATTTTGTGGCAAACATTCATTTTGGGAAAAAAGTGATTTTCTCGGCGAGTTAAGCATTTTCAGTAATTTGCCGGTTGGTTCCAGAACGGCTTGCCTCAGTATTAACTATTTTTTTGCCAAACATTTATTTTGGAAAAAAAAGTGATTTTCTCGGCGAGTTAAGCATTTTCAGTAATATACCGATATTTTTTTTTTTAAACATTGAATTTGGAAACAAAGTGATTTTCTCGGCGAGTTAAGTATTTTGAGTTATTTGCCGGTTGGTTTCAGAACGACTTGCCTCAAAATTAACTATTTTGTGGCAAACATTAATTTTGGGAAAAAATTGTTTTCTCGGAGAGTTAAGCATTTTGGGTAATTTACCGATAGGTTTCAGAACGGCTTGCCTCACTGTTAACTATTTTTTTGCCAAACATTTATTTTGGAAATAAAGTGATTTTCTCTGCGAGTTAAGCATTTTGAGTCATTTGCCGATTTTTTTTGACAAACATTCATTTTGGAAAAAAAGTCTTTTTCTCGACGAGTGAAGCATTTTGAGTAATTTACCAGTTGGTTTCAGAACGACTTGCCTCAAAATTAACTATTTTGTGGCAAACATTCATTTTGAGTAATTGCCCGATAATTTTTTGTCAAACATTGAATTTGGAAAAAAAGTGATTTTCTCGGCGATTTAAGCCTTTTGAGTAATATGCCGGTTGGTTTCAGAACGACTTGCCTCAAAATTAACTATTTTGTGGCAAACATTAATTTTGGGAAAAAAGTGTTTTCTCGGTGAGTTAAGCATTTTGGGTAATTTACCGATAGGTTTCAGAACGGCTTGCCTCACTATTAACTATTTTTTGGCCAAACATTTATTTTGGAAATAAAGTGATTTTCTCTGCGAGTTAAGCATTTTGAGTCATTTACCGATATTTTTTTGACAAACATTCATTTTGGAAAGAAAGTGATTTTCTCGACGAGTGAAGCATTTTGAGTAATTTGCCGGTTGGTTTCAGAGCGACTTGCCTCAAAATTAACTATTTTGTGGCAAACATAAATTTTGGACAAAAAAAATGAGTTTCTCGGCGAGTTAAACATTTTGAGTAATTTGCCGGTTGGTTTCAGAACGACTTGCCTCAAAATTAACTATTTTGTGCCAAACATTCATTTTGAGTAATTGCCCGATTTTTTTTGCCAAACATTGATTTTGGAAAAAAAGTGATTTTCTCGGCGATTTAAGCGTTTTGAGTAATTTGCCGGTTGGTTTCAGAACGACTTGCCTCAAAATTAACTATTTTGTGGCAAACATTCATTTTGGAAAAAAAGTGATTTTCCCGGCGAGTTAAGCATTTTGAGTAATTTGCCGGCTGGTTTCAGAACGACTTGCCTCAAAATTAACTATTTTGTCGCAAACACTCATTTTGGGAAAAAGGTGATTTTCTCGGCGAGTTAAGCATTTTGAGTAATTTACCGATAGGTTTCAGAACGGCTTGCCTCACTATTAACTATTTTTTTGCCAAACATTTATTTTGGAAAAAAAGTGATTTTCTCGGCGAGTTAAGCATTTTGAGTAATTTGCCGATTTGTTTCAGAACGACTTGCCTCAAAATTAACTATTTTGTGGCAAACATTCATTTTGGGAAAAAATTGATTTTCCCGGCGAGTGAAGCATTTTCAGTAATTTGCCGGTTGGTTCCATCACGGCTTGCCTCAGTATTAACTATTTTTTTGCCAAACATTTATTTTGGAAAAAAAAGTGATTTTCTCGGCGAGTTAAGCATTTTGAGTAATTTACCGATATTTTTTTTTTTAAACATTCATTTTGGGAACAAAGTGATTTTCTCGGCGAGTTAAGTATTTTGAGTAATTTGCCGGTTGGTTTCAGAACGACTTGCCTCAAAATTAACTATTTTGTGGCAAACATTCATTTTGGGAAAAAAGTGATTTTCTTGGCGAGTTAAGCATTTTGAGTAATTTACCGGTTGGTTTCAGAACGACTTGCCTCAAAATTAACTATTTTGTGGCAAACATTCATTTTGGAAAAAAAAAGTGATTTTCTCGGCGAGTTAAGCATCTTGAGTAATTTGCCGGCTGGTTTCAGAACGACTTGCCTCAAAATTAACTATTTTGTCGCAAACACTCATTTTGGGAAAAAGGTAATTTTCTCGGCGAGTTAAGCATTTTGAGTAATTTACCGATATTCTTTTTAAAAAACATTCATTTTGGAAACAAAGTGATTTTCTCGGCGAGTTAAGCATTTTGAGTAATTTGCCGTTTGGTTTCAGAACGACTTGCCTCAAAATTAACTATTTTGTGGCAAACATTCATTTTGGAAAAAAAAGTAATTTTCTCGGCTCGTCAAGCATTTTGAGTAATTTACCGATATTTTAAAAAAACATTCATTTTGGAAACAAAGTGATTTTCTCGGCGAGTTAAGCATTATGCGTAATTTGCCGGTTGGTTTCAGAACGACTTGCCTCAAAATTAACCATTTTGTGGCAAACATTAATTTTGGGAAAAAAGTGTTTTCTCGGTGAGTTAAGCATTTTGGTTAATTTACCGATAGGTTTCAGAACGGCTTGCCTCACTATTAACTATTTTTTTGCCAAACATTTATTTTGGAAATAAAGTGATTTTCACTGCGAGTTAAGCATTTTGAGTCATTTGCCGATATTTTTTTGACAAACATTCATTTTGGAAAAAAAGTGATTTTCTCGACGAGTGAAGCATTTTGAGTAATTTGCCGGTTGGTTTCAGAACGACTTGCCTCAAAATTAACTATTTTGTGGCAAAATTTCATTTTGGAAAAAAAAAGTGATTTTCTCGGCGAGTTAAGCATCTTGAGTAACTTGCCGGCTGGTTTCAGAACGACTTGCCTCAAAATTAACTATTTTGTCGCAAACACTCATTTTGGGAAAAAGGTGATTTTCTCGGCGAGTTAAGCATTTTGAGTAGTTGAGTTTTCAGAACGGCTTGCCTCACAATTAACTATTTTTTTGCCAAACATTTATTTTGGAAACAAAGTGATTTTCTCGGCGAGTTAAGTATTTTGAGTTATTTGCCGGTTGGTTTCAGAACGACTTGCCTCAAAATTAACTATTTTGTGGCAAACATTAATTTTGGGAAAAAAGTGTTTTCTCGGTGAGTTAAGCATTTTGGGTAATTTACCGATAGGTTTCAGAACGGCTTGCCTCACTATTAACTATTTTTTTGCCAAACATTTATTTTGGAAATAAAGTGATTTTCTCTGCGAGTTAAGCATTTTGAGTCATTTGCCGATATTTTTTTGACAAACATTCATGTTGGAAAAAAAGTGTTTTTCTCGACGAGTGAAGCATTTTGAGTAATTTGCCAGTTGGTTTCAGAACGACTTGCCTCAAAATTAACTATTTTGTGGCAAACATTCATTTTGAGTAATTGCCCGATATTTTTTTGTCAAACATTGAATTTGGAAAAAAAGTGATTTTCTCGGCGATTTAAGCCTTTTGAGTAATTTGCCGGTTGGTTTCAGAACGACTTGCCTCAAAATTAACTATTTTGTGGCAAACATTCGTTTTGGAAAAAAAAGTGATTTTCTCGGCAAGTTAAGCATTTTGAGTAATTTACCGATAGTTTTCAGAACGGCTTGCTCACTATTAACTATTTTTTTGCCAAACATTTATTTTGGAAAAAAAAGTGATTTTCTCGGCGATTTAAGCCTTTTGAGTAATTTGCCGGTTGGTTTCAGAACGACTTGCCTCAAAATTAACTATTTTTTTGCCAAACATTCATTTTGGAAAAAAAAGTGATTTTCTCGGCGAGTTCAGCATTTTGAGTAATTTGCCGGTTTGTTTCAGAACGACTTGCCTCAAAATTAACTATTTTGTGGCAAACATTCATTTTGGGAAAAAAGTGATTTTCTCGGCGAGTTAAGCATTTTCAGTAATTTGCCGTTTGGTTCCAGAACGGCTTGCCTCAGTATTAACTATTTTTTTGCCAAACATTTATTTTGGAAAAAAAAGTGATTTTCTCGGCGAGTTAAGCATTTTGAGTAATATACCGATATTTTTTTTTTTAAACATTGAATTTGGAAACAAAGTGATTTTCTCGGCGAGTTAAGTATTTTGAGTTATTTGCCGGTTGGTTTCAGAACGACTTGCCTCAAAATTAACTATTTTGTGGCAAACATTAATTTTGGGAAAAAATTGTTTTCTCGGAGAGTTAAGCATTTTGGGTAATTTACCGATAGGTTTCAGAACGGCTTGCCTCACTGTTAACTATTTTTTTGCCAAACATTTATTTTGGAAATAAAGTGATTTTCTCTGCGAGTTAAGCATTTTGAGTCATTTGCCGATTTTTTTTGACAAACATTCATTTTGGAAAAAAAGTCTTTTTCTCGACGAGTGAAGCATTTTGAGTAATTTACCAGTTGGTTTCAGAACGACTTGCCTCAAAATTAACTATTTTGTGGCAAACATTCATTTTGAGTAATTGCCCGATATTTTTTTGTCAAACATTGAATTTGGAAAAAAAGTGATTTTCTCGGCGATTTAAGCCTTTTGAGTAATATGCCGGTTGGTTTCAGAACGACTTGCCTCAAAATTAACTATTTTGTGGCAAACATTCATTTTGAAAAAAAAAAGTGATTTTCTCGGCGTGTTAAGCATTTTGAGTAATTTGCCGGCTGGTTTCAGAACTACTTGCCTCAAAATTAACTATTTTGTCGCAAACACTCATTTTGGGAAAAAGGTGATTTTCTCGGCGAGTTAACCATTTTGAGTAATTTACCGATAGTTTTCAGAACGGCTTGCCTCACTATTAACTATTTATTTGCCAAACATTTATTTTGGAAAAAAAGTGATTTTCTAGGCGAGTTAAGCATTTTGAGTAATTTGCCGGTTTGTTTCAGAACGACTTGCCTCAAAATTAACTATTTTGTGGCAAACATTCATTTTGGGAAAAAAGTGATTTTCTCGGCGAGTTAAGCATTTTCAGTAATTTGCCGGTTGGTTCCAGAACGGCTTGCCTCAGTATTAACTATTTTTTTGCCAAACATTTATTTTGGAAAAAAAAGTGATTTTCTCGGCGAGTTAAGCATTTTGAGTAATTTACCGATTTTTTTTTTTAAAACATTCATTTTGGAAACAAAGTGATTTTCTCGGCGAGTTAAGTATTTTGAGTTATTTGCCGGTTGGTTTCAGAACGACTTGCCTCAAAATTAACTATTTTGTGGCAAACATTAATTTTGGGGAAAAAGTGTTTTCTCGGAGAGTTAAGCATTTTGGGTAATTTACCGATAGGTTTCAGAACGGCTTGCCTCACTATTAACTATTTTTTTGCCAAACATTTATTTTGGAAAAAAAGTGATTTTCTCGACGAGTGAAGCATTTTGAGTAATTTGCCGGTTGGTTTCAGAACGACTTGCCTCAAAATTAACTATTTTGTGGCAAACATTCATTTTGGGAAAAAAGTGATTTTCTCGGCGAGTTAAGCATTTTCAGTAATTTGCCGGTTGGTTCCAGAACGGCTTGCCTCAGTATTAACTATTTTTTTGCCAAACATTTATTTTGGAAAAAAAAGTGATTTTCTCGGCGAGTTAAGCATTTTCAGTAATATACCGATATTTTTTTTTTTAAACATTGAATTTGGAAACAAAGTGATTTTCTCGGCGAGTTAAGTATTTTGAGTTATTTGCCGGTTGGTTTCAGAACGACTTGCCTCAAAATTAACTATTTTGTGGCAAACATTAATTTTGGGAAAAAATTGTTTTCTCGGAGAGTTAAGCATTTTGGGTAATTTACCGATAGGTTTCAGAACGGCTTGCCTCACTGTTAACTATTTTTTTGCCAAACATTTATTTTGGAAATAAAGTGATTTTCTCTGCGAGTTAAGCATTTTGAGTCATTTGCCGATTTTTTTTGACAAACATTCATTTTGGAAAAAAAGTCTTTTTCTCGACGAGTGAAGCATTTTGAGTAATTTACCAGTTGGTTTCAGAACGACTTGCCTCAAAATTAACTATTTTGTGGCAAACATTCATTTTGAGTAATTGCCCGATAATTTTTTGTCAAACATTGAATTTGGAAAAAAAGTGATTTTCTCGGCGATTTAAGCCTTTTGAGTAATATGCCGGTTGGTTTCAGAACGACTTGCCTCAAAATTAACTATTTTGTGGCAAACATTCATTTTGAAAAAAAAAAGTGATTTTCTCGGCGAGTTAAGCATTTTGAGTAATTTGCCGGCTGGTTTCAGAACTACTTGCCTCAAAATTAACTATTTTGTCGCAAACACTCATTTTGGGAAAAAGGTGATTTTCTCGGCGAGTTAACCATTTTGAGTAATTTACCGATAGTTTTCAGAACGGCTTGCCTCACTATTAACTATTTTTTTGCCAAACATTTATTTTGGAAAAAAAGTGATTTTCTAGGCGAGTTAAGCATTTTGAGTAATTTGCCGGTTTGTTTCAGAACGACTTGCCTCAAAATTAACTATTTTGTGGCAAACATTCATTTTGGGAAAAAAGTGATTTTCTCGGCGAGTTAAGCATTTTCAGTAATTTGCCGGTTGGTTCCAGAACGGCTTGCCTCAGTATTAACTATTTTTTTGCCAAACATTTATTTTGGAAAAAAAAGTGATTTTCTCGGCGAGTTAAGCATTTTGAGTAATTTACCGATTTTTTTTTTAAAAACATTCATTTTGGAAACAAAGTGATTTTCTCGGCGAGTTAAGTATTTTGAGTTATTTGCCGGTTGGTTTCAGAACGACTTGCCTCAAAATTAACTATTTTGTGGCAAACATTAATTTTGGGGAAAAAGTGTTTTCTCGGAGAGTTAAGCATTTTGGGTAATTTACCGATAGGTTTCAGAACGGCTTGCCTCACTATTAACTATTTTTTTGCCAAACATTTATTTTGGAAAAAAAGTGATTTTCTCGACGAGTGAAGCATTTTGAGTAATTTGCCGGTTGGTTTCAGAACGACTTGCCTCAAAATTAACTATTTTGTGGCAAACATTCATTTTGGGAAAAAAGTGATTTTCTCGGCGAGTTAAGCATTTTCAGTAATTTGCCGGTTGGTTCCAGAACGGCTTGCCTCAGTATTAACTATTTTTTTGCCAAACATTTATTTTGGAAAAAAAAGTGATTTTCTCGGCGAGTTAAGCATTTTGAGTAATTTACCGATTTTTTTTTTTAAAACATTCATTTTGGAAACAAAGTGATTTTCTCTGCGAGTTAAGCATTTTGAGTAATTTGCCGGTTGGTTTCAGAACGACTTGCCTCAAAATTAACTATTTTGTGCCAAACATTCATTTTGAGTAATTGCCCGATATTTTTTTGCCAAACATTGATTTTGGAAAAAAAGTGATTTTCTCGGCGATTTAAGCCTTTTGAGTAATTTGCCGGTTGGTTTCAGAACGACTTGCCTCAAAATTAACTATTTTGTGGCAAACATTCATTTTGGAAAAAAAGTGATTTTCCTGGCGAGTTAAGCATTTTGAGTAATTTACCGATAGGTTTCAGAACGGCTTGCCTCACTATTAACTATTTTTTTGCCAAACATTCATTTTGGGAAAAAATTGATTTTCTCGGCGAGTGAAGCATTTTCAGTAATTTGCCGGTTGGTTCCAGAACGGCTTGCCTCAGTATTAACTATTTTTTTGCCAAACATTTATTTTGGAAAAAAAAGTGATTTTCTCTGCGAGTTAAGCATTTTGAGTAATTTACCGATATTTTTTTGCCAAACATTGATTTTGGAAAAAAAGTGATTTTCTCGGCGATTTAAGCCTTTTGAGTAATTTGCCGGTTGGTTTCAGAACGACTTGCCTCAAAATTAACTATTTTGTGGCAAACATTCATTTTGGAAAAAAAGTGATTTTCCCGTCGAGTTAAGCATTTTGAGTAATTTACTGATAGGTTTCAGAACGGCTTGCCTCACTATTAACTATTTTTTTGCCAAACATTCATTTTGGGAAAAAATTGATTTTCTCGGCGAGTGAAGCATTTTCAGTAATTTGCCAGTTGGTTCCAGAACGGCTTGCCTCAGTATTAACTATTTTTTTGCCAAACATTTATTTTGGAAAAAAAAGTGATTTTCTCGGCGAGTTAAGCATTTTGAGTAATTTACCGATATTTTTATTTTAAAACATTCATTTTGGGAACAAAGTGATTTTCTCGGCGAGTTAAGTATTTTGAGTAATTTGCCGTTGGTTTCAGAACGACTTGCCTCAAAATTAACTATTTTGTGGCAAACATTAATTTTGGGAAAAAATTGTTTTCTCGGAGAGTTAAGCATTTTGGGTAATTTACCGATAGGTTTCAGAACGGCTTGCCTCACTATTAACTATTTTTTTGCCAAACATTTATTTTGGAAAAAAAGTGATTTTCTCGACGAGTGAAGCATTTTGAGTAATTTGCCGGTTGGTTTCAGAACGACTTGCCTCAAAATTAACTATTTTGTGGCAAACATTCATTTTGGGAAAAAAGTGATTTTCTCGGCGAGTTAAGCATTTTCAGTAATTTGCCGGTTGGTTCCAGAACGGCTTGCCTCAGTATTAACTATTTTTTTGCCAAACATTTATTTTGGAAAAAAAAGTGATTTTCTCGGCGAGTTAAGCATTTTGAGTAATTTACCGATTTTTTTTTTTAAAACATTCATTTTGGAAACAAAGTGATTTTCTCTGCGAGTTAAGCATTTTGAGTAATTTGCCGGTTGGTTTCAGAACGACTTGCCTCAAAATTAACTATTTTGTGCCAAACATTCATTTTGAGTAATTGCCCGATATTTTTTTGCCAAACATTGATTTTGGAAAAAAAGTGATTTTCTCGGCGATTTAAGCCTTTTGAGTAATTTGCCGGTTGGTTTCAGAACGACTTGCCTCAAAATTAACTATTTTGTGGCAAACATTCATTTTGGAAAAAAAGTGATTTTCCCGGCGAGTTAAGCATTTTGAGTAATTTACCGATAGGTTTCAGAACGGCTTGCCTCACTATTAACTATTTTTTTGCCAAACATTCATTTTGGGAAAAAATTGATTTTCTCGGCGAGTGAAGCATTTTCAGTAATTTGCCGGTTGGTTCCAGAACGGCTTGCCTCAGTATTAACTATTTTTTTGCCAAACATTTATTTTGGAAAAAAAGTGATTTTCTCTGCGAGTTAAGCATTTTGAGTAATTTACCGATTTTTTTTGCCAAACATTGATTTTGGAAAAAAAGTGATTTTCTCGGCGATTTAAGCCTTTTGAGTAATTTGCCGGTTGGTTTCAGAACGACTTGCCTCAAAATTAACTATTTTGTGGCAAACATTCATTTTGGAAAAAAAGTGATTTTCCCGGCGAGTTAAGCATTTTGAGTAATTTACCGATAGGTTTCAGAACGGCTTGCCTCACTATTAACTATTTTTTTGCCAAACATTCATTTTGGGAAAAAATTGATTTTCTCGGCGAGTGAAGCATTTTCAGTAATTTGCCGGTTGGTTCCAGAACGGCTTGCCTCAGTATTAACTATTTTTTTGCCAAACATTTATTTTGGAAAAAAAAGTGATTTTCTCGGCGAGTTAAGCATTTTGAGTAATTTACCGATTTTTTTTAAAAAAACATTCATTTTGGAAACAAAGTGATTTTCTCGGCGAGTTAAGTATTTTGAGTTATTTGCCGGTTGGTTTCAGAACGACTTGCCTCAAAATTAACTATTTTGTGGCAAACATTAATTTTGGGGAAAAAGTGTTTTCTCGGAGAGTTAAGCATTTTGGGTAATTTACCGATAGGTTTCAGAACGGCTTGCCTCACTATTAACTATTTTTTTGCCAAACATTTATTTTGGAAAAAAAGTGATTTTCTCGACGAGTGAAGCATTTTGAGTAATTTGCCGGTTGGTTTCAGAACGACTTGCCTCAAAATTAACTATTTTGTGGCAAACATTCATTTTGGGAAAAAAGTGATTTTCTCGGCGAGTTAAGCATTTTCAGTAATTTGCCGGTTGGTTCCAGAACGGCTTGCCTCAGTATTAACTATTTTTTTGCCAAACATTTATTTTGGAAAAAAAAGTGATTTTCTCGGCGAGTTAAGCATTTTGAGTAATTTACCGATTTTTTTTTTTAAAACATTCATTTTGGAAACAAAGTGATTTTCTCTGCGAGTTAAGCATTTTGAGTAATTTGCCGGTTGGTTTCAGAACGACTTGCCTCAAAATTAACTATTTTGTGCCAAACATTCATTTTGAGTAATTGCCCGATATTTTTTTGCCAAACATTGATTTTGGAAAAAAAGTGATTTTCTCGGCGATTTAAGCCTTTTGAGTAATTTGCCGGTTGGTTTCAGAACGACTTGCCTCAAAATTAACTATTTTGTGGCAAACATTCATTTTGGAAAAAAAGTGATTTTCCTGGCGAGTTAAGCATTTTGAGTAATTTACCGATAGGTTTCAGAACGGCTTGCCTCACTATTAACTATTTTTTTGCCAAACATTCATTTTGGGAAAAAATTGATTTTCTCGGCGAGTGAAGCATTTTCAGTAATTTGCCGGTTGGTTCCAGAACGGCTTGCCTCAGTATTAACTATTTTTTTGCCAAACATTTATTTTGGAAAAAAAAGTGATTTTCTCTGCGAGTTAAGCATTTTGAGTAATTTACCGATATTTTTTTGCCAAACATTGATTTTGGAAAAAAAGTGATTTTCTCGGCGATTTAAGCCTTTTGAGTAATTTGCCGGTTGGTTTCAGAACGACTTGCCTCAAAATTAACTATTTTGTGGCAAACATTCATTTTGGAAAAAAAGTGATTTTCCCGTCGAGTTAAGCATTTTGAGTAATTTACCGATAGGTTTCAGAACGGCTTGCCTCACTATTAACTATTTTTTTGCCAAACATTCATTTTGGGAAAAAATTGATTTTCTCGGCGAGTGAAGCATTTTCAGTAATTTGCCAGTTGGTTCCAGAACGGCTTGCCTCAGTATTAACTATTTTTTTGCCAAACATTTATTTTGGAAAAAAAAGTGATTTTCTCGGCGAGTTAAGCATTTTGAGTAATTTACCGATATTTTTATTTTAAAACATTCATTTTGGGAACAAAGTGATTTTCTCGGCGAGTTAAGTATTTTGAGTAATTTGCCGTTGGTTTCAGAACGACTTGCCTCAAAATTAACTATTTTGTGGCAAACATTAATTTTGGGAAAAAATTGTTTTCTCGGAGAGTTAAGCATTTTGGGTAATTTACCGATAGGTTTCAGAACGGCTTGCCTCACTATTAACTATTTTTTTGCCAAACATTTATTTTGGAAAAAAAGTGATTTTCTCGACGAGTGAAGCATTTTGAGTAATTTGCCGGTTGGTTTCAGAACGACTTGCCTCAAAATTAACTATTTTGTGGCAAACATTCATTTTGGGAAAAAAGTGATTTTCTCGGCGAGTTAAGCATTTTCAGTAATTTGCCGGTTGGTTCCAGAACGGCTTGCCTCAGTATTAACTATTTTTTTGCCAAACATTTATTTTGGAAAAAAAAGTGATTTTCTCGGCGAGTTAAGCATTTTGAGTAATTTACCGATTTTTTTTTTTAAAACATTCATTTTGGAAACAAAGTGATTTTCTCTGCGAGTTAAGCATTTTGAGTAATTTGCCGGTTGGTTTCAGAACGACTTGCCTCAAAATTAACTATTTTGTGCCAAACATTCATTTTGAGTAATTGCCCGATATTTTTTTGCCAAACATTGATTTTGGAAAAAAAGTGATTTTCTCGGCGATTTAAGCCTTTTGAGTAATTTGCCGGTTGGTTTCAGAACGACTTGCCTCAAAATTAACTATTTTGTGGCAAACATTCATTTTGGAAAAAAAGTGATTTTCCCGGCGAGTTAAGCATTTTGAGTAATTTACCGATAGGTTTCAGAACGGCTTGCCTCACTATTAACTATTTTTTTGCCAAACATTCATTTTGGGAAAAAATTGATTTTCTCGGCGAGTGAAGCATTTTCAGTAATTTGCCGGTTGGTTCCAGAACGGCTTGCCTCAGTATTAACTATTTTTTTGCCAAACATTTATTTTGGAAAAAAAGTGATTTTCTCTGCGAGTTAAGCATTTTGAGTAATTTACCGATATTTTTTTGCCAAACATTGATTTTGGAAAAAAAGTGATTTTCTCGGCGATTTAAGCCTTTTGAGTAATTTGCCGGTTGGTTTCAGAACGACTTGCCTCAAAATTAACTATTTTGTGGCAAACATTCATTTTGGAAAAAAAGTGATTTTCCCGGCGAGTTAAGCATTTTGAGTAATTTACCGATAGGTTTCAGAACGGCTTGCCTCACTATTAACTATTTTTTTGCCAAACATTCATTTTGGGAAAAAATTGATTTTCTCGGCGAGTGAAGCATTTTCAGTAATTTGCCGGTTGGTTCCAGAACGGCTTGCCTCAGTATTAACTATTTTTTTGCCAAACATTTATTTTGGAAAAAAAAGTGATTTTCTCGGCGAGTAAAGCATTTTGAGTAATTTACCGATATTTTTATTTTAAAACATTCATTTTGGGAACAAAGTGATTTTCTCGGCGAGTTAAGTATTTTGAGTAATTTGCCGGTTGGTTTCAGAACGACTTGCCTCAAAATTAACTATTTTGTGGCAAACATTAATTTTGGGAAAAAATTGTTTTCTCGGAGAGTTAAGCATTTTGGGTAATTTACCGATAGGTTTCAGAACGGCTTGCCTCACTATTAACTATTTTTTTGCCAAACATTTATTTTGGAAAAAAAGTCTTTTTCTCGACGAGTGAAGCATTTTGAGTAATTTGCCAGTTGGTTTCAGAACGACTCGCCTCAAAATTAACTATTTTGTGGCAAACATTCATTTTGAGTAATTGCCCGATATTTTTTTGTCAAACATTGAATTTGGAAAAAAAGTGATTTTCTCGGCGATTTAAGCGTTTTGAGTAATTTGCCGGTTGGTTTCAGAACGACTTGCCTCAAAATTAACTATTTTGTGGCAAACATTCATTTTGAAAAAAAAAAGTGATTTTCTCGGCGAGTTAAGCATTTTGAGTAATTTGCCGGCTGGTTTCAGAACGACTTGCCTCAAAATTAACTATTTTGTCGCAAACACTCATTTTGGGAAAAAGGTGATTTTCTCGGCGAGTTAACCATTTTGAGTAATTTACCGATAGTTTTCAGAACGGCTTGCCTCACTATTAACTATTTTTTTGCCAAACATTTATTTTGGGAAAAAAGTGATTTTATAGGCGAGTTAAGCATTTTGAGTAATTTGCCGGTTTGTTTCAGAACGACTTGCCTCAGTATTATCTATTTTGTGGCAAACATTCATTTTGGGAAAAAAGTGATTTTCTCGGCGAGTTAAGCATTTTCAGTAATTTGCCGGTTGGTTCCAGAACGGCTTGCCTCAGTATTAACTATTTTTTTGCCAAACATTTATTTTGGAAATAAAGTGATTTTCTCTGCGAGTTAAGCTTTTTGAGTCATTTGCCGATATTTTTTTGACAAACATTCATTTTCGAAAAAAAGTGTTTTTCTCGACGAGTGAAGCATTTTGAGTAATTTGCCAGTTGGTTTCAGAACGACTTGCCTCAAAATTAACTATTTTGTGGCAAACATTCATTCTGAGTAATTGCCCGATATTTTTTTGTCAAACATTGAATTTGGAAAAAAAGTGATTTTCTCGGCGATTTAAGCCTTTTGAGTAATTTGCCGGTTGGTTTCAGAACGACTTGCCTCAAAATTAACTATTTTGTGGCAAACATTCATTTTGAAAAAAAAAAGTGATTTTCTCGGCGAGTTAAGCATTTTGAGTAATTTGCCGGCTGGTTTCAGAACGACTTGCCTCAAAATTAACTATTTTGTCGCAAAAACTCATTTTGGGAAAAAGGTGATTTTCTCGGCGAGTTAACCATTTTGAGTAATTTACCGATAGTTTTCAGAACGGCTTGCCTCACTATTAACTATTTTTTTGCCAAACATTTATTTTGGAAAAAAAGTGATTTTATAGGCGAGTTAAGCATTTTGAGTAATTTGCCGGTTTGTTTCAGAACGACTTGCCTCAGTATTAACTATTTTGTGGCAAACATTCATTTTGGGAAAAAAGTGATTTTCTCGGCGAGTTAAGCATTTTCAGTAATTTGCCGGTTGGTTCCAGAACGGCTTGCCTCAGTATTAACTATTTTTTTGCCAAACATTTATTTTGGAAATAAAGTGATTTTCTCTGCGAGTTAAGCTTTTTGAGTCATTTGCAGATATTTTTTTGACAAACATTCATTTTCGAAAAAAAGTGTTTTTCTCGACGAGTGAAGCATTTTGAGTAATTTGCCAGTTGGTTTCAGAACGACTTGCCTCAAAATTAACTATTTTGTGGCAAACATTCATTCTGAGTAATTGCCCGATATTTTTTTGTCAAACATTGAATTTGGAAAAAAAGTGATTTTCTCGGCGATTTAAGCCTTTTGAGTAATTTGCCGGTTGGTTTCAGAACGAGTTGCCTCAAAATTAACTATTTTGTGGCAAACATTCATTTTGAAAAAAAAAAGTGATTTTCTCGGCGAGTTAAGCATTTTGAGTAATTTGCCGGCTGGTTTCAGAAAACTTGCCTCAAAATTAACTATTTTGTCGCAAAAACTCATTTTGGGAAAAAGGTGATTTTCTCGGCGAGTTAACCATTTTGAGTAATTTACCGATAGTTTTCAGAACGGCTTGCCTCACTATTAACTATTTTTTTGCCAAACATTTATTTTGGAAAAAAAGTGATTTTATAGGCGAGTTAAGCATTTTGAGTAATTTGCCGGTTTGTTTCAGAACGACTTGCCTCAGTATTAACTATTTTGTGGCAAACATTCATTTTGGGAAAAAAGTGATTTTCTCGGCGAGTTAAGCATTTTCAGTAATTTGCCGGTTGGTTCCAGAACGGCTTGCCTCAGTATTAACTATTTTTTTGCCAAACATTTATTTTGGAAATAAAGTGATTTTCTCTGCGAGTTAAGCTTTTTGAGTCATTTGCCGATATTTTTTTGACAAACATTCATTTTCGAAAAAAAGTGTTTTTCTCGACGAGTGAAGCATTTTGAGTAATTTGCCAGTTGGTTTCAGAACGACTAGCCTCAAAATTAACTATTTTGTGGCAAACATTCATTCTGAGTAATTGCCCGATATTTTTTTGTCAAACATTGAATTTGGAAAAAAAGTGATTTTCTCGGCGATTTAAGCCTTTTGAGTAATTTGCCGGTTGGTTTCAGAACGACTTGCCTCAAAATTAACTATTTTGTGGCAAACATTCATTTTGGAAAAAAAAAGTGATTTTCTCGGCGAGTTAAGCATTTTGAGTAATTTGACGCATGGTTTCAGAACGACTTGCCTCAAAATTAACTATTTTGTCGCAAACACTCATTTTGGGAAAAAGGTGATTTTCTCGGCGAGTTAAGCATTTTGAGTAATTTGCCGATAGTTTTCAGAACGGTTTGCCTCACTATTAACTAATTTTTTGCCAAACATTTATTTGGGAAAAAAAGTGATTTTCTCGGCGAGGTAAGCATTTTGAGTAATTTGCCGGTTGGTTTCAGAACGACTTGGCACAAAATTAACTATTTTGTGGCAAACATTCATTTGGGGAAAAAAGTAATTTTCTCGGTGAGTTAAGCATTTTGAGTAATGTGCCGGTTGGTTTCAGATCGACTTGCCGGAAAATTAACTATTTTGTGGCAAACTTTTACTTTTGATAAAAAGTGATTTTCTCGGCGAGTTAACCATTTTGACTAACTTGCCGGTTGGTTTCAGAAAGACTTGTCTCAAAATTAACTATTTTGTGGCAAACATTCATTTTGGGAAAAAAGTGATTATCTCGGCGAGTTAAGCATTTTGAGTAATTTGCCGGTTGGTTCCAGAGCGGCTTGCATCAAAATTAAATATTTTTAACCAAACATAAATTTTGGAAAAAAACATTGAATTTGGAAAAAAAGTGATTTTCTCGGCGATTTAAGCCTTTTGAGTAATTTGCCGGCTGGTTTCAGAACGACTTGCCTCAAAATTAACTATTTTGTCGCAAACACTCATTTTGGGAAAAAGGTGATTTTCTCGGCGAGTTAAGCATTTTGAGTAATTTACCGATAGTTTTCAGAACGGCTTGCCTCACTATTAACTATTTTTTTGCCAAACATTTATTTTGGATAAAAAGTGATTTTCTCGGCGAGTTAAGCATTTTGAGTAATTTGCCGGTTTGTTTCAGAACGACTTGCCTCAAAATTAACTATTTTGTGGCAAACATTCATTTTGGGAAAAAATTGATTTTCTCGGCGAGTGAAGCATTTTCAGTAATTTGCCGGTTGGTTCCAGAACGGCTTGCCTCAGTATTAACTATTTTTTTGCCAAACGTTTATTTTGGAAAAAAAAGTGATTTTCTCGGCGAGTTAAGCATTTTGAGTAATTTACCGAAATTTTTTGGAGTCTTTACCGATATTTTTTTGACAAACATTCATTTTGGAAAAAATGTGATTTTCTCGACGAGTGAAGCATTTTGAGTAATTTGCCGGTTGGTTTCAGGACGACTTGCCTCAAAATTAACTATTTTGTGCCAAACATTCATTTTGAGTAATTGCCCGATATTTTTTTGACAAACATTGATTTTGGAAAAAAAGTGATTTTCTCGACGAGTGAAGCATTTTGAGTAATTTGCCGGTTGGTTTCAGAACGACTTGCCTCAAAATTAACTATTTTGTGGCAAACATTCATTTTGGGAAAAAAGTGATTTTCTCGGCGAGTTAAGCATTTTCAGTAATTTGCCGGTTGGTTCCAGAACGGCTTGCCTCAGTATTAACTATTTTTTTGCCAAACATTTATTTTGGAAAAAAAAGTGATTTTCTCGGCGTGTTAAGCATTTTGAGTAATTTACCGATATTTTTTTTTTAAATCATTCATTTTGGAAACAAAGTGATTTTCTCGGCGAGTTAAGTATTTTGAGTTATTTGCCGGTTGGTTTCAGAACGACTTGCCTCAAAATTAACTATTTTGTGGCAAACATTTATTTTGGGAAAAACTTGTTTTCTCGGAGAGTTAAGCATTTTGGGTAATTTACCGATAGGTTTCAGAACGGCTTGCCTCACTGTTAACTATTTTTTTGCCAAACATTTATTTTGGAAATAAAGTGATTTTCTCTGCGAGTTAAGCATTTTGAGTCATTTGCCGATATTTTTTTGACAAACATTCATTTTGGAAAAAAAGTCTTTTTCTCGACGAGTGAAGCATTTTGAGTAATTTGCCAGTTGGTTTCAGAACGACTTGCCTCAAGATTAACTATTTTGTGGCAAACATTCATTTTGAGTAATTGCCCGATATTTTTTTGACAAACATTCATTTTGGAAAAAAAGTCTTTTTCTCGACGAGTGAAGCATTTTGAGTAATTTGCCGGCTGGTTTCAGAACGACTTGCCTCAAAATTAACTATTTTGTCGCAAACACTCATTTTGGGAAAAAGGTGATTTTCTCGGCGAGTTAAGCATTTTGAGTAATTTACCGATAGTTTTCAGAACGACTTGCCTCACTATTAACTATTTTTTTGCCAAACATTTATTTTGGAAAAAAAGTGATTTTCTCGGCGAGTTAAGCATTTTGAGTAATTTGCCGGTTTGTTTCAGAACGACTTGCCTCAAAATTAACTATTTTGTGGCAAACATTCATTTTGGGAAAAAATTGATTTTCTCGGCGAGTGAAGCATTTTCAGTAATTTGCCGGTTGGTTCCAGAACGGCTTGCCTCAGTATTAACTATTTTTTTGCCAAACATTTATTTTGGAAAAAAAAGTGATTTTCTCGGCGAGTTAAGCATTTTGAGTAATTTACCGATATTTTTTTTTTAAAAACATTCATTTTGGGAACAAAGTGATTTTCTCGGCGAGTTAAGCATTTTGAGTAATTTGACGCATGGTTTCAGAACGACTTGCCTCAAAATTAACTATTTTGTCGCAAACACTCATTTTGGGAAAAAGGTGATTTTCTCGGCGAGTTAAGCATTTTGAGTAATTTGCCGATAGTTTTCAGAACGGTTTGCCTCACTATTAACTAATTTTTTGCCAAACATTTATTTGGGAAAAAAAGTGATTTTCTCGGCGAGGTAAGCATTTTGAGTAATTTGCCGGTTGGTTTCAGAACGACTTGGCACAAAATTAACTATTTTGTGGCAAACATTCATTTTGGGAAAAAAGTAATTTTCTCGGTGAGTTAAGCATTTTGAGTAATGTGCCGGTTGGTTTCAGATCGACTTGCCTGAAAATTAACTATTTTGTGGCAAACTTTTACTTTTGATAAAAAGTGATTTTCTCGGCGAGTTAACCATTTTGACTAACTTGCCGGTTGGTTTCAGAAAGACTTGTCTCAAAATTAACTATTTTGTGGCAAACATTCATTTTGGGAAAAAAGTGATTTTCTCGGCGAGTTAAGCATTTTGAGTAATTTGCCGGTTGGTTTCAGAACGACTTGCGTCAAAGTTAACTATTTTGTGGCAAACATTCATTTTGGGAAAAAAGTGATTATCTCGGCGAGTTAAGCATTTTGAGTAATTTGCCGGTTGGTTCCAGAGCGGCTTGCATCAAAATTAAATATTTTTAACCAAACATAAATTTTGGAAAAAAACATTGAATTTGGAAAAAAAGTGATTTTCTCGGCGATTTAAGCCTTTTGAGTAATTTGCCGGCTGGTTTCAGAACGACTTGCCTCAAAATTAACTATTTTGTCGCAAACACTCATTTTGGGAAAAAGGTGATTTTCTCGGCGAGTTAAGCATTTTGAGTAATTTACCGATAGTTTTCAGAACGGCTTGCCTCACTATTAACTATTTTTTTGCCAAACATTTATTTTGGATAAAAAGTGATTTTCTCGGCGAGTTAAGCATTTTGAGTAATTTGCCGGTTTGTTTCAGAACGACTTGCCTCAAAATTAACTATTTTGTGGCAAACATTCATTTTGGGAAAAAATTGATTTTCTCGGCGAGTGAAGCATTTTCAGTAATTTGCCGGTTGGTTCCAGAACGGCTTGCCTCAGTATTAACTATTTTTTTGCCAAACGTTTATTTTGGAAAAAAAAGTGATTTTCTCGGCGAGTTAAGCATTTTGAGTAATTTACCGAAATTTTTTGGAGTCTTTACCGATATTTTTTTGACAAACATTCATTTTGGAAAAAATGTGATTTTCTCGACGAGTGAAGCATTTTGAGTAATTTGCCGGTTGGTTTCAGGACGACTTGCCTCAAAATTAACTATTTTGTGCCAAACATTCATTTTGAGTAATTGCCCGATATTTTTTTGACAAACATTGATTTTGGAAAAAAAGTGATTTTCTCGACGAGTGAAGCATTTTGAGTAATTTGTCGGTTGGTTTCAGAACGACTTGCCTCAAAATTAACTATTTTGTGGCAAACATTCATTTTGGGAAAAAAGTGATTTTCTCGGCGAGTTAAGCATTTTCAGTAATTTGCCGGTTGGTTCCAGAACGGCTTGCCTCAGTATTAACTATTTTTTTGCCAAACATTTATTTTGGAAAAAAAAGTGATTTTCTCGGCGTGTTAAGCATTTTGAGTAATTTACCGATATTTTTTTTTTAAATCATTCATTTTGGAAACAAAGTGATTTTCTCGGCGAGTTAAGTATTTTGAGTTATTTGCCGGTTGGTTTCAGAACGACTTGCCTCAAAATTAACTATTTTGTGGCAAACATTTATTTTGGGAAAAACTTGTTTTCTCGGAGAGTTAAGCATTTTGGGTAATTTACCGATAGGTTTCAGAACGGCTTGCCTCACTGTTAACTATTTTTTTGCCAAACATTTATTTTGGAAATAAAGTGATTTTCTCTGCGAGTTAAGCATTTTGAGTCATTTGCCGATATTTTTTTGACAAACATTCATTTTGGAAAAAAAGTCTTTTTCTCGACGAGTGAAGCATTTTGAGTAATTTGCCAGTTGGTTTCAGAACGACTTGCCTCAAGATTAACTATTTTGTGGCAAACATTCATTTTGAGTAATTGCCCGATATTTTTTTGTCAAACATTGAATTTGGAAAAAAAGTGATTTTCTCGGCGATTTAAGCCTTTTGAGTAATTTGCCGGCTGGTTTCAGAACGACTTGCCTCAAAATTAACTATTTTGTCGCAAACACTCATTTTGGGAAAAAGGTGATTTTCTCGGCGAGTTAAGCATTTTGAGTAATTTACCGATAGTTTTCAGAACGACTTGCCTCACTATTAACTATTTTTTTGCCAAACATTTATTTTGGAAAAAAAGTGATTTTCTCGGCGAGTTAAGCATTTTGAGTAATTTGCCGGTTTGTTTCAGAACGACTTGCCTCAAAATTAACTATTTTGTGGCAAACATTCATTTTGGGAAAAAATTGATTTTCTCGGCGAGTGAAGCATTTTCAGTAATTTGCCGGTTGGTTCCAGAACGGCTTGCCTCAGTATTAACTATTTTTTTGCCAAACATTTATTTTGGAAAAAAAAGTGATTTTCTCGGCGAGTTAAGCATTTTGAGTAATTTACCGATATTTTTTTTTTAAAAACATTCATTTTGGGAACAAAGTGATTTTCTCGGCGAGTTAAGTATTTTGAGTAATTTGCCGGTTGGTTTCAGAACGACTTGCCTCAAAATTAACTATTTTGTGGCAAACATTAATTTTGGGAAAAAAGTGTTTTCTCGGTGAGTTAAGCATTTTGGGTAATTTACCGATAGGTTTCAGAGCGGCTTGCCTCACTATTAACTATTTTTTGGCCAAACATTTATTTTGGAAATAAAGTGATTTTCTCTGCGAGTTAAGAATTTTGAGTCATTTACCGATATTTTTTTGACAAACATTCATTTTGGAAAGAAAGTGATTTTCTCGACGAGTGAAGCATTTTGAGTAATTTGCCGGTTGGTTTCAGAACGACTTGCCTCAAAATTAACTATTTTGTGGCAAACATAAATTTTGGACAAAAAAAATGAGTTTCTCGGCGAGTTAAGCATTTTGAGTAATTTGCCAGTTGGTTTCAGAACGACTTGCCTCAAAATTAACTATTTTGTGCCAAACATTCATTTTGAGGAATTGCCCGATATTTTTTTGCCAAACATTGATTTTGGAAAAAAAGTGATTTTCTCGGCGATTTAAGCCTTTTGAGTAATTTGCCGGTTGGTTCCAGAACGGCTTGCCTCAGTATTAACTATTTTTTTGCCAAACATTTATTTTGGAAAAAAAAGTGATTTTCTCGGCGAGTTAAGCATTTTGAGTAATTTACCGATATTTTTTTTTTAAAAACATTCATTTTGGGAACAAAGTGATTTTCTCGGCGAGTTAAGTATTTTGAGTAATTTGCCGGTTGGTTTCAGAACGACTTGCCTCAAAATTAACTATTTTGTGGCAAACATTAAATTTGGGAAAAAAGTGTTTTCTCGGTGAGTTAAGCATTTTGGGTAATTTACCGATAGGTTTCAGAGCGGCTTGCCTCACTATTAACTATTTTTTGGCCAAACATTTATTTTGGAAATAAAGTGATTTTCTCTGCGAGTTAAGCATTTTGAGTCATTTACCGATATTTTTTTGACAAACATTCATTTTGGAAAGAAAGTGATTTTCTCGACGAGTGAAGCATTTTGAGTAATTTGCCGGTTGGTTTCAGAACGACTTGCCTCAAAATTAACTATTTTGTGGCAAACATAAATTTTGGACAAAAAAAATGAGTTTCTCGGCGAGTTAAGCATTTTGAGTAATTTGCCAGTTGGTTTCAGAACGACTTGCCTCAAAATTAACTATTTTGTGCCAAACATTCATTTTGAGGAATTGCCCGATATTTTTTTGCCAAACATTGATTTTGGAAAAAAAGTGATTTTCTCGGCGATTTAAGCCTTTTGAGTAATTTGCCGGTTGGTTTCAGAACGACTTGCCTCAAAATTAACTATTTTGTGGCAAACATTCATTTTGGAAAAAAAGTGATTTTCCCGGCGAGTTAAGCATTTTGAGTAATTTACCGATAGGTTTCAGAACGGCTTGCCTCACTATTAACTATTTTTTTGCCAAACATTTATTTTGGAAAAAAAGTGATTTGCTCGGCGAGTTAAGCATTTTGAGTAATTTGCCGATTTGTTTCAGAACGACTTGCCTCAAAATTCACTATTTTGTGGCAAACATTCATTTTGGGAAAAAATTGATTTTCTCGGCGAGTGAAGCATTTTCAGTAATTTGCCGGTTGGTTCCAGAACGGCTTGCCTCAGTATTAACTATTTTTTTGCCAAACATTTATTTTGGAAAAAAAAGTGATTTTCTCGGCGAGTTAAGCATTTTGAGTAATTTACCGATATTTTTTTTTAAAAACATTCATTTTGGGAACAAAGTGATTTTGTCGGCGAGTTAAGTATTTTGAGTAATTTGCTGGTTGGTTTCAGAACGACTTGCCTCAAAATTAACTATTTTGTGGCAAACATTAATTTTGGGAAAAAAGTAATTTTCTCGGTGAGTTAAGCATTTTGAGTAAGTGCCGGTTGGTTTCAGAACGACTTGCCTCAAAATTAACTATTTTGTGGCAAACTTTAATTTTGGGAAAAAAGTGTTTTCTCGGTGAGTTAAGCATTTTGGGTAATTTACCGATAGGTTTCAGAACGGCTTGCCTCACTATTAACTATTTTTTGGCCAAACATTTATTTTGGAAATAAAGTGATTTTCTCTGCGAGTTAAGCATTTTGAGTCATTTAGCGATATTTTTTTGACAAACATTCATTTTGGAAAGAAAGTGATTTTCTCGACGAGTGAAGCATTTTGAGTAATTTGCCGGTTGGTTTCAGAACGACTTGCCTCAAAATTAACTATTTTGTGGCAAACATAAATTTTGGACAAAAAAAATGAGTTTCTCGGCGAGTTAAGCATTTTGAGTAATTTGCCGGTTGGTTTCAGAACGACTTGCCTCAAAATTAACTATTTTGTGCCAAACATTCATTTTGAGTAATTGCCCGATATTTTTTTGCCAAACATTGATTTTGGAAAAAAAAGTGATTTTCTCGGCGATTTAAGCCTTTTGAGTAATTTGCCGGTTGGTTTCAGAACGACTTGCCTCAAAATTAACTATTTTGTGGCAAACATTCATTTTGGGAAAAAAGTGATTTTCTCGGCGAGTTAAGCATTTTCAGTAATTTGCCGGTTGGTTCCAGAACGGCTTGCCTCAGTATTAACTATTTTTTTGCCAAACATTTATTTTGGAAAAAAAAGTGATTTTCTCGGCGTGTTAAGCATTTTGAGTAATTTACCGATATTTTTTTTTTAAATCATTCATTTTGGAAACAAAGTGATTTTCTCGGCGAGTTAAGTATTTTGAGTTATTTGCCGGTTGGTTTCAGAACGACTTGCCTCAAAATTAACTATTTTGTGGCAAACATTTATTTTGGGAAAAACTTGTTTTCTCGGAGAGTTAAGCATTTTGGGTAATTTACCGATAGGTTTCAGAACGGCTTGCCTCACTGTTAACTATTTTTTTGCCAAACATTTATTTTGGAAATAAAGTGATTTTCTCTGCGAGTTAAGCATTTTGAGTCATTTGCCGATATTTTTTTGACAAACATTCATTTTGGAAAAAAAGTCTTTTTCTCGACGAGTGAAGCATTTTGAGTAATTTGCCAGTTGGTTTCAGAACGACTTGCCTCAAGATTAACTATTTTGTGGCAAACATTCATTTTGAGTAATTGCCCGATATTTTTTTGTCAAACATTGAATTTGGAAAAAAAGTGATTTTCTCGGCGATTTAAGCCTTTTGAGTAATTTGCCGGCTGGTTTCAGAACGACTTGCCTCAAAATTAACTATTTTGTCGCAAACACTCATTTTAGGAAAAAGGTGATTTTCTCGGCGAGTTAAGCATTTTGAGTAATTTACCGATAGTTTTCAGAACGACTTGCCTCACTATTAACTATTTTTTTGCCAAACATTTATTTTGGAAAAAAAGTGATTTTCTCGGCGAGTTAAGCATTTTGAGTAATTTGCCGGTTTGTTTCAGAACGACTTGCCTCAAAATTAACTATTTTGTGGCAAACATTCATTTTGGGAAAAAATTGATTTTCTCGGCGAGTGAAGCATTTTCAGTAATTTGCCGGTTGGTTCCAGAACGGCTTGCCTCAGTATTAACTATTTTTTTGCCAAACATTTATTTTGGAAAAAAAAGTGATTTTCTCGGCGAGTTAAGCATTTTGAGTAATTTACCGATATTTTTTTTTTAAAAACATTCATTTTGGGAACAAAGTGATTTTCTCGGCGAGTTAAGTATTTTGAGTAATTTGCCGGTTGGTTTCAGAACGACTTGCCTCAAAATTAACTATTTTGTGGCAAACATTAATTTTGGGAAAAAAGTGTTTTCTCGGTGAGTTAAGCATTTTGGGTAATTTACCGATAGGTTTCAGAGCGGCTTGCCTCACTATTAACTATTTTTTGGCCAAACATTTATTTTGGAAATAAAGTGATTTTCTCTGCGAGTTAAGCATTTTGAGTCATTTACCGATATTTTTTTGACAAACATTCATTTTGGAAAGAAAGTGATTTTCTCGACGAGTGAAGCATTTTGAGTAATTTGCCGGTTGGTTTCAGAACGACTTGCCTCAAAATTAACTATTTTGTGGCAAACATAAATTTTGGACAAAAAAAATGAGTTTCTCGGCGAGTTAAGCATTTTGAGTAATTTGCCAGTTGGTTTCAGAACGACTTGCCTCAAAATTAACTATTTTGTGCCAAACATTCATTTTGAGGAATTGCCCGATATTTTTTTGCCAAACATTGATTTTGGAAAAAAAGTGATTTTCTCGGCGATTTAAGCCTTTTGAGTAATTTGCCGGTTGGTTCCAGAACGGCTTGCCTCAGTATTAACTATTTTTTTGCCAAACATTTATTTTGGAAAAAAAAGTGATTTTCTCGGCGAGTTAAGCATTTTGAGTAATTTACCGATATTTTTTTTTTAAAAACATTCATTTTGGGAACAAAGTGATTTTCTCGGCGAGTTAAGTATTTTGAGTAATTTGCCGGTTGGTTTCAGAACGACTTGCCTCAAAATTAACTATTTTGTGGCAAACATTAATTTTGGGAAAAAAGTGTTTTCTCGGTGAGTTAAGCATTTTGGGTAATTTACCGATAGGTTTCAGAGCGGCTTGCCTCACTATTAACTATTTTTTGGCCAAACATTTATTTTGGAAATAAAGTGATTTTCTCTGCGAGTTAAGCATTTTGAGTCATTTACCGATATTTTTTTGACAAACATTCATTTTGTAAAGAAAGTGATTTTCTCGACGAGTGAAGCATTTTGAGTAATTTGCCGGTTGGTTTCAGAACGACTTGCCTCAAAATTAACTATTTTGTGGCAAACATAAATTTTGGACAAAAAAAATGAGTTTCTCGGCGAGTTAAGCATTTTGAGTAATTTGCCAGTTGGTTTCAGAACGACTTGCCTCAAAATTAACTATTTTGTGCCAAACATTCATTTTGAGGAATTGCCCGATATTTTTTTGCCAAACATTGATTTTGGAAAAAAAGTGATTTTCTCGGCGATTTAAGCCTTTTGAGTAATTTGCCGGTTGGTTTCAGAACGGCTTGCCTCAAAATTAACTATTTTGTGGCAAACATTCATTTTGGAAAAAAAGTGATTTTCCCGGCGAGTTAAGCATTTTGAGTAATTTACCGATAGGTTTCAGAACGGCTTGCCTCACTATTAACTATTTTTTTGCCAAACATTTATTTTGGAAAAAAAGTGATTTGCTCGGCGAGTTAAGCATTTTGAGTAATTTGCCGATTTGTTTCAGAACGACTTGCCTCAAAATTCACTATTTTGTGGCAAACATTCATTTTGGGAAAAAATTGATTTTCTCGGCGAGTGAAGCATTTTCAGTAATTTGCCGGTTGGTTCCAGAACGGCTTGCCTCAGTATTAACTATTTTTTTGCCAAACATTTATTTTGGAAAAAAAAGTGATTTTCTCGGCGAGTTAAGCATTTTGAGTAATTTACCGATATTTTTTTTAAAAAACATTCATTTTGGGAACAAAGTGATTTTGTCGGCGAGTTAAGTATTTTGAGTAATTTGCTGGTTGGTTTCAGAACGACTTGCCTCAAAATTAACTATTTTGTGGCAAACATTAATTTTGGGAAAAAAGTAATTTTCTCGGTGAGTTAAGCATTTTGAGTAAGTGCCGGTTGGTTTCAGAACGACTTGCCTCAAAATTAACTATTTTGTGGCAAACTTTAATTTTGGGAAAAAAGTGTTTTCTCGGTGAGTTAAGCATTTTGGGTAATTTACCGATAGGTTTCAGAACGGCTTGCCTCACTATTAACTATTTTTTGGCCAAACATTTATTTTGGAAATAAAGTGATTTTCTCTGCGAGTTAAGCATTTTGAGTCATTTAGCGATATTTTTTTGACAAACATTCATTTTGGAAAGAAAGTGATTTTCTCGACGAGTGAAGCATTTTGAGTAATTTGCCGGTTGGTTTCAGAACGACTTGCCTCAAAATTAACTATTTTGTGGCAAACATAAATTTTGGACAAAAAAAATGAGTTTCTCGGCGAGTTAAGCATTTTGAGTAATTTGCCGGTTGGTTTCAGAACGACTTGCCTCAAAATTAACTATTTTGTGCCAAACATTCATTTTGAGTAATTGCCCGATATTTTTTTGCCAAACATTTATTTTGGAAAAAAAAGTGATTTTCTCGGCGTGTTAAGCATTTTGAGTAATTTACCGATATTTTTTTTTAAAATCATTCATTTTGGAAACAAAGTGATTTTCTCGGCGAGTTAAGTATTTTGAGTTATTTGCCGGTTGGTTTCAGAACGACTTGCCTCAAAATTAACTATTTTGTGGCAAACATTTATTTTGGGAAAAACTTGTTTTCTCGGAGAGTTAAGCATTTTGGGTAATTTACCGATAGGTTTCAGAACGGCTTGCCTCACTGTTAACTATTTTTTTGCCAAACATTTATTTTGGAAATAAAGTGATTTTCTCTGCGAGTTAAGCATTTTGAGTCATTTGCCGATATTTTTTTGACAAACATTCATTTTGGAAAAAAAGTCTTTTTCTCGACGAGTGAAGCATTTTGAGTAATTTGCCAGTTGGTTTCAGAACGACTTGCCTCAAGATTAACTATTTTGTGGCAAACATTCATTTTGAGTAATTGCCCGATATTTTTTTGTCAAACATTGAATTTGGAAAAAAAGTGATTTTCTCGGCGATTTAAGCCTTTTGAGTAATTTGCCGGCTGGTTTCAGAACGACTTGCCTCAAAATTAACTATTTTGTCGCAAACACTCATTTTGGGAAAAAGGTGATTTTCTCGGCGAGTTAAGCATTTTGAGTAATTTACCGATAGTTTTCAGAACGACTTGCCTCACTATTAACTATTTTTTTGCCAAACATTTATTTTGGAAAAAAAGTGATTTTCTCGGCGAGTTAAGCATTTTGAGTAATTTGCCGGTTTGTTTCAGAACGACTTGCCTCAAAATTAACTATTTTGTGGCAAACATTCATTTTGGGAAAAAATTGATTTTCTCGGCGAGTGAAGCATTTTCAGTAATTTGCCGGTTGGTTCCAGAACGGCTTGCCTCAGTATTAACTATTTTTTTGCCAAACATTTATTTTGGAAAAAAAAGTGATTTTCTCGGCGAGTTAAGCATTTTGAGTAATTTACCGATATTTTTTTTTTAAAAACATTCATTTTGGGAACAAAGTGATTTTCTCGGCGAGTTAAGTATTTTGAGTAATTTGCCGGTTGGTTTCAGAACGACTTGCCTCAAAATTAACTATTTTGTGGCAAACATTAATTTTGGGAAAAAAGTGTTTTCTCGGTGAGTTAAGCATTTTGGGTAATTTACCGATAGGTTTCAGAGCGGCTTGCCTCACTATTAACTATTTTTTGGCCAAACATTTATTTTGGAAATAAAGTGATTTTCTCTGCGAGTTAAGCATTTTGAGTCATTTACCGATATTTTTTTGACAAACATTCATTTTGGAAAGAAAGTGATTTTCTCGACGAGTGAAGCATTTTGAGTAATTTGCCGGTTGGTTTCAGAACGACTTGCCTCAAAATTAACTATTTTGTGGCAAACATAAATTTTGGACAAAAAAAATGAGTTTCTCGGCGAGTTAAGCATTTTGAGTAATTTGCCAGTTGGTTTCAGAACGACTTGCCTCAAAATTAACTATTTTGTGCCAAACATTCATTTTGAGGAATTGCCCGATATTTTTTTGCCAAACATTGATTTTGGAAAAAAAGTGATTTTCTCGGCGATTTAAGCCTTTTGAGTAATTTGCCGGTTGGTTCCAGAACGGCTTGCCTCAGTATTAACTATTTTTTTGCCAAACATTTATTTTGGAAAAAAAAGTGATTTTCTCGGCGAGTTAAGCATTTTGAGTAATTTACCGATATTTTTTTTTTAAAAACATTCATTTTGGGAACAAAGTGATTTTCTCGGCGAGTTAAGTATTTTGAGTAATTTGCCGGTTGGTTTCAGAACGACTTGCCTCAAAATTAACTATTTTGTGGCAAACATTAATTTTGGGAAAAAAGTGTTTTCTCGGTGAGTTAAGCATTTTGGGTAATTTACCGATAGGTTTCAGAGCGGCTTGCCTCACTATTAACTATTTTTTGGCCAAACATTTATTTTGGAAATAAAGTGATTTTCTCTGCGAGTTAAGCATTTTGAGTCATTTACCGATATTTTTTTGACAAACATTCATTTTGGAAAGAAAGTGATTTTCTCGACGAGTGAAGCATTTTGAGTAATTTGCCGGTTGGTTTCAGAACGACTTGCCTCAAAATTAACTATTTTGTGGCAAACATAAATTTTGGACAAAAAAAATGAGTTTCTCGGCGAGTTAAGCATTTTGAGTAATTTGCCAGTTGGTTTCAGAACGACTTGCCTCAAAATTAACTATTTTGTGCCAAACATTCATTTTGAGGAATTGCCCGATATTTTTTTGCCAAACATTGATTTTGGAAAAAAAGTGATTTTCTCGGCGATTTAAGCCTTTTGAGTAATTTGCCGGTTGGTTTCAGAACGACTTGCCTCAAAATTAACTATTTTGTGGCAAACATTCATTTTGGAAAAAAAGTGATTTTCCCGGCGAGTTAAGCATTTTGAGTAATTTACCGATAGGTTTCAGAACGGCTTGCCTCACTATTAACTATTTTTTTGCCAAACATTTATTTTGGAAAAAAAGTGATTTGCTCGGCGAGTTAAGCATTTTGAGTAATTTGCCGATTTGTTTCAGAACGACTTGCCTCAAAATTCACTATTTTGTGGCAAACATTCATTTTGGGAAAAAATTGATTTTCTCGGCGAGTGAAGCATTTTCAGTAATTTGCCGGTTGGTTCCAGAACGGCTTGCCTCAGTATTAACTATTTTTTTGCCAAACATTTATTTTGGAAAAAAAAGTGATTTTCTCGGCGAGTTAAGCATTTTGAGTAATTTACCGATATTTTTTTTTAAAAACATTCATTTTGGGAACAAAGTGATTTTGTCGGCGAGTTAAGTATTTTGAGTAATTTGCTGGTTGGTTTCAGAACGACTTGCCTCAAAATTAACTATTTTGTGGCAAACATTAATTTTGGGAAAAAAGTAATTTTCTCGGTGAGTTAAGCATTTTGAGTAAGTGCCGGTTGGTTTCAGAACGACTTGCCTCAAAATTAACTATTTTGTGGCAAACTTTAATTTTGGGAAAAAAGTGTTTTCTCGGTGAGTTAAGCATTTTGGGTAATTTACCGATAGGTTTCAGAACGGCTTGCCTCACTATTAACTATTTTTTGGCCAAACATTTATTTTGGAAATAAAGTGATTTTCTCTGCGAGTTAAGCATTTTGAGTCATTTAGCGATATTTTTTTGACAAACATTCATTTTGGAAAGAAAGTGATTTTCTCGACGAGTGAAGCATTTTGAGTAATTTGCCGGTTGGTTTCAGAACGACTTGCCTCAAAATTAACTATTTTGTGGCAAACATAAATTTTGGACAAAAAAAATGAGTTTCTCGGCGAGTTAAGCATTTTGAGTAATTTGCCGGTTGGTTTCAGAACGACTTGCCTCAAAATTAACTATTTTGTGCCAAACATTCATTTTGAGTAATTGCCCGATATTTTTTTGCCAAACATTGATTTTGGAAAAAAAAGTGATTTTCTCGGCGATTTAAGCCTTTTGAGTAATTTGCCGGTTGGTTTCAGAACGACTTGCCTCAAAATTAACTATTTTGTGGCAAACATTCATTTTGGGAAAAAAGTGATTTTCTCGGCGAGTTAAGCATTTTCAGTAATTTGCCGGTTGGTTCCAGAACGGCTTGCCTCAGTATTAACTATTTTTTTGCCAAACATTTATTTTGGAAAAAAAAGTGATTTTCTCGGCGTGTTAAGCATTTTGAGTAATTTACCGATATTTTTTTTTAAAATCATTTATTTTGGAAACAAAGTGATTTTCTCGGCGAGTTAAGTATTTTGAGTTATTTGCCGGTTGGTTTCAGAACGACTTGCCTCAAAATTAACTATTTTGTGGCAAACATTTATTTTGGGAAAAACTTGTTTTCTCGGAGAGTTAAGCATTTTGGGTAATTTACCGATAGGTTTCAGAACGGCTTGCCTCACTGTTAACTATTTTTTTGCCAAACATTTATTTTGGAAATAAAGTGATTTTCTCTGCGAGTTAAGCATTTTGAGTCATTTGCCGATATTTTTTTGACAAACATTCATTTTGGAAAAAAAGTCTTTTTCTCGACGAGTGAAGCATTTTGAGTAATTTGCCAGTTGGTTTCAGAACGACTTGCCTCAAGATTAACTATTTTGTGGCAAACATTCATTTTGAGTAATTGCCCGATATTTTTTTGTCAAACATTGAATTTGGAAAAAAAGTGATTTTCTCGGCGATTTAAGCCTTTTGAGTAATTTGCCGGCTGGTTTCAGAACGACTTGCCTCAAAATTAACTATTTTGTCGCAAACACTCATTTTGGGAAAAAGGTGATTTTCTCGGCGAGTTAAGCATTTTGAGTAATTTACCGATAGTTTTCAGAACAACTTGCCTCACTATTAACTATTTTTTTGCCAAACATTTATTTTGGAAAAAAAGTGATTTTCTCGGCGAGTTAAGCATTTTGAGTAATTTGCCGGTTTGTTTCAGAACGACTTGCCTCAAAATTAACTATTTTGTGGCAAACATTCATTTTGGGAAAAAATTGATTTTCTCGGCGAGTGAAGCATTTTCAGTAATTTGCCGGTTGGTTCCAGAACGGCTTGCCTCAGTATTAACTATTTTTTTGCCAAACATTTATTTTGGAAAAAAAAGTGATTTTCTCGGCGAGTTAAGCATTTTGAGTAATTTACCGATATTTTTTTTTTAAAAACATTCATTTTGGGAACAAAGTGATTTTCTCGGCGAGTTAAGTATTTTGAGTAATTTGCCGGTTGGTTTCAGAACGACTTGCCTCAAAATTAACTATTTTGTGGCAAACATTAATTTTGGGAAAAAAGTGTTTTCTCGGTGAGTTAAGCATTTTGGGTAATTTACCGATAGGTTTCAGAGCGGCTTGCCTCACTATTAACTATTTTTTGGCCAAACATTTATTTTGGAAATAAAGTGATTTTCTCTGCGAGTTAAGCATTTTGAGTCATTTACCGATATTTTTTTGACAAACATTCATTTTGGAAAGAAAGTGATTTTCTCGACGAGTGAAGCATTTTGAGTAATTTGCCGGTTGGTTTCAGAACGACTTGCCTCAAAATTAACTATTTTGTGGCAAACATAAATTTTGGACAAAAAAAATGAGTTTCTCGGCGAGTTAAGCAATTTGAGTAATTTGCCAGTTGGTTTCAGAACGACTTGCCTCAAAATTAACTATTTTGTGCCAAACATTCATTTTGAGGAATTGCCCGATATTTTTTTGCCAAACATTGATTTTGGAAAAAAAGTGATTTTCTCGGCGATTTAAGCCTTTTGAGTAATTTGCCGGTTGGTTCCAGAACGGCTTGCCTCAGTATTAACTATTTTTTTGCCAAACATTTATTTTGGAAAAAAAAGTGATTTTCTCGGCGAGTTAAGCATTTTGAGTAATTTACCGATATTTTTTTTTTAAAAACATTCATTTTGGGAACAAAGTGATTTTCTCGGCGAGTTAAGTATTTTGAGTAATTTGCCGGTTGGTTTCAGAACGACTTGCCTCAAAATTAACTATTTTGTGGCAAACATTAATTTTGGGAAAAAAGTGTTTTCTCGGTGAGTTAAGCATTTTGGGTAATTTACCGATAGGTTTCAGAGCGGCTTGCCTCACTATTAACTATTTTTTGGCCAAACATTTATTTTGGAAATAAAGTGATTTTCTCTGCGAGTTAAGCATTTTGAGTCATTTACCGATATTTTTTTGACAAACATTCATTTTGGAAAGAAAGTGATTTTCTCGACGAGTGAAGCATTTTGAGTAATTTGCCGGTTGGTTTCAGAACGACTTGCCTCAAAATTAACTATTTTGTGGCAAACATAAATTTTGGACAAAAAAAATGAGTTTCTCGGCGAGTTAAGCATTTTGAGTAATTTGCCAGTTGGTTTCAGAACGACTTGCCTCAAAATTAACTATTTTGTGCCAAACATTCATTTTGAGGAATTGCCCGATATTTTTTTGCCAAACATTGATTTTGGAAAAAAAGTGATTTTCTCGGCGATTTAAGCCTTTTGAGTAATTTGCCGGTTGGTTTCAGAACGGCTTGCCTCAAAATTAACTATTTTGTGGCAAACATTCATTTTGGAAAAAAAGTGATTTTCCCGGCGAGTTAAGCATTTTGAGTAATTTACCGATAGGTTTCAGAACGGCTTGCCTCACTATTAACTATTTTTTTGCCAAACATTTATTTTGGAAAAAAAGTGATTTGCTCGGCGAGTTAAGCATTTTGAGTAATTTGCCGATTTGTTTCAGAACGACTTGCCTCAAAATTCACTATTTTGTGGCAAACATTCATTTTGGGAAAAAATTGATTTTCTCGGCGAGTGAAGCATTTTCAGTAATTTGCCGGTTGGTTCCAGAACGGCTTGCCTCAGTATTAACTATTTTTTTGCCAAACATTTATTTTGGAAAAAAAAGTGATTTTCTCGGCGAGTTAAGCATTTTGAGTAATTTACCGATATTTTTTTTTAAAAACATTCATTTTGGGAACAAAGTGATTTTGTCGGCGAGTTAAGTATTTTGAGTAATTTGCTGGTTGGTTTCAGAACGACTTGCCTCAAAATTAACTATTTTGTGGCAAACATTAATTTTGGGAAAAAAGTAATTTTCTCGGTGAGTTAAGCATTTTGAGTAAGTGCCGGTTGGTTTCAGAACGACTTGCCTCAAAATTAACTATTTTGTGGCAAACTTTAATTTTGGGAAAAAAGTGTTTTCTCGGTGAGTTAAGCATTTTGGGTAATTTACCGATAGGTTTCAGAACGGCTTGCCTCACTATTAACTATTTTTTGGCCAAACATTTATTTTGGAAATAAAGTGATTTTCTCTGCGAGTTAAGCATTTTGAGTCATTTAGCGATATTTTTTTGACAAACATTCATTTAGGAAAGAAAGTGATTTTCTCGACGAGTGAAGCATTTTGAGTAATTTGCCGGTTGGTTTCAGAACGACTTGCCTCAAAATTAACTATTTTGTGCCAAACATTCATTTTGAGTAATTGCCCGATATTTTTTTGCCAAACATTGATTTTGGAAAAAAAAGTGATTTTCTCGGCGATTTAAGCCTTTTGAGTAATTTGCCGGTTGGTTTCAGAACGACTTGCCTCAAAATTAACTATTTTGTGGCAAACATTAATTTTGGGAAAAAAGTGTTTTCTCGGTGAGTTAAGCATTTTGGGTAATTTACCGATAGGTTTCAGAACGGCTTGCCTCACTATTAACTATTTTTTGGCCAAACATTTATTTTGGTAATAAAGTGATTTTCTCTGCGAGTTAAGCATTTTGAGTCATTTACCGATATTTTTTTGACAAACATTCATTTTGGAAAGAAAGTGATTTTCTTGGCGAGTTAAGCATTTTGAGTAATTTACCGGTTGGTTTCAGAACGACTTGCCTCAAAATCAACTATTTTGTGGCAAACATTCATTTTGGAAAAAAAGTGATTTTCCCGGCGAGTTAAGCATTTTGAGTAATTTACCGATAGGTTTCAGAACGGCTTGCCTCACTATTAACTATTTTTTTGCCAAACATTTATTTTGGAAAAAAAGTGATTTGCTCGGCGAGTTAAGCATTTTGAGTAATTTGCCGATTTGTTTCAGAACGACTTGCCTCAAAATTCACTATTTTGTGGCAAACATTCATTTTGGGAAAAAATTGATTTTCTCGGCGAGTGAAGCATTTTCAGTAATTTGCCGGTTGGTTCCAGAACGGCTTGCCTCAGTATTAACTATTTTTTTGCCAAACATTTATTTTGGAAAAAAAAGTGATTTTCTCGGCGAGTTAAGCATTTTGAGTAATTTACCGATATTTTTTTTTAAAAACATTCATTTTGGGAACAAAGTGATTTTGTCGGCGAGTTAAGTATTTTGAGTAATTTGCTGGTTGGTTTCAGAACGACTTGCCTCAAAATTAACTATTTTGTGGCAAACATTAATTTTGGGAAAAAAGTAATTTTCTCGGTGAGTTAAGCATTTTGAGTAAGTGCCGGTTGGTTTCAGAACGACTTGCCTCAAAATTAACTATTTTGTGGCAAACTTTAATTTTGGGAAAAAAGTGTTTTCTCGGTGAGTTAAGCATTTTGGGTAATTTACCGATAGGTTTCAGAACGGCTTGCCTCACTATTAACTATTTTTTGGCCAAACATTTATTTTGGAAATAAAGTGATTTTCTCTGCGAGTTAAGCATTTTGAGTCATTTAGCGATATTTTTTTGACAAACATTCATTTTGGAAAGAAAGTGATTTTCTCGACGAGTGAAGCATTTTGAGTAATTTGCCGGTTGGTTTCAGAACGACTTGCCTCAAAATTAACTATTTTGTGGCAAACATAAATTTTGGACAAAAAAAATGAGTTTCTCGGCGAGTTAAGCATTTTGAGTAATTTGCCGGTTGGTTTCAGAACGACTTGCCTCAAAATTAACTATTTTGTGCCAAACATTCATTTTGAGTAATTGCCCGATATTTTTTTGCCAAACATTGATTTTGGAAAAAAAAGTGATTTTCTCGGCGATTTAAGCCTTTTGAGTAATTTGCCGGTTGGTTTCAGAACGACTTGCCTCAAAATTAACTATTTTGTGGCAAACATTCATTTTGGGAAAAAAGTGATTTTCTCGGCGAGTTAAGCATTTTCAGTAATTTGCCGGTTGGTTCCAGAACGGCTTGCCTCAGTATTAACTATTTTTTTGCCAAACATTTATTTTGGAAAAAAAAGTGATTTTCTCGGCGTGTTAAGCATTTTGAGTAATTTACCGATATTTTTTTTTTAAATCATTCATTTTG
Source organism: Scyliorhinus torazame (assembly GCF_047496885.1). Lineage (NCBI taxonomy): Eukaryota > Metazoa > Chordata > Chondrichthyes > Carcharhiniformes > Scyliorhinidae > Scyliorhinus > Scyliorhinus torazame. The sequence goes on along the minus strand of NW_027307767.1, from coordinate 809,027 downwards.
GAAACAAAGTGATTTTCTCGGCGAGTTAAGTATTTTGAGTTATTTGCCGGTTGGTTTCAGAACGACTTGCCTCAAAATTAACTATTTTGTGGCAAACATTTATTTTGGGAAAAACTTGTTTTCTCGGAGAGTTAAGCATTTTGGGTAATTTACCGATAGGTTTCAGAACGGCTTGCCTCACTGTTAACTATTTTTTTGCCAAACATTTATTTTGGAAATAAAGTGATTTTCTCTGCGAGTTAAGCATTTTGAGTCATTTGCCGATATTTTTTTGACAAACATTCATTTTGGAAAAAAAGTCTTTTTCTCGACGAGTGAAGCATTTTGAGTAATTTGCCAGTTGGTTTCAGAACGACTTGCCTCAAGATTAACTATTTTGTGGCAAACATTCATTTTGAGTAATTGCCCGATATTTTTTTGTCAAACATTGAATTTGGAAAAAAAGTGATTTTCTCGGCGATTTAAGCCTTTTGAGTAATTTGCCGGCTGGTTTCAGAACGACTTGCCTCAAAATTAACTATTTTGTCGCAAACACTCATTTTGGGAAAAAGGTGATTTTCTCGGCGAGTTAAGCATTTTGAGTAATTTACCGATAGTTTTCAGAACGACTTGCCTCACTATTAACTATTTTTTTGCCAAACATTTATTTTGGAAAAAAAGTGATTTTCTCGGCGAGTTAAGCATTTTGAGTAATTTGCCGGTTTGTTTCAGAACGACTTGCCTCAAAATTAACTATTTTGTGGCAAACATTCATTTTGGGAAAAAATTGATTTTCTCGGCGAGTGAAGCATTTTCAGTAATTTGCCGGTTGGTTCCAGAACGGCTTGCCTCAGTATTAACTATTTTTTTGCCAAACATTTATTTTGGAAAAAAAAGTGATTTTCTCGGCGAGTTAAGCATTTTGAGTAATTTACCGATATTTTTTTTTAAAAAACATTCATTTTGGGAACAAAGTGATTTTCTCGGCGAGTTAAGTATTTTGAGTAATTTGCCGGTTGGTTTCAGAACGACTTGCCTCAAAATTAACTATTTTGTGGCAAACATTAATTTTGGGAAAAAAGTGTTTTCTCGGTGAGTTAAGCATTTTGGGTAATTTACCGATAGGTTTCAGAGCGGCTTTCCTCACTATTAACTATTTTTTGGCCAAACATTTATTTTGGAAATAAAGTGATTTTCTCTGCGAGTTAAGCATTTTGAGTCATTTACCGATATTTTTTTGACAAACATTCATTTTGGAAAGAAAGTGATTTTCTCGACGAGTGAAGCATTTTGAGTAATTTGCCGGTTGGTTTCAGAACGACTTGCCTCAAAATTAACTATTTTGTGGCAAACATAAATTTTGGACAAAAAAAATGAGTTTCTCGGCGAGTTAAGCATTTTGAGTAATTTGCCAGTTGGTTTCAGAACGACTTGCCTCAAAATTAACTATTTTGTGCCAAACATTCATTTTGAGGAATTGCCCGATATTTTTTTGCCAAACATTGATTTTGGAAAAAAAGTGATTTTCTCGGCGATTTAAGCCTTTTGAGTAATTTGCCGGTTGGTTCCAGAACGGCTTGCCTCAGTATTAACTATTTTTTTGCCAAACATTTATTTTGGAAAAAAAAGTGATTTTCTCGGCGAGTTAAGCATTTTGAGTAATTTACCGATATTTTTTTTTAAAAAACATTCATTTTGGGAACAAAGTGATTTTCTCGGCGAGTTAAGTATTTTGAGTAATTTGCCGGTTGGTTTCAGAACGACTTGCCTCAAAATTAACTATTTTGTGGCAAACATTAATTTTGGGAAAAAAGTGTTTTCTCGGTGAGTTAAGCATTTTGGGTAATTTACCGATAGGTTTCAGAGCGGCTTGCCTCACTATTAACTATTTTTTGGCCAAACATTTATTTTGGAAATAAAGTGATTTTCTCTGCGAGTTAAGCATTTTGAGTCATTTACCGATATTTTTTTGACAAACATTCATTTTGTAAAGAAAGTGATTTTCTCGACGAGTGAAGCATTTTGAGTAATTTGCCGGTTGGTTTCAGAACGACTTGCCTCAAAATTAACTATTTTGTGGCAAACATAAATTTTGGACAAAAAAAATGAGTTTCTCGGCGAGTTAAGCATTTTGAGTAATTTGCCAGTTGGTTTCAGAACGACTTGCCTCAAAATTAACTATTTTGTGCCAAACATTCATTTTGAGGAATTGCCCGATATTTTTTTGCCAAACATTGATTTTGGAAAAAAAGTGATTTTCTCGGCGATTTAAGCCTTTTGAGTAATTTGCCGGTTGGTTTCAGAACGGCTTGCCTCAAAATTAACTATTTTGTGGCAAACATTCATTTTGGAAAAAAAGTGATTTTCCCGGCGAGTTAAGCATTTTGAGTAATTTACCGATAGGTTTCAGAACGGCTTGCCTCACTATTAACTATTTTTTTGCCAAACATTTATTTTGGAAAAAAAGTGATTTGCTCGGCGAGTTAAGCATTTTGAGTAATTTGCCGATTTGTTTCAGAACGACTTGCCTCAAAATTCACTATTTTGTGGCAAACATTCATTTTGGGAAAAAATTGATTTTCTCGGCGAGTGAAGCATTTTCAGTAATTTGCCGGTTGGTTCCAGAACGGCTTGCCTCAGTATTAACTATTTTTTTGCCAAACATTTATTTTGGAAAAAAAAGTGATTTTCTCGGCGAGTTAAGCATTTTGAGTAATTTACCGATATTTTTTTTTAAAAACATTCATTTTGGGAACAAAGTGATTTTGTCGGCGAGTTAAGTATTTTGAGTAATTTGCTGGTTGGTTTCAGAACGACTTGCCTCAAAATTAACTATTTTGTGGCAAACATTAATTTTGGGAAAAAAGTAATTTTCTCGGTGAGTTAAGCATTTTGAGTAAGTGCCGGTTGGTTTCAGAACGACTTGCCTCAAAATTAACTATTTTGTGGCAAACTTTAATTTTGGGAAAAAAGTGTTTTCTCGGTGAGTTAAGCATTTTGGGTAATTTACCGATAGGTTTCAGAACGGCTTGCCTCACTATTAACTATTTTTTGGCCAAACATTTATTTTGGAAATAAAGTGATTTTCTCTGCGAGTTAAGCATTTTGAGTCATTTAGCGATATTTTTTTGACAAACATTCATTTTGGAAAGAAAGTGATTTTCTCGACGAGTGAAGCATTTTGAGTAATTTGCCGGTTGGTTTCAGAACGACTTGCCTCAAAATTAACTATTTTGTGGCAAACATAAATTTTGGACAAAAAAAATGAGTTTCTCGGCGAGTTAAGCATTTTGAGTAATTTGCCGGTTGGTTTCAGAACGACTTGCCTCAAAATTAACTATTTTGTGCCAAACATTCATTTTGAGTAATTGCCCGATATTTTTTTGCCAAACATTGATTTTGGAAAAAAAAGTGATTTTCTCGGCGATTTAAGCCTTTTGAGTAATTTGCCGGTTGGTTTCAGAACGACTTGCCTCAAAATTAACTATTTTGTGGCAAACATTAATTTTGGGAAAAAAGTGTTTTCTCGGTGAGTTAAGCATTTTGGGTAATTTACCGATAGGTTTCAGAACGGCTTGCCTCACTATTAACTATTTTTTGGCCAAACATTTATTTTGGTAATAAAGTGATTTTCTCTGCGAGTTAAGCATTTTGAGTCATTTACCGATATTTTTTTGACAAACATTCATTTTGGAAAGAAAGTGATTTTCTTGGCGAGTTAAGCATTTTGAGTAATTTACCGGTTGGTTTCAGAACGACTTGCCTCAAAATCAACTATTTTGTGGCAAACATTCATTTTGGAAAAAAAGTGATTTTCCCGGCGAGTTAAGCATTTTGAGTAATTTACCGATAGGTTTCAGAACGGCTTGCCTCACTATTAACTATTTTTTTGCCAAACATTTATTTTGGAAAAAAAGTGATTTTCTCGGCGAGTTAAGCATTTTGAGTAATTTGCCGATTTGTTTCAGAACGACTTGCCTCAAAATTAACTATTTTGTGGCAAACATTCATTTTGGGAAAAAATTGATTTTCTCGGCGAGTGAAGCATTTTCAGTAATTTGCCGGTTGGTTCCAGAACGGCTTGCCTCAGCATTAACTATTTTTTTGCAAACATTTATTTTGGAAAAAAAAGTGATTTTCTCGGCGAGTTAAGCATTTTGAATAATTTACCGATATTTTTTTTTTAAAACATTCATTTTGGGAACAAAGTGATTTTCTCGGCGAGTTAAGTATTTTGAGTAATTTGCCGGTTGGTTTCAGAACGACTTGCCTCAAAATCAACTATTTTGTGGCAAACATTCATTTTGGAAAAAAAGTGATTTTCCCGGCGAGTTAAGCATTTTGAGTAATTTACCGATAGGTTTCAGAACGGCTTGCCTCACTATTAACTATTTTTTTGCCAAACATTTATTTTGGAAAAAAAGTGATTTTCTCGGCGAGTTAAGCATTTTGAGTAATTTGCCGATTTGTTTCAGAACGACTTGCCTCAAAATTAACTATTTTGTGGCAAACATTCATTTTGGGAAAAAATTGATTTTCTCGGCGAGTGAAGCATTTTCAGTAATTTGCCGGTTGGTTCCAGAACGGCTTGCCTCAGCATTAACTATTTTTTTGCAAACATTTATTTTGGAAAAAAAAGTGATTTTCTCGGCGAGTTAAGCATTTTGAGTAATTTACCGATATTTTTTTTTTAAAACATTCATTTTGGGAACAAAGTGATTTTCTCGGCGAGTTAAGTATTTTGAGTAATTTGCCGGTTGGTTTCAGAACGACTTGCCTCAAAATTAACTATTTTGTGGCAAACATTAATTTTGGGAAAAAAGTGTTTTCTCGGTGAGTTAAGCATTTTGGGTAATTTACCGATAGGTTTCAAAACGGCTTGCCTCACTATTAACTATTTTTTGGCCAAACATTTATTTTGGAAATAAAGTGATTTTCTCTGCGAGTTAAGCATTTTGAGTTATTTACCGATATTTTTTTGACAAACATTCATTTTGGAAAGAAAGTGATTTTCTCGACGAGTGAAGCATTTTGAGTAATTTGCCGGTTGGTTTCAGAGCGACTTGCCTCAAAATTAACTATTTTGTGGCAAACATAAATTTTGGACAAAAAAAATGAGTTTCTCGGCGAGTTAAACATTTTGAGTAATTTGCCGGTTGGTTTCAGAACGACTTGCCTCAAAATTAACTATTTTGTGCCAAACATTCATTTTGAGTAATTGCCCGATATTTTTTTGCCAAACATTGATTTTGGAAAAAAAGTGATTTTCTCGGCGATTTAAGCGTTTTGAGTAATTTGCCGGTTGGTTTCAGAACGACTTGCCTCAAAATTAACTATTTTATGGCAAACATTCATTTTGGAAAAAAAGTGATTTTCCCGGCGAGTTAAGCATTTTGAGTAAATTGCCGGCTGGTTTCAGAACGACTTGCCTCAAAATTAACTATTTTGTCGCAAACACTCATTTTGGGAAAAAGGTGATTTTCTCGGCGAGTTAAGCATTTTGAGTAATTTACCGATTGGTTTCAGAACGGCTTGCCTCACTATTAACTATTTTTTTGCCAAACATTTATTTTGGAAAAAAAGTGATTTTCTCGGCGAGTTAAGCATTTTGAGTAATTTGCCGATTTGTTTCAGAACGACTTGCCTCAAAATTAACTATTTTGTGCCAAACATTCATTTTGAGTAATTGCCCGATATTTTTTTGCCAAACATTGATTTTGGAAAAAAAGTGATTTTCTCGGCGATTTAAGCGTTTTGAGTAATTTGCCGGTTGGTTTCAGAACGACTTGCCTCAAAATTAACTATTTTATGGCAAACATTCATTTTGGAAAAAAAGTGATTTTCCCGGCGAGTTAAGCATTTTGAGTAATTTGCCGGCTGGTTTCAGAACGACTTGCCTCAAAATTAACTATTTTGTCGCAAACACTCATTTTGGGAAAAAGGTGATTTTCTCGGCGAGTTAAGCATTTTGAGTAATTTACCGATTGGTTTCAGAACGGCTTGCCTCACTATTAACTATTTTTTTGCCAAACATTTATTTTGGAAAAAAAGTGATTTTCTCGGCGAGTTAAGCATTTTGAGTAATTTGCCGATTTGTTTCAGAACGACTTGCCTCAAAATTAACTATTTTGTGGCAAACATTCATTTTGGGAAAAAATTGATTTTCTCGGCGAGTGAAGCATTTTCAGTAATTTGCCGGTTGGTTCCATCACGGCTTGCCTCAGTATTAACTATTTTTTTGCCAAACATTTATTTTGGAAAAAAAAGTGATTTTCTCGGCGAGTTAAGCATTTTGAGTAATTTACCGATATTTTTTTTTTTAAACATTCATTTTGGGAACAAAGTGATTTTCTCGGCGAGTTAAGTATTTTGAGTAATTTGCCGGTTGGTTTCAGAACGACTTGCCTCAAAATTAACTATTTTGTGGCAAACATTCATTTTGGGAAAAAAGTGATTTTCTTGGCGAGTTAAGCATTTTGAGTAATTTACCGGTTGGTTTCAGAACGACTTGCCTCAAAATTAAGTATTTTGTGGCAAACATTCATTTTGGAAAAAAAAAGTGATTTTCTCGGCGAGTTAAGCATCTTGAGTAATTTGCCGGCTGGTTTCAGAACGACTTGCCTCAAAATTAACTATTTTGTCGCAAACACTCATTTTGGGAAAAAGGTAATTTTCTCGGCGAGTTAAGCATTTTGAGTAATTTACCGATATTCTTTTTAAAAAACATTCATTTTGGAAACAAAGTGATTTTCTCGGCGAGTTAAGCATTTTGAGTAATTTGCCGGTTGGTTTCAGAACGACTTGCCTCAAAATTAACTATTTTGTGGCAAACATTCATTTTGGAAAAAAAAGTAATTTTCTCGGCTCGTCAAGCATTTTGAGTAATTTACCGATATTTTAAAAAAACATTCATTTTGGAAACAAAGTGATTTTCTCGGCGAGTTAAGCATTATGCGTAATTTGCCGGTTGGTTTCAGAACGACTTGCCTCAAAATTAACCATTTTGTGGCAAACATTAATTTTGGGAAAAAAGTGTTTTCTCGGTGAGTTAAGCATTTTGGTTAATTTACCGATAGGTTTCAGAACGGCTTGCCTCACTATTAACTATTTTTTTGCCAAACATTTATTTTGGAAATAAAGTGATTTTCACTGCGAGTTAAGCATTTTGAGTCATTTGCCGATATTTTTTTGACAAACATTCATTTTGGAAAAAAAGTGATTTTCTCGACGAGTGAAGCATTTTGAGTAATTTGCCGGTTGGTTTCAGAACGACTTGCCTCAAAATTAACTATTTTGTGGCAAAATTTCATTTTGGAAAAAAAAAGTGATTTTCTCGGCGAGTTAAGCATCTTGAGTAACTTGCTGGCTGGTTTCAGAACGACTTGCCTCAAAATTAACTATTTTGTCGCAAACACTCATTTTGGGAAAAAGGTGATTTTCTCGGCGAGTTAAGCATTTTGAGTAGTTGAGTTTTCAGAACGGCTTGCCTCACTATTAACTATTTTTTTGCCAAACATTTATTTTGGAAACAAAGTGATTTTCTCGGCGAGTTAAGTATTTTGAGTTATTTGCCGGTTGGTTTCAGAACGACTTGCCTCAAAATCAACTATTTTGTGGCAAACATTCATTTTGGAAAAAAAGTGATTTTCTCGGTGAGTTAAGCATTTTGGGTAATTTACCGATAGGTTTCAGAACGGCTTGCCTCACTATTAACTATTTTTTTGCCAAACATTTATTTTGGAAAAAAAGTGATTTTCTCGGCGAGTTAAGCATTTTGAGTAATTTGCCGATTTGTTTCAGAACGACTTGCCTCAAAATTAACTATTTTGTGGCAAACATTCATTTTGGGAAAAAATTGATTTTCTCGGCGAGTGAAGCATTTTCAGTAATTTGCCGGTTGGTTCCAGAACGGCTTGCCTCAGCATTAACTATTTTTTTGCAAACATTTATTTTGGAAAAAAAAGTGATTTTCTCGGCGAGTTAAGCATTTTGAGTAATTTACCGATTTTTTTTTTTAAAACATTCATTTTGGGAACAAAGTGATTTTCTCGGCGAGTTAAGTATTTTGAGTAATTTGCCGGTTGGTTTCAGAACGACTTGCCTCAAAATTAACTATTTTGTGGCAAACATTAATTTTGGGAAAAAAGTGTTTTCTCGGTGAGTTAAGCATTTTGGGTAATTTACCGATAGGTTTCAGAACGGCTTGCCTCACTATTAACTATTTTTTGGCCAAACATTTATTTTGGAAATAAAGTGATTTTCTCTGCGATTTAAGCATTTTGAGTTATTTACCGATATTTTTTTGACAAACATTCATTTTGGAAAGAAAGTGATTTTCTCGACGAGTGAAGCATTTTGAGTAATTTGCCGGTTGGTTTCAGAGCGACTTGCCTCAAAATTAACTATTTTGTGGCAAACATAAATTTTGGACAAAAAAAATGAGTTTCTCGGCGAGTTAAACATTTTGAGTAATTTGCCGGTTGGTTTCAGAACGACTTGCCTCAAAATTAACTATTTTGTGCCAAACATTCATTTTGAGTAATTGCCCGATATTTTTTTGCCAAACATTGATTTTGGAAAAAAAGTGATTTTCTCGGCGATTTAAGCGTTTTGAGTAATTTGCCGGTTGGTTTCAGAACGACTTGCCTCAAAATTAACTATTTTGTGGCAAACATTCATTTTGGAATAAAAGTGATTTTCCCGGCGAGTTAAGCATTTTGAGTAATTTGCCGGCTGGTTTCAGAACGACTTGCCTCAAAATTAACTATTTTGTCGCAAACACTCATTTTGGGAAAAAGGTGATTTTCTCGGCGAGTTAAGCATTTTGAGTAATTTACCGATAGGTTTCAGAACGGCTTGCCTCACTATTAACTATTTTTTTGCCAAACATTTATTTTGGAAAAAAAGTGATTTTCTCGGCGAGTTAAGCATTTTGAGTAATTTGCCGATTTGTTTCAGAACGACTAGCCTCAAAATTAACTATTTTGTGGCAAACATTCATTTTGGGAAAAAATTGATTTTCTCGGCGAGTGAAGCATTTTCAGTAATTTGCCGGTTGGTTCCATCACGGCTTGCCTCAGTATTAACTATTTTTTTGCCAAACATTTATTTTGGAAAAAAAAGTGATTTTCTCGGCGAGTTAAGCATTTTGAGTAATTTACCGATATTTTTTTTTTAAAACATTCATTTTGGGAACAAAGTGATTTTCTCGGCGAGTTAAGTATTTTGAGTAATTTGCCGGTTGGTTTCAGAACGACTTGCCTCAAAATTAACTATTTTGTGGCAAACATTGATTTTGGGAAAAAAGTGATTTTCTTGGCGAGTTAAGCATTTTGAGTAATTTACCGGTTGGTTTCAGAACGACTTGCCTCAAAAGTAACTATTTTGTGGCAAACATTCATTTTGGAAAAAAAAAGTGATTTTCTCGGCGAGTTAAGCATCTTGAGTAATTTGCCGGCTGGTTTCAGAACGACTTGCCTCAAAATTAACTATTTTGTCGCAAACACTCATTTTGGGAAAAAGGTAATTTTCTCGGCGAGTTAAGCATTTTGAGTAATTTACCGATATTCTTTTTAAAAAACATTCATTTTGGAAACAAAGTGATTTTCTCGGCGAGTTAAGCATTTTGAGTAATTTACCGATAGGTTTCAGAACGGCTTGCCTCACTATTAACTATTTTTTTGCCAAACATTTATTTTGGAAAAAATGTGATTTTCTCGGCGAGTTAAGCATTTTGAGTAATTTGCCGATTTGTTTCAGAACGACTTGCCTCAAAATTAACTATTTTGTGGCAAACATTCATTTTGGGAAAAAATTGATTTTCTCGGCGAGTGAAGCATTTTCAGTAATTTGCCGGTTGGTTCCAGAACGGCTTGCCTCAGCATTAACTATTTTTTTGCAAACATTTATTTTGGAAAAAAAAGTGATTTTCTCGGCGAGTTAAGCATTTTGAGTAATTTACCGATTTTTTTTTAAAAAACATTCATTTTGGGAACAAAGTGATTTTCTCGGCGAGTTAAGTATTTTGAGTAATTTGCCGGTTGGTTTCAGAACGACTTGCCTCAAAATTAACTATTTTGTGGCAAACATAAATTTTGGACAAAAAAAATGAGTTTCTCGGCGAGTTAAACATTTTGAGTAATTTGCCGGTTGGTTTCAGAACGACTTGCCTCAAAATTAACTATTTTGTGCCAAACATTCATTTTGAGTAATTGCCCGATATTTTTTTGCCAAACATTGATTTTGGAAAAAAAGTGATTTTCTCGGCGATTTAAGCGTTTTGAGTAATTTGCCGGTTGGTTTCAGAACGACTTGCCTCAAAATTAACTATTTTGTGGCAAACATTCATTTTGGAATAAAAGTGATTTTCCCGGCGAGTTAAGCATTTTGAGTAATTTGCCGGCTGGTTTCAGAACGACTTGCCTCAAAATTAACTATTTTGTCGCAAACACTCATTTTGGGAAAAAGGTGATTTTCTCGGCGAGTTAAGCATTTTGAGTAATTTACCGATAGGTTTCAGAACGGCTTGCCTCACTATTAACTATTTTTTTGCCAAACATTTATTTTGGAAAAAAAGTGATTTTCTCGGCGAGTTAAGCATTTTGAGTAATTTGCCGATTTGTTTCAGAACGACTAGCCTCAAAATTAACTATTTTGTGGCAAACATTCATTTTGGGAAAAAATTGATTTTCTCGGCGAGTGAAGCATTTTCAGTAATTTGCCGGTTGGTTCCATCACGGCTTGCCTCAGTATTAACTATTTTTTTGCCAAACATTTATTTTGGAAAAAAAAGTGATTTTCTCGGCGAGTTAAGCATTTTGAGTAATTTACCGATATTTTTTTTTTAAAACATTCATTTTGGGAACAAAGTGATTTTCTCGGCGAGTTAAGCATCTTGAGTAATTTGCCGGCTGGTTTCAGAACGACTTGCCTCAAAATTAACTATTTTGTCGCAAACACTCATTTTGGGAAAAAGGTAATTTTCTCGGCGAGTTAAGCATTTTGAGTAATTTACCGATATTCTTTTTAAAAAACATTCATTTTGGAAACAAAGTGATTTTCTCGGCGAGTTAAGCATTTTGAGTAATTTACCGATAGGTTTCAGAACGGCTTGCCTCACTATTAACTATTTTTTTGCCAAACATTTATTTTGGAAAAAATGTGATTTTCTCGGCGAGTTAAGCATTTTGAGTAATTTGCCGATTTGTTTCAGAACGACTTGCCTCAAAATTAACTATTTTGTGGCAAACATTCATTTTGGGAAAAAATTGATTTTCTCGGCGAGTGAAGCATTTTCAGTAATTTGCCGGTTGGTTCCAGAACGGCTTGCCTCAGCATTAACTATTTTTTTGCAAACATTTATTTTGGAAAAAAAAGTGATTTTCTCGGCGAGTTAAGCATTTTGAGTAATTTACCGATTTTTTTTTAAAAAACATTCATTTTGGGAACAAAGTGATTTTCTCGGCGAGTTAAGTATTTTGAGTAATTTGCCGGTTGGTTTCAGAACGACTTGCCTCAAAATTAACTATTTTGTGGCAAACATTAATTTTGGGAAAAAAGTGTTTTCTCGGTGAGTTAAGCATTTTGGGTAATTTACCGATAGGTTTCAGAACGGCTTGCCTCACTATTAACTATTTTTTGGCCAAACATTTATTTTGGAAATAAAGTGATTTTCTCTGCGAGTTAAGCATTTTGAGTTATTTACCGATATTTTTTTGACAAACATTCATTTTGGAAAGAAAGTGATTTTCTCGACGAGTGAAGCATTTTGAGTAATTTGCCGGTTGGTTTCAGAGCGACTTGCCTCAAAATTAACTATTTTGTGGCAAACATAAATTTTGGACAAAAAAAATGAGTTTCTCGGCGAGTTAAACATTTTGAGTAATTTGCCGGTTGGTTTCAGAACGACTTGCCTCAAAATTAACTATTTTGTGCCAAACATTCATTTTGAGTAATTGCCCGATATTTTTTTGACAAACATTGATTTTGGAAAAAAAGTTTTTTTCTCGGCGATTTAAGCGTTTTGAGTAATTTGCCGGTTGGTTTCAGAACGACTTGCCTCAAAATTAACTATTTTGTGGCAAACATTCATTTTGGAATAAAAGTGATTTTCCCGGCGAGTTAAGCATTTTGAGTAATATGCCGGCTGGTTTCAGAACGACTTGCCTCAAAATTAACTATTTTGTCGCAAACACTCATTTTGGGAAAAAGGTGATTTTCTCGGCGAGTTAAGAATTTTGAGTAATTTGCCGGTTGGTTTCAGAACGACTTGCCTCAAAATTAACTATTTTGTGGCAAACATTCAGTTTGGGAAAAAAGTGATTTTCTCGACGAGTTAAGCATTTTGAGTAATTTACCGGTTGGTTTCAGAACGACTTGCCTCAAAATTAACTATTTTGTGGCAAACATTCATTTTGGAAAAAAAAGTGATTTTCTTGGCGAGTTAAGCATTTTGAGTAATTTGCCGGCTGGTTTCAGAACGACTTGCCTCAAAATTAACTATTTTGTCGCAAACACTCATTTTGGGAAAAAGGTGATTTTCTCGGCGAGTTAATCATTTAGAGTACTTTAGCGATAATTTTCAGAACGGCTTGCCTCACTATTAACTATTTTGTGGCAAACATTCAGTTTGGGAAAAAAGTGATTTTCTCGGCGAGTTAAGCATTTTGAGTAATTTACCGGTTGGTTTCAGAACGACTTGCCTCAAAATTAACTATTTTGTGGCAAACATTCATTTTGGAAAAAAAAGTGATTTTCTTGGCGAGTTAAGCATTTTGAGTAATTTGCCGGCTGGTTTCAGAACGACTTGCCTCAAAATTAACTATTTTGTGGCAGACATTCATTTAGGGAAAAAAGTGATTTTCTCTGCGAGTTAAGCATTTTCAGTAATTTGCCGGTTGGTTCCAGAACGGCTTGCCTCAGTATTAACAATTTTTTTGCCAAACATTTATTTTGGAAAAAAAAGTGATTTTCTCGGCGAGTTAAGCATTTTGAGTAATTTACCGATTTTTAAAAAAAAAACATTCATTTTGGAAACAAAGTGATTTTCTCGGCGAGTTAAGTATTTTGAGTAATTTGCCGGTTCGTTTCAGAACGACTTGCCTCAAAATTAACTATTTTGTGGCAAACATTCATTTTGGAAAAAAAGTGATTTTCTCGACGAGTGAAGCATTTTGAGTAATTTGACGGTTGGTTTCAGAACGACTTGCCTCAAAATTAACTATTTTGTGGCAAACATTCATTTTGAGTAATTTCCCGAAAATTTTTTGACAAGCATTGATTTTGGAAAAAAAAGTGATTTTCTCGGCGAGTTAAGCCTTTTGAGTAATTTGCCGGTTGGTTTCAGAACGACTTGCCTCAAAATTAACTATTTTGTGGCAAACATTCAGTTTGGGAAAAAAGTGATTTTCTCGGCGAGTTAAGCATTTTGAGTAATTTACCGGTTGGTTTCAGAACGACTTGCCTCAAAATTAACTATTTTGTGGCAAACATTCATTTTGGAAAAAAAAGTGATTTTCTCGGCGAGTTAATCATTTAGAGTACTTTAGCGATAGTTTTCAGAACGGCTTGCCTCACTATTAACTATTTTTTTGCCAAACATTTATTTTGGAAAAAAAGTGATTTTCTCGGCGAGTTAAGCATTTTGAGTAATTTGCCGGTTTGTTTCAGAACGACTTGCCTCAAAATTAACTATTTTGTGGCAGGCATTCATTTTGGGAAAAAAGTGATTTTCTCTGCGAGTTAAGCATTTTCAGTAATTTGCCGGTTGGTTCCAGAACGGCTTGCCTCAGTATTAACAATTTTTTTGCCAAACATTTATTTTGGAAAAAAAAGTGATTTTCTCGGCGAGTTAAGCATTTTGAGTAATTTACCGATTTAAAAAAAAAAAACATTCATTTTGGAAACAAAGTGATTTTCTCGGCGAGTTAAGCATTTTGAGTAATTTACCGGTTGGTTTCAGAACGACTTGCCTCAAAATTAACTATTTTGTGGCAAACATTCATTTTGGAAAAAAATGTGATTTTCTCGGCGACTTAAGCATTTTGAGTAATTTGCCGGATGGTTTCAGAACGACTTGCCTCAAAATTAACTATTTTGAGGCAAACATTCATTTTGGGAAAAAGGTGATTTTCTCGGCGAGTTAAGAATTTTGAGTAATTTACCGATGTTTTTTTTAAAAAACATTCATTTTGGAAACAAAGTGATTTTCTCGGCGAGTTAAGAATTTTGAGTAATTTGCCGGTTGGTTTCAGAACGACTTGCCTCAAAATTAACTATTTTGTGGCAAACATTCAGTTTGGGAAAAAAGTGATTTTCTCGGCGAGTTAAGCATTTTGAGTAATTTACCGGTTGGTTTCAGAACGACTTGCCTCAAAATTAACTATTTTGTGGCAAACATTCATTTTGGAAAAAAAAGTGATTTTCTCGGCGACTTAAGCATTTTGAGTAATTTGCCGGATGGTTTCAGAACGACTTGCCTCAAAATTAACTATTTTGAGGCAAACATTCATTTTGGGAAAAAGGTGATTTTCTCGGCGAGTTAAGAATTTTGAGTAATTTACCGATGTTTTTTTTAAAAAACATTCATTTTGGAAACAAAGTGATTTTCTCGGCGAGTTAAGTATTTTGAGTAATTTGCCGGTTGGTTTCAGAACGACTTGCCTCAAAATTAACTATTTTGTGGCAAACATTCAGTTTGGGAAAAAAGTGATTTTCTCGGCGAGTTAAGCATTTTGAGTAATTTACCGGTTGGTTTCAGAACGACTTGCCTCAAAATTAACTATTTTGTGGCAAACATTCATTTTGGAAAAAAAAGTGATTTTCTCGGCGAGTTAAGCATTTTGAGTAATTTACCGGTTGGTTTCAGAACGACTTGCCTCAAAATTAACTATTTTGTGGCAAACACTCATTTTGGGAAAAAGGTGATTTTCTCGGCGAGTTAATCATTTAGAGTACTTTAGCGATAGTTTTCAGAACGGCTTGCCTCACTATTAACTATTTTTTTGCCAAACATTTATTTTGGAAAAAAAGTGATTTTCTCGTCGAGTTAAGCATTTTGAGTAATTTACCGGTTGGTTTCAGAACGACTTGCCTCAAAATTAACTATTTTGTGGCAAACATTCATTTTGGAAAAAAAAGTGATTTTCTTGGCGAGTTAAGCATTTTGAGTAATTTGCCGGCTGGTTTCAGAACGACTTGCCTCAAAATTAACTATTTTGTCGCAAACACTCATTTTGGGAAAAAGGTGATTTTCTCGGCGAGTTAATCATTTAGAGTACTTTAGCGATAGTTTTCAGAACGGCTTGCCTCACTATTAACTATTTTTTTGCCAAACATTTATTTTGGAAAAAAAGTGATTTTCTCGGCGAGTTAAGCATTTTGAGTAATTTGCCGGTTTGTTTCAGAACGACTTGCCTCAAAATTAACTATTTTGTGGCAGACATTCATTTTGGGAGAAAAGTGATTTTCTCTGCGAGTTAAGCATTTTCAGTAATTTGCCGGTTGGTTCCAGAACGGCTTGCCTCAGTATTAACAATTTTTTTGCCAAACATTTATTTTGGAAAAAAAAGTGATTTTCTCGGCGAGTTAAGCATTTTGAGTAATTTACCGATTTTTAAAAAAAAAACATTCATTTTGGAAACAAAGTGATTTTCTCGGCGAGTTAAGTATTTTGAGTAATTTGCCGGTTCGTTTCAGAACGACTTGCCTCAAAATTAACTATTTTGTGGCAAACATTCATTTTGAGTAATTTCCCGAAAATTTTTTGACAAGCATTGATTTTGGAAAAAAAAGTGATTTTCTCGGCGAGTTAAGCCTTTTGAGTAATTTGCCGGTTGGTTTCAGAACGACTTGCCTCAAAATTAACTATTTTGTGGCAAACATTCAGTTTGGGAAAAAAGTGATTTTCTCGGCAAGTTAAGCATTTTGAGTAATTTACCGGTTGGTTTCAGAACGACTTGCCTCAAAATTAACTATTTTGTGGCAAACATTCATTTTGGGAAAAAAGTGATTTTCACGGCGAGTTAAGCATTTTGAGTAATTTACCGATAGGTTTCAGAACGGTTTGCCTCACTATTAACTATTTTTTTGCCAAACATTTATTTTGGGAAAAAAAGAGATTTTCTTGGCGAGTTAAGCATTTTGAGTAATTTGCCAGTTGGTTTCAGAACGACTTGCCTGAAAATTAAATACTTTGTGGCAAGCATTCATTTTGGGAAAAAAGTGATTTTTTTTCGGCGAGTTAAGCATTTTGAGTAATTTGCCGGTTGGTGGCAGAACGACTTGCCTCAAAATTAACTATTTTGGGGCCAACATTCATTTTGCAAATAAAAGTGTTTTTCCCGGCGAGTTAAGTATTTTGAGTAATTTGCCGGTTGGTTTCAGAACGACTTGCCTCACTATTAACTATTTTTTAGCCAAACATTTATTTTGTATAAAAAGTGATTTTCTCGGCGAGTTAAGCATTTCGAGTAATTTACCGATAGTTTTCAGAACGGCTTGCCTCACTATTAACTATTTTTTTGCCAAACATTTATTTTGGGAAAAAAGTTATTTTCTCGGCGAGTTAAGCATTTTGAGTAATTTGCCGGCTGGTTTCAGAACGACTTGCCTCAAAATTAACTATTTTGTGGCAAACATTCATTTTGAGTAATTTCCCGATATTTTTTTGACAAACATTGATTTTGGAAAAAAAGTGATTTTCGCGTCGATTTAAGCCTTTTGAGTAATTTGCCGGTTGGTTTCAGAACGACTTGCCTCAAAATTAACTATTTTGTGGCAGACATTCAGTTTGGGAAAAAAGTGATTTTCTCGGCGAGTTAAGCATTTTGAGTAATTTACCGGTTGGTTTCAGAACGACTTGCCTCAAAATTAACTATTTTGAGGCAAACATTCATTTTGGGAAAAAGGTGATTTTCTCGGCGAGTTAAGAATTTTGAGTAATTTACCGATGTTTTTTTTAAAAAACATTCATTTTGGAAACAAAGTGATTTTCTCGGCGAGTTAAGTATTTTGAGTAATTTGCCGGTTGGTTTCAGAACGACTTGTCTCAAAATTAACTATTTTGTGGCAAACATTCATTTTGGAAAAAAAAGTGATTTTCTCGGCGAGTTAAGCATTTCGAGTAATTTGCCAGCTGGTTTCAGAACGACTTGCCTCAAAATTAACTATTTTGTCGCAAACACTCATTTTGGGAAAAAGGTGATTTTCTCGGCGAGTTAATCATTTAGAGTACTTTAGCGATAGTTTTCAGAACGGCTTGCCTCACTATTAACTATTTTTTTGCCAAACATTGATTTTGGAAAAAAAGTGATTTTCTCGGCGAGTTAAGCATTTTGAGTAATTTGCCAGTTGGTTTCAGAACGACTTGCCTGAAAATTAAATACTTTGTGGCAAACATACATTTTGGACAAAAAATGAGTTTCTCGGCGAGTTAAGCATTCTGAGTAATTTGCCGGTTGGTTTCAGAACGACTTGCCTCAAAATTAACTATTTTTTTGACAAACATTCATTTTGGAAAAAAAGTGATTTTCTCGGCGAGTTAAGCATTTTGAGTAATTTGCCGGTTGGTTTCAGAACGACTTGCCTCAAAATTAACTATTTTTTTGCGAAACATTTATTTTGGGAAAAAAGTGATTTTTTTTCAGCGAGTTAAGCATTATGAGTAATTTGCCGGTTGGTTTCAGAACGACTTGCCTCAAAATTAACTATTTTTTTGACAAACATTCATTTTGGAAAAAAAGTGATTTTCTCGGCGAGTTAAGCATTTTGAGTAATTTGCCGGTTGGTTTCAGAACGACTTGCCTCAAAATTAACTATTTTGTGGCAAACATACATTTTGGACAAAAAATGAGTTTCTCGGCGAGTTAAGCATTTTGAGTAATTTACCGATTTTTAAAAAAAAACATTCATTTTGAAAACAAAGTGATTTTCTCGGCGTGTTAAGTATTTTGAGTTATTTGCCGGTTGGTTTCAGAACGACTTGCCTCAAAATTAACAATTTTTTTGCCAAACCATTATTTTGGGGAAAAAAGTGATTTTCTCGGCGAGTTAAGCATTTTGAGTAATTTGCCAGTTGGTTTCAGAACGACTTGCCTGAAAATTAAATACTTTGTGGCAAGCATTCATTTTGGGAAAAAGTGATTTTTTTTCGGCGAGTTAAGCATTTTGAGTAATCTGCCGGTTGGTGGCAGAACGACTTGCCTCAAAATTAACTATTTTGGGGCCAACATTCATTTTGCAAATAAAAGTGTTTTTCCCGGCGAGTTAAGTATTTTGAGTAATTTGCCGGTTGGTTTCAGAACGACTTGCCTCACTATTAACTATTTTTTTGCCAAACATCTATTTTGGATAAAAAGTGATTTTCTCGGCGAGTTAGGCATTTTGAGTAATTTGCCGGTTTGTTTCAGAACGACTTGCCTCAAAATTAACTATTTTGTGGCAAACATTAATTTTGGGAAAAAAGTGTTTTTCTCTGCGAGTTAAGCATTTTGAGTAATTTACCGATAGTTTTCAGAACGGCTTGCCTCACTATTAACTGTTTTTTTGCCGAACATTTATTTTGGAAAAAAAGTGATTTTCTCGGCGAGTTAGGCATTTTGAGTAATTTGCCGGTTTGTTTCTGAACGACTTGCCTCAAAATTAACTATTTTGTGGCAAACATTCATTTTGGGAAAAAAGTGATTTTCTCGGCGAGTTAAGCATTTTGAGTAATTTACCGATAGGTTTCAGAACGACTTGTCTCAAAATTAACTATTTTGTGGCAAACATTCATTTTGGGAAAAAGGTAATTTTCTCGGCGAGTTAAGCATTTTGAGTAATTTTCCGATAGGTTTCAGAACGGCTTGCCTCAAAATTAACTATTTTTTTGACAAACATTCATTTTGGAAAAAAAAGTGATTTTCTCGGCGAGTTAAGCATTTTGAGTAATTTGCCGGTTGGTTTCAGAACGACTTGCCTCAAAATTAACTATTTTGTGGCAAACATACATTTTGGACAAAAATGAGTTTCTCGGCGAGTTAAGCATTTTGAGTAATTTGCCGGTTGGTTCCCGAACGGCTTGCCTCAGTATTAACTATTTTTTTGCCAAACATTTATTTTGGAAAAAAAAGTGATTTTCTCGGCGAGTGAAGCATTTTGAGTAATTTGCCGGTTGGTTTCAGAACGACTTGCCTCAAAATTAACTATTTTGTGGCAAACATTCATTTTGAGTAATTGCCCGATATTTTTTTTGCCAAATATTGATTTTGGAAAAAAAGTGATTTTCTCGGCGATTTAAGCCTTTTGAGTAATTTGCCGGTTGGTTTCAGAACGACTTGCTCAAAATTAACTATTTTGTGGCAAACATTCATTTTGGGAAAAAAGTGATTTTCTCGGCGAGTTAAGCATTTGAGTAATTTACCGGTTGGTTTCAGAACGACTTGCCTCAAAATTAACTATATCGTGGCAAACATTCATTTTGGAAAAAAAAAGTGCTTTTTTCGACGAGGGAAGCATTTTGAGTAATTTGCCGGCTGGTTTCAGAACGACTTGCCACAAAATTAACTGTTTTGTCGCAAACACTCATTTTAGGAAAAAGGTAATTTTCTCGGCGAGTTAAGCATTTTGGGTAATTTACCGATAGTTTTCAGAACGGCTTGCCTCACTGTTAACTATTTTTTTGCCAAACATTTATTTTGGAAAAAAAGTGATTTTCTCGGCGAGTGAAGCATTTTGAGTAATTTGCCGGTTTGTTTCAGAACGACTTGCCTCAAAATTAACTATTTTGTGGCAAACATTCATTTTGGGAAAAAAGTGATTTTCTTGGCGAGTTAAGCATTTTGAGTAATTTGCCGGTTGGTTTCAGAACGACGTGCCTCAAAATTAACTATTTTGTGGCAAACATTCATTTTGGGAAAAAAGTGATTTTCTCGTCGAGTTAAGCATTTTGAGTAATTTGCCGGTTGCTTCCAGAACGGCTTGCCTCACTGTTAACTATTTTTTTGCCAAACATTTATTTTGGAAAAAAAGTGATTTTCTCGGCGAGTGAAGCATTTTGAGTAATTTGCCGGTTTGTTTCAGAACGACTTGCCTCAAAATTAACTATTTTGTGGCAAACATTCATTTTGGGAAAAAAGTGATTTTCTTGGCGAGTTAAGCATTTTGAGTAATTTGCCGGTTGGTTTCAGAACGACGTGCCTCAAAATTAACTATTTTGTGGCAAACATTCATTTTGGGAAAAAAGTGATTTTCTCGGCGAGTTAAGCATTTTGAGTCATTTGCCAGTTGGTTTCAGAACGACTTGCCTGAAAATTAAATACTTTGTGGCAAGCATTCACTTTGGGAAAAAAGTGATTTTTTTTCGGCGAGTTAATCATTTTGAGTAATTTGCCGGTTGGTGGCAGAACGACTTGCCTCAAAATTAACTATTTTGGGGCCAACATTCAGTTTGCAAATAAAAGTGTTTTTCCCGGCGAGTTAAGTATTTTGAGTAATTTGCCGGTTGGTTTCAGAACGACTTGCCTCACTATTAACTATTTTTTTGCCAAACATTTATTTTGGATAAAAAGTGATTTTCTCGGCGAGTTAAGCATTTTCAGCAATTTATCGATTGGTTTCAGAACGGCTTGCCTCACTATTAACTATTTTTTTGCGAAACATTTATTTTGGGAAAAAAGTGATTTTTTTTCAGCGAGTTAAGCATTTTGAGTAATTTGCCGGTTGGTTTCAGAACGACTTGCCTCAAAATTAACTATTTTGTGGCAAACATACATTTTGGACAAAAAATGAGTTTCTCGGCGAGTTAAGCATTTTGAGTAATTTACCGATTTTTAAAAAAAAACATTCATTTTGAAAACAAAGTGATTTTCTCGGCGTGTTAAGTATTTTGAGTTATTTGCCGGTTGGTTTCAGAACGACTTGCCTCAAAATTAACAATTTTTTTGCCAAACCATTATTTTGGGGAAAAAAGTGATTTTCTCGGCGAGTTAAGCATTTTGAGTAATTTGCCAGTTGGTTTCAGAACGACTTGCCTGAAAATTAAATACTTTGTGGCAAGCATTCATTTTGGGAAAAAAGTGATTTTTTTTCGGCGAGTTAAGCATTTTGAGTAATCTGCCGGTTGGTGGCAGAACGACTTGCCTCAAAATTAACTATTTTGGGGCCAACATTCATTTTGCAAATAAAAGTGTTTTTCCCGGCGAGTTAAGTATTTTGAGTAATTTGCCGGTTGGTTTCAGAACGACTTGCCTCACTATTAACTATTTTTTTGCCAAACATCTATTTTGGATAAAAAGTGATTTTCTCGGCGAGTTAGGCATTTTGAGTAATTTGCCGGTTTGTTTCAGAACGACTTGCCTCAAAATTAACTATTTTGTGGCAAACATTAATTTTGGGAAAAAAAGTGTTTTTCTCTGCGAGTTAAGCATTTTGAGTAATTTACCGATAGTTTTCAGAACGGCTTGCCTCACTATTAACTGTTTTTTTGCCGAACATTTATTTTGGAAAAAAAGTCATTTTCTCGGCGAGTTAGGCATTTTGAGTAATTTGCCGGTTTGTTTCTGAACGACTTGCCTCAAAATTATCTATTTTGTGGCAAACATTCATTTTGGGAAAAAAGTGATTTTCTCAGCGAGTTAAGCATTTTGAGTAATTTACCGATAGGTTTCAGAACGACTTGTCTCAAAATTAACTATTTTGTGGCAAACATTCATTTTGGGAAAAAGGTAATTTTCTCGGCGAGTTAAGCATTTTGAGTAATTTTCCGATAGGTTTCAGAACGGCTTGCCTCAAAATTAACTATTTTGTTGACAAACATTCATTTTGGAAAAAAAAGTGATTTTCTCGGCGAGTTAAGCATTTTGAGTAATTTGCCGGTTGGTTTCAGAACGACTTGCCTCAAAATTAACTATTTTGTGGCAAACATACATTTTGGACAAAAATGAGTTTCTCGGCGAGTTAAGCATTTTGAGTAATTTGCCGGTTGGTTCCCGAACGGCTTGCCTCAGTATTAACTATTTTTTTGCCAAACATTTATTTTGGAAAAAAAAGTGATTTTCTCGGCGAGTTAAGCATTTTGAGTAATTTACCGATTTTTTTTTGACAAACATTCATTTTGGAAAAAAAGTGATTTTCTCGACGAGTGAAGCATTTTGAGTAATTTGCCGGTTGGTTTCAGAACGACTTGCCTCAAAATTAACTATTTTGTGGCAAACATTCATTTTGAGTAATTGCCCGATATTTTTTTTGCCAAATATTGATTTTGGAAAAAAAGTGATTTTCTCGGCGATTTAAGCCTTTTGAGTAATTTGCCGGTTGGTTTCAGAACGACTTGCTCAAAATTAACTATTTTGTGGCAAACATTCATTTTGGGAAAAAAGTGATTTTCTCGGCGAGTTAAGCATTTGAGTAATTTACCGGTTGGTTTCAGAACGACTTGCCTCAAAATTAACTATATCGTGGCAAACATTCATTTTGGAAAAAAAAGTGATTTTTTCGACGAGGGAAGCATTTTGAGTAATTTGCCGGCTGGTTTCAGAACGACTTGCCACAAAATTAACTGTTTTGTCGCAAACACTCATTTTGGGAAAAAGGTAATTTTCTCGGCGAGTTAAGCATTTTGGGTAATTTACCGATAGTTTTCAGAACGGCTTGCCTCACTGTTAACTATTTTTTTGCCAAACATTTATTTTGGAAAAAAAGTGATTTTCTCGGCGAGTGAAGCATTTTGAGTAATTTGCCGGTTTGTTTCAGAACGACTTGCCTCAAAATTAACTATTTTGTGGCAAACATTCATTTTGGGAAAAAAGTGATTTTCTTGGCGAGTTAAGCATTTTCAGTAATTTCCCGATATTTTTTTTAAAAAACATTCATTTTGGAAACAAAGTGATTTTCTCGGCGAGTTAAGTTTTTTGAGTAATTTACCGATATGTTTCAGAAAGGCTTGCCTCACTATTAACTATTTTTTTTGCCGAACATTTATTTTGGAAATAAAGTGATTTTCTCGTCGAGTTAAGCATTTTGAGTCATTTACCGTTATTTTTTTGACAAACATTCATTTTGGGAAAAAAGTGATTTTCTCGACGAGTGAAGCATTTTGAGTAATTTGCCGGTTGGTTTCAGAACGACTTGCCTCAAAATTAACTATTTTTTTGCGAAACATTTATTTTGGGAAAAAAGTGATTTTTTTTCAGCGAGTTAAGCATTATGAGTAATTTGCCGGTTGGTTTCAGAACGACTTGCCTCAAAATTAACTATTTTTTTGACAAACATTCATTTTGGAAAAAAAGTGATTTTCTCGGCGAGTTAAGCATTTTGAGTAATTTGCCGGTTGGTTTCAGAACGACTTGCCTCAAAATTAACTATTTTGTGGCAAACATACATTTTGGACAAAAAATGAGTTTCTCGGCGAGTTAAGCATTTTGAGTAATTTACCGATTTTTAAAAAAAAACATTCATTTTGAAAACAAAGTGATTTTCTCGGCGTGTTAAGTATTTTGAGTTATTTGCCGGTTGGTTTCAGAACGACTTGCCTCAAAATTAACAATTTTTTTGCCAAACCATTATTTTGGGGAAAAAAGTGATTTTCTCGGCGAGTTAAGCATTTTGAGTAATTTGCCAGTTGGTTTCAGAACGACTTGCCTGAAAATTAAATACTTTGTGGCAAGCATTCATTTTGGGAAAAAGTGATTTTTTTTCGGCGAGTTAAGCATTTTGAGTAATCTGCCGGTTGGTGGCAGAACGACTTGCCTCAAAATTAACTATTTTGGGGCCAACATTCATTTTGCAAATAAAAGTGTTTTTCCCGGCGAGTTAAGTATTTTGAGTAATTTGCCGGTTGGTTTCAGAACGACTTGCCTCACTATTAACTATTTTTTTGCCAAACATCTATTTTGGATAAAAAGTGATTTTCTCGGCGAGTTAGGCATTTTGAGTAATTTGCCGGTTTGTTTCAGAACGACTTGCCTCAAAATTAACTATTTTGTGGCAAACATTAATTTTGGGAAAAAAGTGTTTTTCTCTGCGAGTTAAGCATTTTGAGTAATTTACCGATAGTTTTCAGAACGGCTTGCCTCACTATTAACTGTTTTTTTGCCGAACATTTATTTTGGAAAAAAAGTGATTTTCTCGGCGAGTTAGGCATTTTGAGTAATTTGCCGGTTTGTTTCTGAACGACTTGCCTCAAAATTAACTATTTTGTGGCAAACATTCATTTTGGGAAAAAAGTGATTTTCTCGGCGAGTTAAGCATTTTGAGTAATTTACCGATAGGTTTCAGAACGACTTGTCTCAAAATTAACTATTTTGTGGCAAACATTCATTTTGGGAAAAAGGTAATTTTCTCGGCGAGTTAAGCATTTTGAGTAATTTTCCGATAGGTTTCAGAACGGCTTGCCTCAAAATTAACTATTTTTTTGACAAACATTCATTTTGGAAAAAAAAGTGATTTTCTCGGCGAGTTAAGCATTTTGAGTAATTTGCCGGTTGGTTTCAGAACGACTTGCCTCAAAATTAACTATTTTGTGGCAAACATACATTTTGGACAAAAATGAGTTTCTCGGCGAGTTAAGCATTTTGAGTAATTTGCCGGTTGGTTCCCGAACGGCTTGCCTCAGTATTAACTATTTTTTTGCCAAACATTTATTTTGGAAAAAAAAGTGATTTTCTCGGCGAGTGAAGCATTTTGAGTAATTTGCCGGTTGGTTTCAGAACGACTTGCCTCAAAATTAACTATTTTGTGGCAAACATTCATTTTGAGTAATTGCCCGATATTTTTTTTGCCAAATATTGATTTTGGAAAAAAAGTGATTTTCTCGGCGATTTAAGCCTTTTGAGTAATTTGCCGGTTGGTTTCAGAACGACTTGCTCAAAATTAACTATTTTGTGGCAAACATTCATTTTGGGAAAAAAGTGATTTTCTCGGCGAGTTAAGCATTTGAGTAATTTACCGGTTGGTTTCAGAACGACTTGCCTCAAAATTAACTATATCGTGGCAAACATTCATTTTGGAAAAAAAAAGTGCTTTTTTCGACGAGGGAAGCATTTTGAGTAATTTGCCGGCTGGTTTCAGAACGACTTGCCACAAAATTAACTGTTTTGTCGCAAACACTCATTTTAGGAAAAAGGTAATTTTCTCGGCGAGTTAAGCATTTTGGGTAATTTACCGATAGTTTTCAGAACGGCTTGCCTCACTGTTAACTATTTTTTTGCCAAACATTTATTTTGGAAAAAAAGTGATTTTCTCGGCGAGTGAAGCATTTTGAGTAATTTGCCGGTTTGTTTCAGAACGACTTGCCTCAAAATTAACTATTTTGTGGCAAACATTCATTTTGGGAAAAAAGTGATTTTCTTGGCGAGTTAAGCATTTTGAGTAATTTGCCGGTTGGTTTCAGAACGACGTGCCTCAAAATTAACTATTTTGTGGCAAACATTCATTTTGGGAAAAAAGTGATTTTCTCGTCGAGTTAAGCATTTTGAGTAATTTGCCGGTTGCTTCCAGAACGGCTTGCCTCACTGTTAACTATTTTTTTGCCAAACATTTATTTTGGAAAAAAAGTGATTTTCTCGGCGAGTGAAGCATTTTGAGTAATTTGCCGGTTTGTTTCAGAACGACTTGCCTCAAAATTAACTATTTTGTGGCAAACATTCATTTTGGGAAAAAAGTGATTTTCTTGGCGAGTTAAGCATTTTGAGTAATTTGCCGGTTGGTTTCAGAACGACGTGCCTCAAAATTAACTATTTTGTGGCAAACATTCATTTTGGGAAAAAAGTGATTTTCTCGGCGAGTTAAGCATTTTGAGTCATTTGCCAGTTGGTTTCAGAACGACTTGCCTGAAAATTAAATACTTTGTGGCAAGCATTCACTTTGGGAAAAAAGTGATTTTTTTTCGGCGAGTTAATCATTTTGAGTAATTTGCCGGTTGGTGGCAGAACGACTTGCCTCAAAATTAACTATTTTGGGGCCAACATTCAGTTTGCAAATAAAAGTGTTTTTCCCGGCGAGTTAAGTATTTTGAGTAATTTGCCGGTTGGTTTCAGAACGACTTGCCTCACTATTAACTATTTTTTTGCCAAACATTTATTTTGGATAAAAAGTGATTTTCTCGGCGAGTTAAGCATTTTCAGCAATTTATCGATTGGTTTCAGAACGGCTTGCCTCACTATTAACTATTTTTTTGCGAAACATTTATTTTGGGAAAAAAGTGATTTTTTTTCAGCGAGTTAAGCATTTTGAGTAATTTGCCGGTTGGTTTCAGAACGACTTGCCTCAAAATTAACTATTTTGTGGCAAACATACATTTTGGACAAAAAATGAGTTTCTCGGCGAGTTAAGCATTTTGAGTAATTTACCGATTTTTAAAAAAAAACATTCATTTTGAAAACAAAGTGATTTTCTCGGCGTGTTAAGTATTTTGAGTTATTTGCCGGTTGGTTTCAGAACGACTTGCCTCAAAATTAACAATTTTTTTGCCAAACCATTATTTTGGGGAAAAAAGTGATTTTCTCGGCGAGTTAAGCATTTTGAGTAATTTGCCAGTTGGTTTCAGAACGACTTGCCTGAAAATTAAATACTTTGTGGCAAGCATTCATTTTGGGAAAAAAGTGATTTTTTTTCGGCGAGTTAAGCATTTTGAGTAATCTGCCGGTTGGTGGCAGAACGACTTGCCTCAAAATTAACTATTTTGGGGCCAACATTCATTTTGCAAATAAAAGTGTTTTTCCCGGCGAGTTAAGTATTTTGAGTAATTTGCCGGTTGGTTTCAGAACGACTTGCCTCACTATTAACTATTTTTTTGCCAAACATCTATTTTGGATAAAAAGTGATTTTCTCGGCGAGTTAGGCATTTTGAGTAATTTGCCGGTTTGTTTCAGAACGACTTGCCTCAAAATTAACTATTTTGTGGCAAACATTAATTTTGGGAAAAAAAGTGTTTTTCTCTGCGAGTTAAGCATTTTGAGTAATTTACCGATAGTTTTCAGAACGGCTTGCCTCACTATTAACTGTTTTTTTGCCGAACATTTATTTTGGAAAAAAAGTCATTTTCTCGGCGAGTTAGGCATTTTGAGTAATTTGCCGGTTTGTTTCTGAACGACTTGCCTCAAAATTATCTATTTTGTGGCAAACATTCATTTTGGGAAAAAAGTGATTTTCTCAGCGAGTTAAGCATTTTGAGTAATTTACCGATAGGTTTCAGAACGACTTGTCTCAAAATTAACTATTTTGTGGCAAACATTCATTTTGGGAAAAAGGTAATTTTCTCGGCGAGTTAAGCATTTTGAGTAATTTTCCGATAGGTTTCAGAACGGCTTGCCTCAAAATTAACTATTTTGTTGACAAACATTCATTTTGGAAAAAAAAGTGATTTTCTCGGCGAGTTAAGCATTTTGAGTAATTTGCCGGTTGGTTTCAGAACGACTTGCCTCAAAATTAACTATTTTGTGGCAAACATACATTTTGGACAAAAATGAGTTTCTCGGCGAGTTAAGCATTTTGAGTAATTTGCCGGTTGGTTCCCGAACGGCTTGCCTCAGTATTAACTATTTTTTTGCCAAACATTTATTTTGGAAAAAAAAGTGATTTTCTCGGCGAGTTAAGCATTTTGAGTAATTTACCGATTTTTTTTTGACAAACATTCATTTTGGAAAAAAAGTGATTTTCTCGACGAGTGAAGCATTTTGAGTAATTTGCCGGTTGGTTTCAGAACGACTTGCCTCAAAATTAACTATTTTGTGGCAAACATTCATTTTGAGTAATTGCCCGATATTTTTTTTGCCAAATATTGATTTTGGAAAAAAAGTGATTTTCTCGGCGATTTAAGCCTTTTGAGTAATTTGCCGGTTGGTTTCAGAACGACTTGCTCAAAATTAACTATTTTGTGGCAAACATTCATTTTGGGAAAAAAGTGATTTTCTCGGCGAGTTAAGCATTTGAGTAATTTACCGGTTGGTTTCAGAACGACTTGCCTCAAAATTAACTATATCGTGGCAAACATTCATTTTGGAAAAAAAAGTGATTTTTTCGACGAGGGAAGCATTTTGAGTAATTTGCCGGCTGGTTTCAGAACGACTTGCCACAAAATTAACTGTTTTGTCGCAAACACTCATTTTGGGAAAAAGGTAATTTTCTCGGCGAGTTAAGCATTTTGGGTAATTTACCGATAGTTTTCAGAACGGCTTGCCTCACTGTTAACTATTTTTTTGCCAAACATTTATTTTGGAAAAAAAGTGATTTTCTCGGCGAGTGAAGCATTTTGAGTAATTTGCCGGTTTGTTTCAGAACGACTTGCCTCAAAATTAACTATTTTGTGGCAAACATTCATTTTGGGAAAAAAGTGATTTTCTTGGCGAGTTAAGCATTTTCAGTAATTTCCCGATATTTTTTTTAAAAAACATTCATTTTGGAAACAAAGTGATTTTCTCGGCGAGTTAAGTTTTTTGAGTAATTTACCGATATGTTTCAGAAAGGCTTGCCTCACTATTAACTATTTTTTTTGCCGAACATTTATTTTGGAAATAAAGTGATTTTCTCGTCGAGTTAAGCATTTTGAGTCATTTACCGTTATTTTTTTGACAAACATTCATTTTGGGAAAAAAGTGATTTTCTCGACGAGTGAAGCATTTTGAGTAATTTGCCGGTTGGTTTCAGAACGACTTGCCTCAAAATTAACTATTTTGTGGCAAACATAAATTTTGGACAAAAAAATGAGTTTCTCGGCGAGTTAAGCATTTTGAGTAATTTGCCGGTTGGTTTCAGAACGACGTGCCTCAAAATTAACTATTTTGTGGCAAACATTCATTTTGAGAAAAAACTGATTTTCTCGGCGTGTTAAGCATTTTGAGTAATTTGCCGATTTGTTTCAGAACGACTTGCCTCAAAATTAACTATTTTGTGTCAAACATTCATTTTGGGAAAAAAGTGATTTTCTCGTCGAGTTAAGCATTTTGAGTAATTTGCCGGTTGCTTCCAGAACGGCTTGCCTCAGTATTAACTATTCTTTTGCCAAACATTTATTTTGGAAAAAAAGTTATTTTCTCGGCGAGGTAAGCATTTTGAGTCATTTACCGATATTTTTTTGACAAACATTCATTTTGGAAAAAAAGTGATTTTCTCGACGAGTGAAGCCTTTTGAGTAATTTGCCGGTTGGTTTCAGAACGACTTGCCTCAAAATTAACCATTTTGTGGCAAACATTCAGTTTGGAAAAAAAGTGATTTTCTCGGCGAGTTAAGCATTTTGAGTAATTTGCCGGCTGGTTTCAGAATGACTTGCCTCAAAATTAACCATTTTGTGGCAAACATTCAGTTTGGGAAAAAAGTGACTTTCTCGGCGAGTTAAGCATTTTGAGTAATTTGCCGGCTGGTTTCAGAACGACTTGCCTCACTATTAACTATTTTTTTGCCAAACATTTATTTTGGATAAAATGTGATTTTCTCGGCGAGTTAAGCATTTTCAGCAATTTATCGATTGGTTTCAGAACGGCTTGCCTCAGTATTAACTATTTTTTTGCGAAACATTTATTTTGGGAAAAAAGTGATTTTTTTTCGGCGAGTTAAGCATTATGAGTAATTTCCCGGTTGGTTTCAGAACGACTTGCCTCAAAATTAACTATTTTTTTGACAAACATTCATTTTGGAAAAAAAAGTGATTTTCTCGGCGAGTTAAGCATTTTGAGTAATTTGCCGGTTGGTTTCAGAACGACTTGCCTCAAAATTAACTATTTTTTTGACAAACATTCATTTTGGAAAAAAAAGTGATTTTCTCGGCGAGTTAAGCATTTTGAGTAATTTGCCGGTTGGTTTCAGAACGACTTGCCTCAAAATTAACTATTTTGTGGCAAACATACATTTTGGACAAAAAATGAGTTTCTCGGCGAGTTAAGCATTTTGAGTAATTTGCCGGTTGGTTCCCGAACGACTTGCCTCAAAATTAACTATTTTGTGGCAAACATACATTTTGGACAAAAAATGAGTTTCTCGACGAGTTAAGCATTTTGAGTAATTTACCGATTTTTTGAAAAAAACATTCATTTTGAAAACAAAGTGATTTTCTCGGCGTGTTAAGTATTTTGAGTTATTTGCCGGTTGGTTTCAGAACGACTTGCCTCAAAATTAACATTTTTTTTGCCAAACCATTATTTTGGGGAAAAAAGTGATTTTCTCGGCGAGTTAAGCATTTTGAGTAATTTGCCAGTTGGTTTCAGAACGACTTGCCTGAAAATTAAATACTTTGTGGCAAGCATTCATTTTGGGAAAAAAGTGATTTTTTTTCGGCGAGTTAAGCATTTTGAGTAATCTGACGGTTGGTGGCAGAACGACTTGCCTCAAAATTAACTATTTTGGGGCCAACATTCATTTTGCAAATAAAAGTGTTTTTCCCGGCGAGTTAAGTATTTTGAGTAATTTGCCGGTTGGTTTCAGAACGACTTGCCTCACTATTAACTATTTTTTTGCCAAACATCTATTTTGGATAAAAAGTGATTTTCTCGGCGAGTTAGGCATTTTGAGTAATTTGCCGGTTTGTTTCAGAACGACTTGCCTCAAAATTAACTATTTTGTGCCAAACATTCATTTTGAAAAAAAAGTGATTTTCTCGGCGAGTTAAGCATTTTGAGTAATTTGCCGGTTGGTTTCAGAACGACTTGCCTCACTATTAACTATTTTTTTGCCAAACATCTATTTTGGATAAAAAGTGATTTTCTCGGCGAGTTAGGCATTTTGAGTAATTTGCCGGTTTGTTTCAGAACGACTTGCCTCAAAATTAACTATTTTGTGCCAAACATTCATTTTGAAAAAAAAGTGATTTTCTCGGCGAGTTAAGCATTTTGAGTAATTTACCGATAGTTTTCAGAACGACTTGCCTCACGATTAACTATTTTTTTGCCAAACATTTATTTTGGAAAAAAAGGGATTTTCTCGGCGAGTAAAGCATTTTGAGTAATTTACCGATATTTTTTTTAAAAAAACATTCATTTTGGAAACAAAGTGATTTTCTCGGCGAGTTAAGCATTTTGAGTAATTTGCCGGTTGGTTTCAGAACGACGTGCCTCAAAATTAACTATTTTGTGGCAAACATTCATTTTGAGTAATTTCCCGATTTTTTTTTGCCAAACATTGATTTTGGAAAAAAAGTGATTTTCTCGGCGATTTTAGCCTTTTGAGTAATCTACCGGTTGGTTTCAGAACGACTTGCCTCAAAATTAACTATTTTGTGGCAAACATTCATTTTGAAAAAAAAAAGTGATTTTCTCGGCGAGTTAAGCATTTTGAGTAATTTACCGATAGTTTTCAGAACGACTTGCCTCACTATTAACTATTTTTTTGCCAAACATTTATTTTGGAAAAAAAGTGATTTTCTCGCCGAGTTAAGCATTTTGAGTAATTTACCGATATTTTTTTTAAAAAAACATTCATTTTGGAAACAAAGTGATTTTCTCGGCGAGTTAAGCATTTTGAGTAATTTGCCGGTTGGTTTCAGAACGACTTGCCTCAAAATTAACTATTTTGTGGCAAACATTCATTTTGGAAAAAAAGTGATTTTCTCGGCGAGTTAAGCATTTTGAGTAATTTGCCGGTTGCTCCAGAACGGCTTGCCTCAGTATTAACTATATTTTTGCCAAACATTTATTTTGGAAAAAAAGTGATTTTCTTGGCGAGTTAAGCATTTTGAGTAATTTACCGATATTTTTTTAAAAAAAACATTCATTTTGGAAACAAAGTGATTTTCTCGGCGACTTATGCATTTTGAGTAATTTGCCGGATGGTTTCAGAACGACTTGCCTCAAAATTAACTATTTTGTGGCAAACATTCATTTTGGAAAAAAAAAGTGATTTTCTCGGCGAGTTAAGCATTTTGAGTAATTTACCGATATTTTTTTAAAAAAACATTCATTTTGGAAACAAAGTGATTTACTCGGCGAGTTTAAGTATTTTGAGTAATTTGCCGGTTGGTTTCAGAACGACTTGCCTGAAAATTAACTATTTTGTGGCAAACATTAATTTTGGGAAAAAAGTGTTTTCTCGGTGAGTTAAGCATTTTGGGTAATTTACCGATAGATTTCAGAACGGCTTGCCTCACTATTAACTATTTTTTTGCCAAACATTTATTTTGGATAAAAAGTGATTTTCTCGGCGAGTTAAGCATTTTCAGCAATTTATCGATTGGTTTCAGAACGGCTTGCCTCACTATTAACTATTTTTTTGCGAAACATTTATTTTGGGAAAAAAGTGATTTTTTTTCAGCGAGTTAAGCATTATGAGTAATTTACCGATTTTTTTGACAAACATTCATTTTGGAAAAAAAGTGATTTTCTCGACGACTGAAGCATTTTGAGTAATTTGCCGGTTGGTTTCAGAACGACCTGCCTCAAAATTAACTATTTTGTGGCAAACATAAATTTTGGACAAAAAAATGAGTTTCTCGGCGAGTTAAGCATTTTGAGTAATTTGCCGGTTGGTTTCAGAACGACGTGCCTCAAAATTAACTATTTTTTTGCCAAACATTTATTTTGGAAAAAAAGTGATTGTCTCGGCGAGTTAAGCATTTTGAGTAATTTACCGATATTTTTTTTTTAAAAACATTCATTTTGGAAACAAAGTGATTTTCTCGGCGAGTTAAGCATTTTGAGTAATTTGCCGGTTGGTTTCAGAACGACTTGCCTCAAAATTAACTATTTTGTGGCAAACATTCATTTTGGAAAAAAAGTGATTTTCTCGGCGAGTTAAGCATTTTGAGTAATTTGCCGGTTGCTCCAGAACGGCTTGCCTCAGTATTAACTATTTTTTTGCCAAACATTTATTTTGGAAAAAAAGTGATTTTCTTGGCGAGTTAAGCATTTTGAGTAATTTGCCGGTTGGTTTCAGAACGACGTGCCTCAAAATTAACTATTTTGTGGCAAACATTCATTTTGAGTAATTTCCCGATATTTTTTTTGCCAAACATTGATTTTGGAAAAAAAGTGATTTTCTCGGCGATTTTAGCCTTTTGAGTAATTTGCCGGTTGGTTTCAGAACGACTTGCCTCAAAATTAACTATTTTGTGGCAAACATTCATTTTGAGAAAAAAGTGATTTTCTCGGCGAGTTAAGCATTTTGAGTAATTTACCGGTTGGTTTCAGAACGACTTGCCTCAAAATTAACTATTTTGTGGCAAACATTCATTTTGAAAAAAAAGTGATTTTCTCGGCGAGTTAAGCATTTTGAGTAATTTACCGATAGTTTTCAGAACGACTTGCCTCACTATTAACTATTTTTTTGCCAAACATTTATTTTGGAAAAACAGTGATTTTCTTGGCGAGTTAAGCATTTTGAGTAATTTACCGATATTTTTTTTAAAAAAAACATTCATTTTGGAAACAAAGTGATTTTCTCGGCAAGTTAAGCATTTTGAGTAATTTGCCGGTTGGTTTCAGAACGACGTGCCTCAAAATTAACTATTTTGTGGCAAACATTCATTTTGAGTAATTTCCCGATATTTTTTTTGCCAAACATTGATTTTGGAAAAAAAGTGATTTTCTCGGCGATTTTAGCCTTTTGAGTAATTTGCCGGTTGGTTTCAGAACGACTTGCCTCAAAATTAACTATTTTGTGGCAAACATTCATTTTGAGAAAAAAGTGATTTTCTCGGCGAGTTGAGCATTTTGAGTAATTTACTGGTTGGTTTCAGAACGACTTGCCTCAAAATTAACTATTTTGTGGCAAACATTCATTTTGAAAAAAAAGTGATTTTCTCGGCGAGTTAAGCATTTTGAGTAATTTATCGATAGTTTTCAGAACGACTTGCCTCACTATTATCTATTTTTTTGCCAAACATTTATTTTGGAAAAAAAGTGATTTTCTCGGCGAGTTAAGCATTTTGAGTAATTTACCGATATTTTTTTTAAAAAAACATTCATTTTGGAAACAAAGTGATTTTCTCGGCGAGTGAAGCATTTTGAGTAATTTGCCGGTTGGTTTCAGAACGACTTGCCTCAAAATTAACTATTTTGTGGCAAACATTCATTTTGGAAAAAAAGTGATTTTCTCGGCGAGTTAAGCATTTTGAGTAATTTGCCGGTTGCTCCAGAACGGCTTGCCTCAGTATTAACTATTTTTTTGCCAAACATTTATTTTGGAAAAAAAGTGATTTTCTTGGCGAGTTAAGCATTTTGAGTAATTTGCCCGTTGGTTTCAGAACGACGTGCCTCAAAATTAACTATTTTGTGGCAAACATTCATTTTGAGTAATTTCCCGATATTTTTTTTGCCAAACATTGATTTTGGAAAAAAAGTGATTTTCTCGGCGATTTTAGCCTTTTGAGTAATTTGCCGGTTGGTTTCAGAACGACTTGCCTCAAAATTAACTATTTTGTGGCAAACATTCATTTTGAGAAAAAAGTGATTTTCTCGGCGAGTTAAGCATTTTGAGTAATTTACCGGTTGGTTTCAGAACGACTTGCCTCAAAATTAACTATTTTGTGGCAAACATTCATTTTGAAAAAAAAGTGATTTTCTCGGCGAGTTAAGCATTTTGAGTAATTTACCGATAGTTTTCAGAACGACTTGCCTCACTATTAACTATTTTTTTGCCAAACATTTATTTTGGAAAAAAAGTGATTTTCTCGGCGAGTTAAGCATTTTGAGTAATTTACCGATATTTTTTTTAAAAAAACATTCATTTTGGAAACAAAGTGATTTTCTCGGCGAGTTAAGCATTTTGAGTAATTTGCCGGTTGGTTTCAGAACGACTTGCCTCAAAATTAACTATTTTGTGGCAAACATTCATTTTGGAAAAAAAGTGATTTTCTCGGCGAGTTAAGCTTTTTGAGTAATTTGCCGGTTGCTCCAGAACGGCTTGCCTCAGTATTAACTATTTTTTTGCCAAACATTTATTTTGGAAAAAAAGTGATTTTCTTGGCGAGTTAAGCATTTTGAGTAATTTGCCGGTTGGTTTCAGAACGACGTGCCTCAAAATTAACTATTTTGTGGCAAACATTCATTTTGAGTAATTTCCCGATATTTTTTTTGCCAAACATTGATTTTGGAAAAAAAGTGATTTTCTCGGCGATTTTAGCCTTTTGAGTAATTTACCGGTTGGTTTCAGAACGACTTGCCTCAAAATTAACTATTTTGTGGCAAACATTCATTTTGAGAAAAAAGTGATTTTCTCGGCGAGTTAAGCATTTTGAGTAATTTACTGGTTGGTTTCAGAACGACTTGCCTCAAAATTAACTATTTTGTGGCAAACATTCATTTTGAAAAAAAAGTGATTTTCTCGGTGAGTTAAGCATTTTGAGTAATTTATCGATAGTTTTCAGAACGACTTGCCTCACTATTAACTATTTTTTTGCCAAACATTTATTTTGGAAAAAAAGTGATTTTCTCGGCGAGTTAAGCATTTTGAGTAATTTACCGATATTTTTTTTAAAAAAACATTCATTTTGGAAACAAAGTGATTTTCTCGGCGAGTTAAGCATTTTGAGTAATTTGCCGGTTGGTTTCAGAACGACTTGCCTCAAAATTAACTATTTTGTGGCAAACATTCGTTTTGGAAAAAAAGTGATTTTCTCGGCGAGTTAAGCATTTTGAGTAATTTGCCGGTTGCTCCAGAACGGCTTGCCTCAGTATTAACTATTATTTTGCCAAACATTTATTTTGGAAAAAAAGTGATTTTCTTGGCGAGTTAAGCATTTTGAGTAATTTGCCGGTTGGTTTCAGAACGACGTGCCTGAAAATTAGCTATTTTGTGGCAAACATTCATTTTGAGTAATTTCCCGATTTTTTTTTGCCAAACATTCATTTTGGAAAAAAAGGGATTTTCTCGGCGATTTTAGCCTTTTGAGTAATTTGCCGGTTGGTTTCAGAACGACTTGCCTCAAAATTAACTATTTTGTGGCAAACATTCATTTTGGGAAAAAAGTGATTTTCTCGGCGAGTTAAGCATTTTCAGTAATTTGCCGGTTGGTTCCAGAACGGCATGCCTCAGTATTAACTATTTTCTTGCCAAACATTTATTTTGGAAAAAAAAGTGATTTTCTCGGCGAGTTAAACATTTTGAGTAATTTACCGATTTTTTTTTTTTTTAAATTCATTTTGGAAACAAAGTGATTTTCTCGGCGAGTTAAGTATTTTGAGTAATTTGCCGGTTGGTTTCAGAACGACTTGCCTCAAAATTAACTATTTTGTGGCAAACATTAATTTTGGGAAAAAAGTGTTTTCTCGGTCAGTTAAGCATTTTGGGTAATTTACCGATAGGTTTCAGAACGGCTTGCCTCACTATTAACTATTTTTTTGCCAAACATTTATTTTGGAAATAAAGTGATTTTCTCTGCGAGTTAAGCATTTTGAGTCATTTACCGATATTTTTTTGACAAACATTCATTTTGGAAAAAAAGTGATTTTCTCGACGACTGAAGCATTTTAAGTAATTTGCCGGTTGGTTTCAGAACGACCTGCCTCAAAATTAACTATTTTGTGGCAAACATAAATTTTGGACAAAAAAATGAGTTTCTCGGCGAGTTAAGCATTTTGAGTAATTTGCCGGTTGGTTTCAGAACGACGTGCCTCAAAATTAACTATTTTTTTGCCAAACATTTATTTTGGAAAAAAGTGATTGTCTCGGCGAGTTAAGCATTTTGAGTAATTTACCGATATTTTTTTTTAAAAAACATTCATTTTGGAAACAAAGTGATTTTCTCGGCGAGTTAAGCATTTTGAGTAATTTGCCGGTTGGTTTCAGAACGACTTGCCTCAAAATTAACTATTTTGTGGCAAACATTCATTTTGGAAAAAAAGTGATTTTCTCGGCGAGTTAAGCATTTTGAGTAATTTGCCGGTTGCTCCAGAACGGCTTGCCTCAGTATTAACTATTTTTTTGCCAAACATTTATTTTGGAAAAAAAGTGATTTTCTTGGCGAGTTAAGCATTTTGAGTAATTTGCCGGTTGGTTTCAGAACGACGTGCCTCAAAATTAACTATTTTGTGGCAAACATTCATTTTGAGTAATTTCCCGATATTTTTTTTGCCAAACATTGATTTTGGAAAAAAAGTGATTTTCTCGGCGATTTTAGCCTTTTGAGTAATTTGCCGGTTGGTTTCAGAACGACTTGCCTCAAAATTAACTATTTTGTGGCAAACATTCATTTTGAGAAAAAAGTGATTTTCTCGGCGAGTTAAGCATTTTGAGTAATTTACCGGTTGGTTTCAGAACGACTTGCCTCAAAATTAACTATTTTGTGGCAAACATTCATTTTGAAAAAAAAGTGATTTTCTCGGCGAGTTAAGCATTTTGAGTAATTTACCGATAGTTTTCAGAACGACTTGCCTCACTATTAACTATTTTTTTGCCAAACATTTATTTTGGAAAAACAGTGATTTTCTCGGCGAGTTAAGCATTTTGAGTAATTTACCGATATTTTTTTAAAAAAAACATTCATTTTGGAAACAAAGTGATTTTCTCGGCGAGTTAAGCATTTTGAGTAATTTGCCGGTTGGTTTCAGAACGACGTGCCTCAAAATTAACTATTTTGTGGCAAACATTCATTTTGAGTAATTTCCCGATATTTTTTTTGCCAAACATTGATTTTGGAAAAAAAGTGATTTTCTCGGCGATTTTAGCCTTTTGAGTAATTTGCCAGTTGGTTTCAGAACGACTTGCCTCAAAATTAACTATTTTGTGGCAAACATTCATTTTGAGAAAAAAGTGATTTTCTCGGCGAGTTAAGCATTTTGAGTAATTTACCGGTTGGTTTCAGAACGACTTGCCTCAAAATTAACTATTTTGTGGCAAACATTCATTTTGAGAAAAAAGTGATTTTCTCGGCGAGTTAAGCATTTTGAGTAATTTACCGGTTGGTTTCAGAACGACTTGCCTCAAAATTAACTATTTTGTGGCAAACATTCATTTTGAAAAAAAAGTGATTTTCTCGGCGAGTTAAGCATTTTGAGTAATTTACCGATAGTTTTCAGAACGACTTGCCTCACTATTAACTATTTTTTTGCCAAACATTTATTTTGGAAAAACAGTGATTTTCTCGGCGAGTTAAGCATTTTGAGTAATTTACCGATATTTTTTTTAAAAAAAACATTCATTTTGGAAACAAAGTGATTTTCTCGGCGAGTTAAGCATTTTGAGTAATTTGCCGGTTGGTTTCAGAACGACGTGCCTCAAAATTAACTATTTTGTGGCAAACATTCATTTTGAGTAATTTCCCGATATTTTTTTTGCCAAACATTGATTTTGGAAAAAAAGTGATTTTCTCGGCGATTTTAGCCTTTTGAGTAATTTACCGGTTGGTTTCAGAACGACTTGCCTCAAAATTAACTATTTTGTGGCAAACATTCATTTAGAAAAAAAAGTGATTTTCTCGGCGAGTTAAGCATTTTGAGTAATTTACCGATAGTTTTCAGAACGACTTGCCTCCCTATTAACTATTTTTTTGCCAAACATTTATTTTGGAAAAAAAGTGATTTTCTCGGCGAGTTAAGCATTTTGAGTAATTTACCGATATTTTAAAAAAAAACACATTCATTTTGGAAACAAAGTGATTTTTTTGGTCGAGTTAAGCATTTTGAGTAATTTGCCGGTTGGTTTCAGAACGACTTGCCTCAAAATTAACTGTTTTGTGGCAAACATTCATTTTGGAAAAAAAGTGATTTTCTCGGCGAGTTAAGCATTTTGAGTAATTTGCCGGTTTCTCCAGAACGGCTTGCCTCAGTATTAACTATTTTTTTGCCAAACATTTATTTTGGAAAAAAAGTGATTTTCTTGGCGAGTTAAGCATTTTGAGTAATTTGCCGGTTGGTTTCAGAACGACGTGCCTCAAAATTAACTATTTTGTGGCAAACATTCATTTTGAGTAATTTCCCGATATTTTTTTTGCCAAACATTGATTTTGGAAAAAAAGTGATTTTCTCGGCGATTTTAGCCTTTTGAGTAATTTGCCGGTTGGTTTCAGAACGACTTGCCTCAAAATTAACTATTTTGTGGCAAACATTCATTTTGAGAAAAAAGTGATTTTCTCGGCGAGTTAAGCATTTTGAGTAATTTACCGGTTGGTTTCAGAACGACTTGCCTCAAAATTAACTATTTTGTGGCAAACATTCATTTTGAGAAAAAAGTGATTTTCTCGGCGAGTTAAGCATTTTGAGTAATTTACCGGTTGGTTTCAGAACGACTTGCCTCAAAATTAACTATTTTGTGGCAAACATTCATTTTGAAAAAAAAGTGATTTTCTCGGCGAGTTAAGCATTTTGAGTAATTTACCGATAGTTTTCAGAACGACTTGCCTCACTATTAACTATTTTTTTGCCAAACATTTATTTTGGAAAAAAAGTGATTTTCTCGGCGAGTTAAGCATTTTGAGTAATTTACCGATATTTTTTTAAAAAAAACATTCATTTTGGAAACAAAGTGATTTTCTCGGCGAGTTAAGCATTTTGAGTAATTTGCCGGTTGGTTTCAGAACGACTTGCCTCAAAATTAACTATTTTGTGGCAAACATTCATTTTGGGAAAAAAGTGATTTTCTCGATGAGTTAGGCATTTTGAGTAATTTGCCGGTTGGTTTCAGAACGGCTTGCCTCACTATTAACTATTTTTTTGCCAAACATTTATTTTGGAAAAAAAGTGATTATCTCGGCGAGTTAAGCATTTTGAGGAATTTGCCGGTTTGTTTCAGAACGACTTGCCTCAAAATTTACTTTTTTTTGACAAACATTCATTTTGCGAATAAAAGTGTTTTTCCCGGCGAGTTAAGCATTTTGAGTAATTTACCGATAGGCTTCAGAACGGCTTGCCTCACTATTAACTATTTTTTTGCCAAACATTTATTTTGGAACAAAAAGTGATTTTCTCGGTGAGTTAAGCATTTTGAGTAATTTACCGATATTTTTTTTAAAGACATTCATTTTGGAAAAAAAGTGATTTTCTCGGCGAGTTAAGCATTTTGGGTAATTTGCCAGTTGGTTTCAGAACGACTTGCCTCAAAATTAACTACTTTGTGGCAAACATTCATTTTGGAAAAAAAAGTGATTTTCTCGGCGAGTTAAGCATTTTGAGTAATTTGCCGGTTGCTCCAGAACGGCTTGCCTCAGTATTAACTATTTTTTTGCCAAACATTTATTTTGGAAAAAAAGCGATTTTCTTGGCTAGTTAAGCATTTTGAGTAATTTACCGATATTTTAAAAAAAAAACATTCATTTTGGAAACAAAGTGATTTTCTCGGCGAGTTAAGCATTTTGAGTAATTTGCCGATTGGTTTCAGAACGACTTGCCTCAACATTAACTATTTTGTGGCAAACATTCATTTTGGGAAAAAAGTGATTTTATCGATGAATTCGGCATTTTGAGTAATTTACCGATAGTTTTCAGAACGGCTTGCCTCACTATTAACTATTTCTTTGCCAAACATTTATTTTGGAAAAAAAGTGATTTTCTCGGCGAGTTAAGCATTTTGAGTAATTTGCCGGTTTGTTTCAGAACGACTTGCCTCAAAATTAACTATTTTGTGGCCAACATTCATTTTGGGAAAAAAGTGATTTTCTCGGCGAGTTAAGCATTTTGAGTAATTTGCCCTTTGGTTCCAGAACGGCTTGCCTCAGTATTAACTATTTTTTTGCCAAACATTTATTTTGGAAAAAAAAGTGATTTTCTCGGCGAGTTAAGCATTTTGAGTAATTTGCCGGTTGGTTTCAGAACGACTTGCCTCAAAATTAACTATTTTGTTGCAAACATTCATTTTGGGAAAAAAGTGTTTTCTCGGTGAGTTAAGCATTTTGGGTAATTTACCGATAGGTTTCAGAACGGCTTGCCTCACTATTAACTATTTTTTGCCAAACATTTATTTTGGAAATTAACTGATTTTCTCTGCGAGTTAAGCATTTTGAGTAATTTCCCGATATTTTTTTGACAAACATTCATTTTGGAAAAAAAGTGATTTTCTCGGCGAGTTAAGCATTTGGAGTAATTTGCCGGTTGGTTTCAGAACGACTTGCCTGAAAATTAACTATTTTGTGGCAAACATTCATTTTGGGAAAAAAGTGA
Source organism: Scyliorhinus torazame (assembly GCF_047496885.1). Classification (NCBI taxonomy): domain Eukaryota; kingdom Metazoa; phylum Chordata; class Chondrichthyes; order Carcharhiniformes; family Scyliorhinidae; genus Scyliorhinus; species Scyliorhinus torazame. Next base: position 768,059 of record NW_027307767.1, on the reverse strand, counting down.
TTTTCTCGATGAGTTAGGCATTTTGAGTAATTTGCCGATTGGTTTCAGAACGACTTGCCTCAAAATTTACTGTTTTTTTGACAAACATTCATTTTGCAAATAAAAGTGTTTTTCCCGGCGAGTTAAGCATTTTGAGTAATTTACCGATAGGTTTCAGAACGGCTTGCCTCAAAATTAACTATTTTGTGGCAAACATACATTTTGGACAAAAAATGAGCTCCTCGGCGAGTTAAGCATGTAGAGTACTTTACCGATAGGTTTCAGAACGGCTTGCCTCACTATTAACTATTTTTTTGCCAAACATTTATTTTGGAAAAAAAGTGATTTTCTCGGCGATTTAAGCATTTTGAGTAATTTGCCGGTTTGTTTCAGAACGACTTGCCTCAAAATTAACTATTTTGTGGCAAACATTCATTTTGGGAAAAAAGTGATTTTCTCGGAGAGTTAAGCATTTTGAGTAATTTGCCGGTTGGTTTCAGAACGACTTGCCTCAAAATTAACTATTTTGTGGCAAACATTTATTTTTGATAAAAAGTGATTTTCTCGGCGAGTTAAGCATTATGACTAACTTGCCGGTGGGTTTCAGAACGACTTGCCTCAAAATTAACTATTTTGTGGCAAACATACATTTTGGACTAAAAATGAGTTTCTCGGCGTGTTAAGCATTTAGATTACTTTACCGATAGGTTTCAGAACGGCTTGCCTCACTATTAACTATTTTTTTGCCAAACCTTTATTTTGGAAAAAAAGTGATTTTCTCGGCGAGTTAAGCATTTTGAGTAATTTGCCGGTTTGTTTCAGAACGACTTGCCTCAAAATTAACTATTTTGTGGCAAACATTCATTTTGGGAAAAAAGTGATTTTCTCGGCGAGTTAAGCATTTTCAGTAATTTGCCGGTTGGTTCCAGAACGGCTTGCCTCAGTATTAACTATTTTTTTGCCAAACATTTATTTTGGAAAAAAAAGTGATTTTCTCAGCGAGTTAAGCATTTTGAGTAATTTACCGATATTTTTTTAAAAAATTCATTTAGGAAACAAAGTGATTTTCTCGGCGAGTTAAGTATTTTGAGTAATTTGCCGGTTGGTTTCAGAACGACTTGCCTCAAAATTAACTATTTTGCGGCAAACATTAATTTCGGGAAAAAAGTGTTTTCTCGGTGAGTTAAGCATTTTGGGTAATTTACCGATATGTTTCAGAACGAGTTGCCTCAAAATTAACTATTTTGTGGCAAACATTCATTTTGGGAAAAAAGTGATTTTCTCTGCGAGTTAAGTATTTTGAGTAATTTGCCGGTTGGTTTCAGAACGACTTGCCTCAAAATTAACTATTTTGTGGCAAACATTCATTTTGGGAAAAAGGTGATTTTCTCGGCGAGTTAAGCATTTTGAGTAATTTACCGATAGGTTTCAGAACGACTTGCCTCAAAATTAACTATTTTGTGGCAAACATTCATTTTGGAAAAAAAAGTGATTTTCTCGGCGAGTTAAGCATTTTGAGTAATTTGCCGGTTGGTTTCAGAACGACTTGCCTGAAAATTAACTATTTTGTGGCAAACAATCATTTTGGGAAAAAAGTGATTTTCTCGGCGAGTTAAGCATTTTGAGTAATTTACCGGCTGGTTTCAGAACGACTTGCCTCAAAATTAACTATTTTGTGGCAAACATTCATTTTGGAAAAAAAAGTGATTTTCTCGGCGAGTTAAGCATTTTGAGTAATTTGCCGGTTGGTTTCAGAACGACTTGCCTCAAAATTAACTATTTTGTGGCAAACATACATTTTGGACAAAAAATGAGTTTCTCGGCGAGTTAAGCATTTTGAGTAATTTACCGATAGTTTTAAGAACGGCTTGCCTCATTTCGGTATTTCGGCGCCGTGAGATTGCAGTGTTGCCACTGCGCCACCGTGCTGCCCTAGACTTTAAATTCATGACCTTCGGACCCATTTGGCAGTTTGTGAGCTACGTTTTAAAAAGTGTGGTCACAGTTGCTGTGTTTTTCAAAAATATTTTCATTCAGATGAGGAAATAAATAACAAGATACAATTCAATCACAGCACAAACAAAATACTATTCTCCTAATTAGAGATGTATTCCTTTATTCCCATTAAACGTTTCCCCTCTTCCCTCCCCTCTACCCACTTCCCCTACGCCCCACCCCTCACGCACTGGCAACAAACCGATCGGTAAATAGAGACAACAACAGCTTCAAAGAACAAAGAACAAAGAAATGTACAGCACAGGAACAGGCCCTTCGGCCCTCCAAGCCCGTGCCGACCATACTGCCCGACTAAACTACAATCTTCTCGCTTCCATCTCGTCCAGAAAATCCCATCTGAGCCACAAAGGGCATACTTACGTTTCTCAAGTTTAAGTAATTCCGCAACATCCCTCAACCATGTGGATATTTTTGGTGGATCTTCTCGCTTCCATTCCAATAAAACTTGCCTCCGGGCGATCAATGTACAAAGGCCATCACATCGGCCCCTTCCCCATCTCTTAGTCCTGGTACTTCTGACGCCCAAACATTGCCTCATATGGTGCCAGAAATATTTCCATCTCCACAATTTGTGTTCGTGCTTTAAATACCGAGACCCAGTATCCGAGTAACCGTGGGCATGGCCAGAAAATGTGGACACGGTTAGCTGGTCCTCCTTTACACTCTCACATTTATATTCTCCCTCTGTGAAGAATCTACTTATTCCTTCCTGTGTCATACGAGCCCTGTGTACATTCTTGAATTGTATCAAGCTCATCCGAGTACATGAAGAGGTCGCATCGACCCTGTGTGTAATTTCACCCCATAGTCCCCATTCCAACACCACATCCAACCTCCTCCCACTTTTCTTTTATTTCTTCATTCGCTGTTTCCTTTCTGTCCATCAGCCATCTATAAATGTTCGTAATTCTCATCTCCGAATTAGCTGGGAGGAGCAATTTATCCAGCAGGTTGTTATCTGGTAGTCGAAGGAAAGGGGACAATCCTTTATCACCAAATTCCGTAATTAAAGATAATTAAACTTCGCCTCCCTCTACATTTTGTGTGTCTCCCTCAATTCTTCAAATCTCGCAAATCTACTTTCTAACAACAAGTCTTTAACCTGTCTCAGCCCAGCTGTATGCCACTGTTGAAATATAGTATCCAGTCTGGCCGGGGTGAATCGGTGATTTCCATAAAGAGGGACTCGCACCAACAAGTTTCCTGAGCAAAAATACCGTTTCAGCTGGCTCCAGATGTTTAAGGAAGATGTCACCACGGGACTTCTTGTAAACCTCCCCGGGGCGGGGGGGGGGGGGGGGGGGGAGGGGGGGGGGGGTAATGGGGCCGCAGCGAAAGTCTTCAAACTAGCCCCTTACACTATGCTTCCTCCACCTGTTAAACAATAGTGTGGGATGGGATTGTAGAGAGACTGCACGTCCATGGTGAATAGGACGAGGTTCAGGACCGCGAACTGGACGCTGTCAATATGACGCAATGCATCAGAGGATGTAGGTGGGGAGGGAAAGGACCTGAGGAGTGAGGATAGTGTCAAGATAAGAGGAAATACGTTCGGTCATAACACCAGTCCTCGAGTGAGCTTTGTCAAAGAGTCATTGGTTCGAATCGTTAGGCCTTTTCTTTCCCTACAGATGCTGCCAGATCTGCTGAGATTTTCCAGCATTTTCTCTGTCGCTTCCTCCACCTGTACCCATTCCGCTTCGTCCTCTCCCCATCATTGCCGAATCTTCTTCAAGTTCGCCGCCCAATTATAATACAAAAGATTGGGAAGCGACAACTCTCCCACCCACCGATTCTTTTCAAATATATATATATAGAAACAAAGTTCTTGTTTTATTTGTACATATTAACCACTTTAGGGTTTTCCCTTTTGAAATGTTTGCATGATAGTAAAAACGTTTTGTTATATTGACACAATGTTATTGTTGCCTTGTTGTTGTTGATATGTTAAAGTGGAGTGAGAAGGTAGGGTGGGTGGGTGGGCAGTGAATGGGAGGGGGGAGATGAAACACCAGTCCTGGAGTGAGCAGGTAGGGTGGGTGGGTGGGCAGTGAATGGGAGGCGGAGGTTAAACACCAGTCAAAGAACAAACAAAGAACAAAGAAATGTACAGCACAGGAACAGGCCCTTCGGCCCTCCAAGCCCGTGCCGACCATACTGCCCGACTAAACTACAATCTTCTACACTTCCTGGGTCCGTATCCTTCTACTCCCATCCTATTCATATATTTGTCAAGGTGCCCCTTAAATGTCCCTATCGTCCCTGCTTCCACTACCTCCTCCGGTAGTGAGTTCCAGGCACCCACTACCCTCTGCGTAAAAAACTTGCCTCGTACATCTACTCTAAACTTTGCCCCTCTCACCTTAAACCTATGCCCCCTAGTAATTGACCCCTCTACCCTGGGGAAAAGCCTCTGACTATCCACTCTGTCTATGCCCCTCATAATTTTGTATACCTCTATCAGGTCGCCCCTCAACCTCCTTCGTTCCAGTGAGAACAAACCGAGTTTATTCAATCGCTCCTCATAGCTTATGCCCTCCATACCAGGCAACATTCTGGTAAATCTCTTCTGCACCCTCTCTAAAGCCTCCACATCCTTCTGGTAGTGTGGCGACCAGAATTGAACACTATACTCCAAGTGTGGCCTAACTAAGGTTCTATACAGCTGCAACATGACTTGCCAATTCTTATACTCAATGCCCCGGCCAATGAAGGCAAGCATGCCGTATGCCTTCTTGACTACCTTCTCCACCTGTGTTGCCCCTTTCAATGACCTGTGGACCTGTACTCCTAGATCTCTTTGACTTTCAATACTCTTGAGGGTTCTACCATTCACTGTATATTCCCTACCTGCATTAGCCCTTCCAAAATGCATTACCTCACATTTGTCCGGATTAAACTCCATCTGCCATCTCTCCGCCCAAGTCTCCAGACAATCTAAATCCTGCTGTATCCTCAGACAGTCCTCATCGCTATCCGCAATTCCACCAACCTTTGTGTCGTCTGCAAACTTACTAATCAGACCAGTTACATTTTCCTCCAAATCATTTATATATACTACAAAGAGCAAAGGTCCCAGCACTGATCCCTGTGGAACACCACTGGTCACAGCCCTCCAATGAGAAAAGCATCCCTCCATTGCTACCCTCTGCCTTCTATGGCCTAGCCAGTTCTGTATCCACCTTGCCAGTTCACCCCTGATCCCGTGTGACTTCACCTTTTGTACTAGTCTACCATGAGGGACCTTGTCAAAGGCCTTACTGAAGTCCATATAGACAACATCTACTGCCCTACCTGCATCAATCATCTTAGTGACCTCCTCGAAAAACTCTATCAAGTTAGTGAGACACGACCTCCCCTTCACAAAACCGTGCTGCCTCTCACTAATACGTCCATTTGCTTCCAAATGGGAGTAGATCCTGTCTCGAAGAATTCTCTCCAGTAATTTCCCTACCACTGAAGTAAGGCTCACCGGCCTGTAGTTCCCGGGATTATCCTTGCTACCCTTCTTAAACAGAGGAACAACATTGGCTATTCTCCAGTCCTCCGGGACATCCCCTGAAGACAGCGAGGATCCAAAGATTTCTGTCAAGGCCTCAGCAATTTCCTCTCCAGCCTCCTTCAGTATTCTGGGGTAGATCCCATCCGGCCCTGGGGACTTATCTACCTTAATATTTTTTAAGACACCCAACACCTCGTCTTTTTGGATCACAATGTGACCCAGGCTATCTACACCCCCTTCTCCAGACTCAACATCTACCAATTCCTTCTCTTTGGTGAATACTGATGCAAAGTATTCATTTAGTACCTCGCCCATTTCCTCTGACTCCACACATAGATTCCCTTGCCTATCCATCAGTGGGCCAACCCTTTCCCTGGCTACCCTCTTGCTTTTTATGTACGTGTAAAAAGCCTTGGGATTTTCCTTAACCTTATTTGCCAATGACTTTTCATGACCCCTTCTAGCCCTCCTGACTCCTTGCTTAAGTTCCTTCCTACTTTCCTTATATGCCACACAGGCTTCGTCTGTTCCCAGCCTTTTAGCCCTGACAAATGCCTCCTTTTTCTTTTTGACGAGGCCTACAATATCACTCGTCATCCAAGGTTCCCGAAAATTGCCGTATTTATCTTTCTTCCTCACAGGAACATGCCTGTCCTGTATTCCTTTCAACTGACACTTGAAAGCCTCCCACATGTCAGATGTTGATTTGCCCTCAAACATCCGCCCCCAATCTATGTTCTTCAGTTCCCGCCTAATATTGTTATAATTAGCCTTCCCCCAATTTAGCACATTCATCCTCGGACCACTCTTATCCTTGTCCACCAGTACTTTAAAACTTACTGAATTGTGGTCACTGTTACCGAAATGCTCCCCTACTGAAACATCTACCACCTGGCCGGGCTCATTCCCTGGAGTGAGCAGGTAGGGTGGGTGGGTGGGCAGTGAATGGGAGGCGGAGGTTAAACACCAGTCCTGGAGTGAACAGGTAGGGTGGGTGGGTGGGCAGTGAATGGAAGCGGAGGTTAAACACCAGTCCTGGAGTGAGCAGGTAGAGTGGGTGAGTTGGGCAGTGACTGGGAGGCGGAGGTTAAGCAGCAATCCACAACCACTTCCTTACCTTGCAGGTCAGCTGTTCGGGAGAGAGAGGGAGCCAGGACCTTGGAAACAGCGCGGGAGTTTCAAAAAGCGCGGGAGCTGCGAGGCAGAGGGGACAGTTTAAAAGGGCGCGCTGTGGGTGAGGTAAGTACTGCTTAACCACTTCCTTACCTTGCAGGTCAGCTGTTCGGGAGAGAGAGGGAGCCAGGACCTTGGAAACAGCGCGGGAGTTTCAAAAAGCGCGGGAGCTGCGAGGCAGAGGGGACAGTTTAAAAGGGCGCGCTGTGGGTGAGGTAAGTACTGCATAACCACTTCCTTACCTTGCAGGTCAGCTGTTCGGGAGAGAGAGGGAGCCAGGACCTTGGAAACAGCGCGGGAGTTTCAAAAAGCGCGGGAGCTGCGAGGCAGAGGGGACAGTTTAAAAGGGCGCGCCGTGGGTGAGGTAAGTACTGCTTAACCACTTCCTTACCTTGCAGGTCAGCTGTTTGGGAGAGAGATGAGTTTTGGGAGCAGGCCTATTGGCTGACTGTAAATCAGGAAGGATACAAAGGGTGTGGCTGAAGTGCCTTTAGAAACAGAGTGCTGAAGGCAAACAGAGTGTATCTGAGTTTGGGTAAGGCTGAGTTCGGGTAAGAGGGGAGTGACGACAAAAAAAAAAAAAAAATCAAGTTAATTAAGTAAATTAATTAACTAGTTAAGGGAATTTGGTGCTCACCTGAAGGAGGTGCAGAGAAGCAGACCTGTGAGGGAGTCTCTGGAGCAATTGCATCACAGCCAGCAGGTAAGTGATTGGCTTGTAACTGGTAAGTGATTTCTCTCTCTTTGACTTTCTCTTAGCTGTGTAGTGTAGTTCAAATTTAACTTCAGGTTTAAGTCATGGCAGGAGAGCTCAGACCCGTGTCATGCTCCTCTTGTGAGATGTGGCAAGTCAGGGACCCTTCTGGTGTCCCTGACTCCTTCATCTGCAAGAAGTGTGTCCAACTGCAGCTCCTGTTAGACCGCTTGACGGCTCTGGAGCTGCGGATGGACTCACTTTGGAGCATCCGCGATGCTGAGGAAGTTGTGGAAAGCACATTCAGTGAGTTGGTCACACTGCAGATTAAAGTTACTGAGGCAGATAGGGAAAGGGTGACCAACAGACAGAGGAAGAGTAGGAAGGCAGTGCAGGGATCCCCTGCGGTCATCTCCCTCCAAAACAGATTTACCGTTTTGGAAACTGTTGGGGGAGATGGCTCACCAGGGGAAGGTGGCAGCAGCCAGGCTCATGGCACCGTGGCTGGCTCTGCTGCACAGAAGGGCGGGAAAAAGAGTGGCAGAGCTATAGTGATAGGGGATTCAATTGTAAGGGGAATAGACAGGCGTTTCTGCGGACGCAAACGAGAATCCAGATTGGTATGTTGCCTCCCTGGTGCAAGGGTCAAGGATGTCTCGGAGCGGCTGCAGGGCATTCTGGAGGGGGAGGGTGAACAGCCAGCTGTCGTGGTGCATATAGGCACCAACGATATAGGTAAAAAACGGGATGAGGTCCTACAAGCTGAATTTAGGGAGTTAGGAGTTAAACTAAAAAGTAGGACCTCAAAGGTAGTAATCTCAGGATTGCTACCAGTGCCACGTGATAGTCAGAGTAGGAATGACAGGATAGATAGGATGAATACGTGGCTTGAGAGATGGTGCAAGAGGGAGGGTTTCAAATTCCTGGGACATTGGGACCGATTCTGGGGGAGGTGGGACCTGTACAAATCGGACGGTCTGCATCTGGGTGGGACCGGAACCAATGTTCTCGGGGGGGTGTTTGCTAGTGCAGTTGGGGAGGGTTTAAACTAATGTGCCAGGGGGATGGGAACCGATGTAGGAAGTCAGTGGGGACAGAAACAAAAGGCAGGAAGGGAGAGTGTGTAAAGCATGACCAGAGAAAGCAGGGCAGAGAGCAAGGAAGGTCTACATTAAACTGCATTTATTTCAATGCAAGGGGCCTGACGGGCAAAGCGGATGAACTCAGGGCATGGACGGGCACATGGGACTGGGATATTATAGCTATGACTGAAACATGGCTAAGGGAGGGGCAGGACTGGCAGCTCAATGTTCCGGGGTACAGATGCTATAGAAAGGATAGAACAGGAGGTAAGAGAGGAGGGGGAGTGGCGTTTTTGATTAGGGAGAACATCACGGCAGTACTTAGAGGGGATATATCCGAGGGTTCGCCCACTGAGTCTATATGGGTGGAACTGAAAAATAAGAAGGGAGAGATCACCTTGGTAGGACTGTACTACAGGCCCCCAAATAGTCAGCGGGAAATTGAGGAGCAAATATGTAAGGAGATTACAGATAGCTGCAAGAATAATAGGGTGGTAGTAGTAGGGGACTTTAACTTTCCCAACATTGACTGGGACAGCCATAGCATTAGGGGCTTGGATGGAGGGAAATTTGTTGAGTGTATTCAGGAGGAATTTCTCATTCAGTATGTGGATGGACCGACTAGAGAGGGGGCAAAACTTGACCTCGTCTTGGGAAATAAGGAAGGGCAAGTGATAGAAGTGCTAGTGAGGGATCACTTTGGGACAAGTGACCATAATTCCATTAGTTTTAAGATAGCTATGGAGAATGATAGGTCTGGCCCAAGAGTTAAAATTCTTAATTGGGGCAAGGCCAATTTTGATGGTATCAGACAGGAACTTGCAGAGGTAGATTGGGGGAGACTATTGGCAGACAAAGGGACGGCTGGTAAATGGGAGGCTTTTAAAAATGTGTTAACCAGGGTGCAGGGTAAGCACATTCCCTTTAGAGTGAAGGGCAAGGCTGGTAGAAGTAGGGAACCCTGGATGACTCGAGATATTGAGACTCTGGTCAAAAAGAAGAAGGAGGCATATGACGTACATAAGCAACTGGGATCAAGTAGATCCCTTGAAGAGTATAGAGATTGTCGAAATAGAGTTAAGAGGGAAATCAGGAGGGCAAAAAGGGGACATGAAATTGCTTTGGCAAATAATGCAAGGGAGAATCCAAAGAGATTCTACAGATACATAAAGGGGAAAAGAGTAACTAGGGACAGAGTAGGGCCTCTTAAGGATCAACAAGGGCATCTATGTGCAGAGCCACAAGAGTTGGGTGAGATCCTGAATGAATATTTCTCATCGGTATTCACGGTGGAGAAAGGCATGGAGGTTAGGAAACTAAGGGAAATAAATAGTGATGTCTTGAGAAGTGTGCAGATTACAGAGGAGGAGGTGCTGGAAGTCTTAAAGCGCATCAAGGTAGATAAATCCCCGGGACCTGATGAAATGTATCCCAGGATGTTGTGGGAGGCTAGGGAGGAAATTGCGGGTCCCCTAACCGAGATATTTGAATCATCGGCAGCCACAGGTGAGGTGCCTGAAGATTGGAGAGTGGCGAATGTTGTGCCCTTGTTTAAGAGGGGCAGCAGGGAAAAGCCTGGGAACTACAGACCGGTGAGCCTAACGTCTGTAGTAGGTAAGTTGCTAGAAGGTATTCTGAGAGACAGGATCTACAAGCATTTAGAGAGGCAAGGACTGATTCGGGGCAGTCAGCATGGCTTTGTGCGTGGAAAATCATGTCTCACAAATTTGATTGAGTTTTTTGAGGGAGTGACCAAGAAGGTAGATGAGGGCAGTGCAGTAGACGTTGTCTACATGGACTTTAGCAAAGCCTTTGACAAGGTACCGCATGGTAGGTTGTTGCAGAAGGTTAAAGCTCACGGGATCCAGGGTGAGGTTGCCAATTGGATTCAAAATTGGCTGGACAACAGAAGGCAGAGGGTGGTTGTAGAGGCTTGTTTTTCAAACTGGAGGCCTGTGACCAGTGGTGTGCCTCAGGGATCGGTGCTGGGTCCACTGTTATTTGTGATTTATATTAATGATTTGGATGAGAATTTAGGAGGCATGGTTAGTAAGTTTGCAGATGACACCAAGATTGGTGGCACAGTGGATAGTGAAGAAGGTTATCTAGGATTGCAACGGGATCTTGATCAATTAGGCCAGTGGGCCGACGAATGGCAGATGGAGTTTAATTTAGATAAATGTGAGGTGATGCATTTTGGCAGATCGAATCAGGCCAGGACCTACTCAGTTAATGGTATGGCGTTGGGGAGAGTTATAGAACAAAGAGATCTAGGAGTACAGGTTCATAGCTCCTTGAAGGTGGAGTCGCAGGTGGACAGGGTGGTGAAGAAGGCATTCGGCATGCTTGGTTTCATTGGTCAGAACATTGAATATAGGAGTTGGGACGTCTTGTTGAAGTTGTACAAGACATTGGTACGGCCACACTTGGAATACTGTGTGCAGTTCTGGTCACCCTATTATAGAAAGGATATTATTAAACTAGAAAGAGTGCAGAAAAGATTTACTAGGATGTTGCCGGGACTTGATGGTTTGAGTTATAAGGAGAGGCTGGATAGACTGGGACTTTTTTCCCTGGAGCGTAGGAGGCTTAGGGGTGATCTTATAGAGGTCTATAAAATAATGAGGGGCATAGATAAGGTAGATAGTCAACATCTTTTCCCAAAGGTAGGGGAGTCTAAAACTAGAGGGCATAGGTTTAAGGTGAGAGGGGAGAGATTCAGAAGGGCCCAGAGGGGCAATTTCTTCACTCAGAGGGTTGTGAGTGTCTGGAATGGGCTGCCAGAGGTAGTAGTAGAAGCGGGTACAATTGTGTCTTTCAAAAAGCATTTAGATGGTTACATGGGTAAGATGGGTATCGAGGGTTATGGGCCAAGTGCGGGCAACTGGGACTAGCTTAATGGTAAAAACTGGGCGGCATGGACTGGTTGGGCCGAAGGGCCTGTTTCCATGCTGTAAACTTCTATGATTCTATCCTGGGGTGGACAGGTAGTTGAGTGAGTTGGACAGTAAATCGGAGAGGGGAAGGATTAACACCAATACTAGAGTGAGCAGGTAGAGCGGGTGAGTTGGACAGTAAATGGAAGGGGGAGGTTAAATACCAATCCTGAAGTGAGCAGGTAGAATCGGTGAGTTGGACAGTGATTGGGAGGGGGGTTCATTAGTGTCTGTGCCTTTATTCCCAATGAGGCAGTCGGAGTTGGTGATTAAGCAAAAGAGAAAGAGACACAGGCCCTGAGAGTGAGTCTCCAGTCAGTACTCACTGCCAATCCTCTGGTGTACTTACCTCCCTACACTCGCCACTCGCTCCCTCCATTCCCCAGTACCTCCCTCCATTCCCCACCATCCCTCCATCCAGTCCCCCATCCACAGTGTGATTTGATGTGTTTTCAACAATTAAATTGGTCCATTGTTTGGACGTGTATATAAAATGGATTTTATTAAAATGAGATTGTGACTATCGAAGTGGGAGTATTCTTGGTATCTTGCTGTGTCTTTATATTTCAATAATGTTTAGCTTTCATCAATTTCCAGGTTGCTCTTTCTATCCCCAAGGAGAGGTGATTTTGAAGCTCGGACGACGCAAAGAGAATCTTTACTCAACGAGAAATCCCCATACAAGAGCTGAGAGAAAAATATTTAAATTTTAAAAAAACAATTTATTAGGGCATTGGTAGTTTATATCATAGTAACGATAACATCAAAATAAATATGGTATATAAATCAATTTCAACCCTGTCACGTCAATGTGTCTTTGTCTCATGGGAGTGTCCCTTTAAGAAATGTTTTTGTCCTATCACATGGCTTCAGCGATGTCATTGTGTGGGTGGAGCTGGTCTGTGGCTCTGAGTTTTACTTTCGCTTTGAGTTTGAACTGGTTTAGTACTGCAGAGGTTGAAAGAAGTGTCTCTCTATCTTCATTTTAAAAGCTGATTTGATTGTGAACTTCCGGTGAGATTTTGTACTTCTGGTGGCGCTCGCAAGCGGGGTGGCTGCGTCGAGATTAGGCTCCCGCTGGTGCGCGATGTTTTGGACTTTTTCGACGGTTTCCCCGTTGTTCTTTCTTTCCGAGTTTCTTCGGCCTTTGGGGCCTGAGGGACTGAGGGATCAAAGCAAAGTGGGAGGAAGAGTTGGGAGACGATATGGAGGAGGGGTTCTGGTGTGAGGTGCTCCGGTGAGTGAATGCCACCACCTCGTGCGCGAGGTTGGGGCTGATACAGCTGAAGGTGAAGACCGCACCTCATGAAGGCGCAGATGTGCCGATTCTTTGAGTGTGAGCGTTGCGGGGTGGGGCCGCTAATCACGTTCATATGTTTTGGCCCTGTCCAAAGCTAGAGGATTACTGGACGGAGATTTTTAGGGTAATTTCTGAAGTGGTGCACGTGAAACTGGACCCGGGCCCTCGGTGGGCCATATTCGGGGTGTCGGACCAACCAGGGTTGGAAACGGGTGCGGAGGCCGATGTTGTCACCTTCGCCTCGTTAATCGTCCGGAGGCGGATTCTGTTGGGTTGGAGAGAAACCTCGCCACCCTGTGCCCTGTGGCGGGGGGACCTGTTGGAATTCTTCACTCATGAGAAGGTTAAGTTTGAACTGAGCGGAAAGATGGAGGAATTCTACAATTCATGGGCATTATACTTCATGAACTTTCAAGAACTGGATAACATCGGACATTAGCTGGGGTGGGTGGATGGGAGGTTTGGGGGTGGGAGTGTGTGTTAATGGCGACTATGTGTGATTCCTGATTCCTTTTTGTCATTTGTTTCTGTGAACATGCGGGCTACTGTTTGGGATTTGATGGGAGGTTGGGATCGTTTTTATTGATCTGCGGATTGACATATTTGTTACGGATTATTGTTTATTGTTGGTTGGTGTAAATTTGGGAGAAAATTTTAAAAAGAAGGAGAATAAAAAAAAAATATTTTTTTAAAATTAAAAGCTGTTTTGAGATTACTTGATAACTTAAAAGAGCTAAATGTTTTGTGGAAGGAATTCAAACCTGCTGTTTTGGAAAGGAAACAAGAGCATCCATACCAAGTCGTAAAGATTGTAAGAATGCCATGTGCTGGGCCGCAACTTTGAAAAGGGGGTTTGGGTCTATGGGATTTGTTATTAAATTGGAACAGTTAAGAGGGAATTCATTAAGGGTTAGGAATAGATTACTGTCGGGATATTTATGTTTGTAGTTGATAAAAATTCTTGCATGTGTGTGGTTATACAAATGTTAACTAAGTTTGTAGAATAAAGCTTGTTTTTTGTTGAAAAGCGAGACCTCTGCTGAATAAAACCTGAAAGGCAGGCTCTTGTGCTCAAAGTAACCAAAATCAATCAACATTTTTAGGTCGCGTGAACTCCATGATATACTTTGGAGTTTTCTAAACACTGGCCCATAACATTTGTCCTTCATTATTACACCCCCAGAATACACTTGTGGTATGGTTACTCAAGGGTTGGGGTCTATTCTGGAGGGAGTGGGTGGTCAGGAGTCTCAGTGTCTCTGGGGGGAGTTGGAGACTCGTGGGATTTTCACTCCAAGAATTGGGTGAGGCATTCCAGTGAACAAGGTGGAGTGTGGGAGCAGGAGGGAATGCAGGTTCAGGAGGGGTTTGGTGTGTTTAATAAATTAAATACTGGGGCACACAGGAGGCATTTGCACCGTCATTTTATTTTAATCTGTCTCCATGTGGGTCAGGGTTTAGTAAGGGGGAGAAGCCCACACCCCCAGCTCTCTATCCATATAGCAATAAAATATGAAAAACACTAAATTGATCTGTGGTTATATGGTTGGGGGGAGGTTCAATTTGGTGGGGGAAAATATTTTTTTGGGGGAAATATTTTTTTGGGATATTTTGGGGGCGATATTTGGGTAGGAAATATTTTGGCGGAATATAATTGAGGGGGGAATAAAATTTGGAGGGGGAATACATTTTGGGGAAATAAGCAGCTGGGGGAAACCCAGCACAGTGGGTGTTGGACAGAAGCCAGTAGAGGGGGAGGGTCAGAACCCAGCAGAGGGGGAGGGGCATAACCCAGCATGAGAGGGAGGGGCAGAACCCAGCAAATGAGGGGAGCAGAACCCAGCAGAGGTGGAGGGGAAGAACGCAGCAGAGTAGGGAGGGACAGAACCCAGCAGAGGTGGTGGGGGGGGGGGCAGTAGCCAGCAGAGGGGGGAGCAAAACACAGCAGATGGAGGGGCAGAACCCAGCAGAGAAGGGGAGCAGAACCCAGTAGAGGGGGAGGGGCAGAACCCAGCAGAGGTGGAGGGGCAGAAACCAGCAGAGGGGGAGGCAAAACACAGTAGGTGGGGCAGGACTAAGCAGAGTGGGGGGAGCAAAACAGGGAAAAGGGGTGGGGGGGGGGGTGGTCACAGCAATGGGAGCAGAACACAGCAGAGGGGGTGCAGAACTCAGCAGAGGGGGGGCAGAACTCAGCAGAGGGGGTGGCAGAACCCAGCAGATGGAGGTGCAGAACCCAGCAGAGGGGGGACAGAACCCAGCAGAAGGAGGGGCAGAACTCAGCAGAGGGGGTGGCAGAACCCAGCAGATGGAGGTGCAGAACCCAGCAGAGGGGGGACAGAACCCAGCAGAAGGAGGGGCAGAACCCAGCAGAGGTGGTGGCAGAAACCAGCAGAAGGAGGGCAGAACCCAGCAGAGGGGCGAGCAGAACCGAGCAGAAGGAGTGGCAGAACCCAGCAGAGGGGGGGGGGGCAGAACGCGGCAGAGGGGGTGGCATAACCCAGCAGACGGAGGTGCAGAACCAGGCAGGGGGGGGCAGATCCCAGCAGAAGGGGGGGAGAGCCCAACAGAGGGGGCAGAACCCAGCAGAAGGGGGCACAACTCAGCAGAGGGGGGGCAGAACCCAGCAGATGGAGGAGGAGAACCCAGCATAAGAGGGGAGAACTAAGCAGAGGGGGGGGAGCACATACACCCAGCTGGTCGACCATGGGGGAAGCACACTTACACAGCTGATCTGCCGGAGGGGTGCACACACCCATACCCAGCTGATCGGCCGTGGGCGAATCACACGTACACCCAACTGTTCTACCATGGGGGTTGTCACACACACACACAGATCATCGGCCATGGGGAGGCATACATACCCAGCTGATCAGCCATGATAGGAAGCCCACACATCCTGCTGAATGGTCATGTGGGAATCATGCAGCCCCAGCTGATCGCCCATGTAGGAATCACTCAGAACCAGCTGATCTGTCGTCTAGGAATCACAGACCAGCTGATGGGCCTTGGGGGAATCACACACACCTATCTGATCACCAATGGGGGAATTATTCATGCCCAACTTGTGGCTGACGCCGTTCCTATTCTTCCTCCTCCCAGCCGCCAGGCGCCGCTACACATCCCCATGCGGTGGCTGCTGCTCCTCCCGGTGTCACTTCCTGGCCCAGCACCCCCGGCCCTGCCGCTCAAACACACAAAACGTAAGATGGCCGCCGACCACCTCCAAAAGTAACACAAGGTGGCGTTAGGATGAGGTCAGGGCGAGGCTGGCTGGTGATGGGCAGTTTCACCGGCACTGGCAGGAGAGAGATGTTGTGTGGGTGGGCTTTCCTCTCATGATTTAATGAATTGAAGTATTGGACCAAAGGGAAATTTCAGCACATTCTTCAACTGCTGTCTGAATTGAGTCTGTGTCACGGTGTAAATCGCAGTGTTTGTGCAGCAACTCAAGAGCTGCAACATGAAGCCCAATTCCATAACATAATAATCTAACCATGCAGAGTAATTCCCCAGATACCACATTCGGCTCCACATAGAATAAACCATTAACATTGACCATAACAGGATGAAATTGGCCGAGATAATAAAAAGTAAAATGATGGATTTCCTCCGACTCTCCATCTCTGGGTCTCTGGGACTGTCCCCACTGCTGTGAGCCCGGAGTCTCCTGCGGGCCCTGCTGCTCAGGACAATGTGTCTGACGGTGAGAACATTGAGCAGCAGAATCAGGGCGAATGGAACACCCGGGGTTAGAATGTGGTGGAGGAACTCGATTGTTACCCAGACAGGAGAAAACTTAACATCATCTGTGACATCACAAAATCCGGGGTCGTTCTTCAGCCAATACCGACCTGTGAACATAAAATACCAGAAAGTGTTCTTCAAACAGCTCAGCACAGTCACTGTTCCCAGAACCACAGCCGCCGTTTTCTCGCTGCAATATTTACTTTTCAGCTTTGAGCAACAAATGGCCACAAATCGATCAAAGGTGAAAGTGACGGTGAACCAGACAGAACAGTCAGTGGCTGCAAAAAGCAGGGCGGCGTGGATATTACACACGGGGATGGACCGCAGGAAATCAAACTGTTCATCAAAAACAATGGGAATGTGTCTCAATATCAGGTCGAAAATAACGACCAGTAGATCCCCCACTGCCATGGCCACCAGGTAACAAGTGACACATTTGGATAGTCCACAGTTTTTCCTCTTCATGATCACAATTGTGATGATGTTCACTGAGAGGAAGGGAAATAAACAATGAAATTATACATCAGGCCAAGGGCCAAGGAAGACATTACCAGTGTGATTGAGGTGGTGTTGACAAAATAAAACAAATACACACACTCACAGACACAGAGGCACTAACACACACACTCACATTCCCAGAGAGACACAAATACACACTCTCACAGACACGAATAAACAAACACACAGACACAGATACACTAACACACACACTAACAGACACACTCAAATACACAAATGCTCACACTCACAAACACAGTGACACAAACACACACACTCACAGAGCGTCATGAATGCACGCACTCACGAATACACAGAAACACTAATACTCACACTCACAGACACAGAGACACAAATAAATACTCACAGACATACAGAGACATCAATACACACAGTCACAGAGACACAGATACACCAATACGCACACTCAAAGACACACAGAGAGACTAAAGCAAACACTCGCAGACACAGAGACACTACCACACACAATCACAGACACACACAGACACCAGTGCACACACTCACAGACACAGAGACATAGAATTTACAGTGCAGAAGGTGGCCATTCGGCCCATCGAGTCTGCACCGGCTCTTGGAAAGAGCACCCCACCCTAAGTCAACACCCCCACCCTATCCCCATAACCCAGTAACCCCACCCAACGCTAAGGACAATTTTTGGACACTAAGGGCAATTTATCATGGCCAATCCACCTAACCTGCACATCTTTGGACTGTGGGAGGAAACCGGAGCACCCGGAGGAAACCCACGCACACACAGGGAGGATGTGCAGACTCCGCACAGACAGTGACCCAAGCCGGAATCGAACCTGGGACCCTGCAGTTGTGAAGCAATTGTGCTATCCACAATGCTACCGTGCTGCCCTAATACACTAATACATATGCTCATTGACACAAATACACTCATAAACACACTCACAGACACACATAGAGACACTAATACACACTCACAGACACACAGAGACACAAACATACACACTCACAGACACAGGGAGAGTTTAATGCACACACTCACAGTCACACAAAGACACTAATGCACCCACTTGAAGACACACACAGACACAAATACACACACTCACAGACACACAGAGAGACGAATACACACACTCACGGACACACAGAGACACCAATGCACACACTCACAAACACAGAGAGACACCAATACACACTCATAGGCCCACAGGGACAGTAATACACACACTCACAGACACAAAGAGACAATACTAGATACACTCACACACACAGAGACACAAATACACACGCTCACAAACACACAGACACGAATACACACTCACAGACACACAGATGCACTAATAGATACACTCACAGACACAGATACACAATTACAGGCACTCACAAACACAAAGAGGCACAAATACACACTCACAGACACAGCGACACAAATACATACACTCACAAACACACAGAGGCACGGATACACACTCACATAAACACACAGAGACACTAATACGCACACTCACAGACACAGAGGCACAAATACACACACTCAAAAACACATAGGCTCGAATACACACACTCACAGACACAGCGACAGAAATACACACACTCACAGACACACATAAATACTAATAAACGCTGAGATAAACACACAGACACTAATAGAAACAGTCAGACACAGACACAAATGCACACACTCACAAACACACAGAGATACTAATACACACTCACATAAACACACAGAGTTGCTAATATATACACTCACAGACACAGAGAAACGCATGCATACACTCACAAACACGAATATACACACTCACAGTCACAGCGACAGAAATACACACACTCACAGACACACATAAACACTCATGCACACTGACATAAAGCCACAGAGACACTAATAGATACACTCAGCGACAGAAATACACACACTCACAAACAAACAGCGACACTAATACACACTCACATAAACACACATAGTCACTAATAGATACACTCACAGATACAGAGGCACAAATACACACACTCACAGGTACATAGGCTCGAATACAGACACTCACAGACAGAGCGACAGAAATACACACACTCACAGACACATAAATACTAATAAACACTCACATAAATGCACAGAGGCACTGATAGAACCAGTCACAGACACAGACACAAATGCACACACTCACAAAAACACAGCGACACTAATACACACTCACATAAACAC
This sequence comes from Scyliorhinus torazame, assembly GCF_047496885.1. Classification (NCBI taxonomy): domain Eukaryota; kingdom Metazoa; phylum Chordata; class Chondrichthyes; order Carcharhiniformes; family Scyliorhinidae; genus Scyliorhinus; species Scyliorhinus torazame. The sequence goes on along the minus strand of NW_027307767.1, from coordinate 748,941 downwards.
ACAGATACACTAATACACACTCACATAAACATACAGAGTCACTTATCGATACACTCACAGACACAGAGACACAAATGCACATACTCACAAACACACAGACATGAATACACACACACACACAGTCACAGCGGCAGAAGTGCACACTCACAGACACACATAAATACTAATTCACCCTGCCATAAACACACAGAGAAACTAATAGATACACTGACAGACACAGAGACACAAATACACACACTCACAAACACACAGACACGAATACACACACTCACAGTCACAGCGACAGAAATACACACACTCACAGACACACATAAACATTAATACACACTCACATAAACACACAGAATCACTAATAGATACACTCACAGACACACACGCACTAATAGATAAACTCACAGACACAGACACACAATTACATGCACTCACAAACACACAGAGATGCACGCATACACAATCACAGACACAGCGACAGAAATACACACACGCACAGACAGACAGAAACACTAATACACATTCACATAAAAACACAGAGACACTAATAGATACACTCACAGAGAGAGAGAGACAAATACACACACTCACACACACACAGAGACACGAATACACACTCACAGACACACAATGCACTAATAGATAAACTCACAGACACAGAGACACATCTAAACACACTCACAAACAGACAGACACGAATAAACACACGCACAGACACAGCGACAGAAATACACACACTCACAAACACACAGAGAGACAGTAATACGAACGCTCACAGACACACAGTGAGTCAGTAATATACACATTCACAGACACAGCGACACAGCTACACACACTCAGAGACACACAGAAACACTAATACACACCAGTCCATCACGCAAACCAGCCTCTCATCCATTGGCTCGGTCTACAATCCACACTGCCTCGGCAAGGCAGCCAGCAAATTAAGGACCCCACGCATCCCGGTCATACTCTCTTCCGCCCTCTTCTGTCTGGAAGAAGCGAGGTACACAAACACAGACACACATAAAGACACACACAAACACACAGAAACGTACCCATAACACCCCCCCCTTACACACACAATTTAGCACACATACCTTCACTCAGAGACGCCGATAAACACACACACACATACACCCTCGCCACACCCAAACAGACAGCCACGCACAAACAAATTGATAGGCACACCTACACCTAAACACGCATCCACGCACACATGCCCTTACACACATACCCACACTCACATGTGCACCCATAGATACAAAAATGCACGCTCCCACCCAAACGTGCACACCCATATCCAAACACCCACCCACACACAAACAAACAGACACAGCAACACGCACCCACACACAAATACTCACACGCACACTTAGACTGTCTCACACACACTGACCGACACACACTAACAAACGCCCCCACACACAAACTGTTCCCCCACACACAGATCCCCAATTATACATACCCACACACACACGCACCCACTCACATAGCTTTACACACAGACACACACATTCACTCATACACCTGCACACACAGGCACATATTCGAAGTCATAATCGAACGCGCAGAGAAACACACGCACACGCACACCCACACGTACACCCGACATCCACACACACTCTCGCACGCACACGCACTCTCTAACACGCACATATACTCACATACACACTCAAGAACACACGAACTCACATACACTCAACTGCTCACTCCCACATGCACCAACACACACTTGCTCACACACACTCTAATACTCGTTATTACGAGGGAGGAAGTATTAGGTGTGTTACAAAGCGTTAAGGTAGACGAATAACCAGGGCCAGGTGGCATCTATCCCAGATTGTTGAGGGAGGCAAAAGATGAAATCGCTGGGCCTCTGACAGAAATCCTTGTGTCCTCATTGGCCACAGGTGAGATACCAGAGGATTGGAGGATAGCCAATATTGAACCATTATTTAAGAAGGGTTGCAAGGATAATCTGGGTAATTATAGGCCAGTGAGCTTGATGTCAGTGATAATTAATTTTTCGGTTAAGATTCCCAGAGATAGGATCTATGCACATTTGGAAGTGAATGGTATTATTAGCGACAGACAGCATGGTTTTGTACGAGGGAGGTCATGTCTCACTAATTTGATTGACGTGTTTGTGGAGGTGAGAAAAATGATTCATGAGGGAAAGGCTGTGGTTGTTCTCCACATGGACTTTATTAAAGCATTTGATAAGGTACCTCATGGCAGGCTGGTGCAAAATATTAGATCACATGGGGTCAGGGGTGGAACAGCTGGATGGATCCAGAATTGGCTTGACATTGAAGACAAAGGGTGGCAGTGGAAAGGTGTTTTTCCGAATCGAGGTCTGTTACCAGTGGTGTTCTGCAGGGATCAGTACTGAGACCTCTGCTGTTTGTAATATACATAAATGATTTGGAAGAAAACGTAGTGGGTCTGATTAGCAAGTTTTCGGATGATGCTAAGATTGCCGGAGTTGCGAATAGTGGTGGATTGTCAAATAATACAGCAGGATATAGGTCGGCTGAAAAATTGGGCAGAGAAATGGCAGATCAAATTTAACCCAGGGAAATGCGTGGTGATGCATTTTGTTTTAACCAATTCAGATGGGAGCTATAAAATAAATGGGAGGACCATATGGAGCATAGGGACACGGAGAGGTCTGGGCGTGCAGGTCCACAGATCCTAACACGTGGCAGCACAGGTGGAAATGGTGGTGAAGAAAGCATAAGGAATGCTTGGCTTCCTAGGACGAGGTATGAAAGCTCAAAAAATTATGCTGCAATTATATAGCACGTTGGTTAGGCCACATTTGGAATACTGTGTCCAATTCTGGTCACCGCACTTCCAGAAGGACATGGAGGCTTCGGAGAGAATACAGAAAAGGTTCACCAGAATATTGCCTGGTATGGAGGGCATTAGCTTTGCGGAGAGATTGAATAAACTGGGATTGTTCTCCTTAGAGTGACGCAAGCTGAGGGGCGACCTGGTAGAAGTTTATAAATTATGAGGGGTGTAGATAGAATGAACAACACCCGCGCAGTTACCCACACACCACACACAATACCTGCACGTACACCCAACACACCCACACATATCACACACACACACAAGCACCCACGCACACGTTCCCCCGCCAGATACTACAACCCACTCACCCAAACTCACACACACCAATACACACTCTCACCCACACTCAGACCTACACAGAAGCACACACGGGGACACACATATATAGTCCCACATACACACATACACATCCAGACTCATACCCAGACATTCCCAAACGCACGCGCACACACAGTTGCACTCACACTCACAGGCACACATTCATACCTATAGTGGCAGCCGTGTGTACCATTTCCAATATGCAATGCAGAACTCGCCAAGCTTCCTTGGCCAGCACCTTCCAAACTCACAACCCTGACCACTCGAAGGACAGAAGCAGATACCTGGGTTCACCACCACCTGGAGATTCTCCTCCAGGTCACGCACCTTCCTGACTTGGAAATACTTCGACGTTCCTTCTTTGCCGCTGAGTCAAAATCCTGGAACTCCCTCCAGAGCAGCACCGTGGCTCCACCTACACCTCAGGGACTGCACCAGGTGTGATGGGCAAGGGTTGAAAAAGCTTCAAAGTATATTATGAAGTCCACCTGACCTACACCCTTTCTGTTGAATTTGGCTAGGATGAGCACAAAGCCTTCCTTTCAGGTGTTATTCAACAGACTTCTTTAGCGTTTTAATTTTAAAAAAGCTAAAATTCTAAGACTGTAGTTAACATTTGCATAAGCACACACAACAAGTATTTTTAATAATTGCGAAAATAAAGACCCCACACAGCTACAGTAATCTATGTATAACCCTTAATGAATCCCCCCTTAACTGTTCCAATTCAATAACAAAATCCAAGTAACACCAAAAAACCCTTTGGAAGGTGTGACGCAGCATACGGCCTTCCCACTTGTATAAGACTGTTGTTACTGATACTATGTTCCCCTTTTCAAACAACAAATTTGAATTCCTTCCAGAGAGCAATTATCTCTTTCAGGTTAACGAGCAGACTGGAACAGCTTTTAAAATGAAGATAGCGAGGAAGGCCCAAAAAATCTCTGTTCTCTGTCTGTAGTCCACAGCAGCCACATGTGAAAGCGAAACGAAAAAACTCAAAACCACAACTCAGCTCCATCCACAACTCAGCTCCCTGTACACAGAGAGTCATATCATTATATCACTGAAGCAATGTGATAAAACAAAAAACATTCATAAAGGGACACTCCCATGACACAGGCCATGATGGCAGCGCACCACCATCTTATGCAGAGTAACAAGGGATGGTCAGTAAATGGTGGCCGAGCCAGCGACACCCACAACGTAACTGAATAAAACATTACTGAAATGCAGCCAGACCGGGAATGAATGGAGATCAGGTTGGCTCTAAGTAGAGTCTCCATCGTGTTGTGTTGCACCACCATCGCACTAAACAGGATTGATTTCAAATAGATCGAGCACCTCAAAACTGGGCTTTGATGAGACGCTGTTGTCCATCAGCAGCAGCAGAATTGTAACAACCACACACTGTAACTTTATGGCCGATCCTATTCCCCAACCTCCCAATCACATCGCTCCAGGGGATCCTCCCTGGTTCAATGAGCAGTGCAGCAGAACATGCCAGGTGCAGTACCAGGCAGACCTGAAAATGAGGAGGCAACCTGGTGAAGCTACAACACAGGAGAAGCAGAGATATGAAAACCCTCAGATCAGATCTAAACTCAGCAGTCCTGCCACAGCCAGCCGTGAATCGTGGTGGATACGTAAACAATCCATTCCAGCAGGAGGTTTCACAAGTATCCCCATCTTCAATAATCGGGGAGACCAGCATATCAGGGTAAAAGTCATGGATGAAGCAATCCCAACGATGTTCAACCGCAAGTGCCGATGGAATGATCCCCGGGAGGTCCGCAATATCACAGATGGCACCAAACCTGATTCACTCGACATGGCATCAAGAAACCGCTGACGGTACACGATCCTGAAAAGGCTGTGGTCCCTGACCATATTCCAGAAATAGTACTGACGAAAACTTGGCCCATAGCCAGGCTGCTCCAGTAGAGCTAGAACATTGGCAGCTACCCGGCAATGTAGAAAATTGCGCAGCTATGCCCTGTACACAGAGAGTTGGACAGATCCAACATGGAAAATTGCCGTCCCATCAGTCTGCTGTCGACCGTTAGCAATGTGATGGAAGGGATTAACAACAAAGCAATCAAGCGGCACTTACTCAGCAATAACCGGCTCACAGACGCTCAGTTTGTGTTGTGCCAGGATCACTCAACTGCTGACATCATCGCAGCCTTCGTTCAAACATGGACAGCACACTGATGTAAGAGGTGAGTTAATATGAAGGCAGCTCACTGATGTCACATTCAGAAGCTGCCTCACATTACCTCCCCAAGCTGGACACACGCCGACACGGTATCTGTGCAGCTGGGAGATGGGCAGACTACACTGGAAGTGACCAGTAGTGCAGCAGTGTGGATGCACAATTTATGCATCGATATTTCCACAGCACAGGGACAGGAGGGGCTGTATCATTGAAATCTGGTGTCAGAGAGAGAAAGAGTGCGGTACTGGGGACGGGGAGATTGTGGGGGTCGGGAAGCTCTGTTTTCAGGCTCTGTTTAAACGTCAACAAGCAGATACGTTTTGACAAATGGATAGAGCTTTGGCCAATCAGACGGACAACGTAATCGTGGGATTGGATCAGATGATTGAGACAATCAAGGCTTTGCCGGAGCAGCTGGTGATAAAGGTCAGTGAGTAGAAGATGATGGTTCGAGGGGATTTGGTTACAGGTTGGAATGTGGGCAGCAGAGTTTGAGATGAGCTTAGATTCTGCAGCTTTGCAACTGGAAAGCTGGTCAGCATGGAATCATAGACCTTGCTGTTCTGAATAAGGTTATTCGGCCCGTCGAGTCTGCACCGGCCTCGGAAAGAGCACCCTACCTAAGCCCACACCTTCACCACATCCCCATAACCCAGCAACTGCATCCAACCTTTTTACACACCAAGGGCAATCTATCACGGCCAATCCACCTAACCTGCACATCTTTGGACGGTGGGACGAAAATGGAGCACCCGGAGGAAACCCACGCACACACGGGGAGAACGTGCAGACCCTGCACAGGCAGTGACCCAAGCCAGGGATCGAGCCTGGGACCCTGGAGCTCAGAAGCAACTGTGCTAATCACTGTGCTACCGTACTGCCCCTAAATGGGAATAGCCGAGTCTGCAATTCTCATTGGACCGCTCGGGTGTGTCAATGGATATTGTGGAGGTGACAGTAATCACGATTAACGGCAGAATGGATATGGATCAGAAATCTGCTCAGGGCTAAAGGTTAACAGAGGTGGTAATCAGTCTGGACAAGCTTCAGGTACAGGCATGGGGTCAGCGGATAGGGGCAGAGTTTGTGAATGGAACTGAAGTCAGTGCCCATGTTACCGTGATTTGTATAAGGAGAGTAATACATTTAAAATGGGGATTACAAATATAACAGCTGCATATCGGGGCTTATCAACAATTCCACTCGGAGCCAGAGGAGGGGGTGAAGTATCAAAACACTAAAACGTTTAGCAGTGTTGTTGCAGTGTTAAACCTGGATTCGGAGACTCAGTTGAAACAACAGCATCAAACAGGGCAAGATAATTGACAAGAACAGTAATACAGTTAAACGAGGTTTATAGAATTATAAATAGGAAAACGTACCAGGGACACCTACAACAGCCAGGATCGGATAGTATCCCCCTTGAATAATCCAGAGTACATATTTGATCCTGGTTGCATATTGAACCCGATATTTAGAAAGCCAATAAACACCCCAGAATAAACTCCTGTCCATTGTTATAATGTTCCGATCGATTATTCCCAGATTAGGATCCATTGTTGGAACGTTGCGATCGATTGTTCCCACATTCTGATCCATTGTTGTAATGCTCCAATCTATTGTTCTCAGATTCTGATGCTTCTTCTCTGTCTCTCTGGAGCCGCTGATCTCTGTTAGTGTTGGAATTGATGCCCCCGCGGACAGTTTGGGATAACATATTGAAAGGAATCCCTTATTAATAGAAGAGCGACACCCTCCAGTGGCACAATTAGGATCCATGGAGACTGACATTAATCACTGAACAAACAGGCTCACGTAACACATTTCAATCCATTTTTAAAAATATGGGAATAGAGGGGAATATTTACCCAGTCTAAAAGGGGTGCATGACACTCAGTGAGGGATGGAACGGTTATAATGGCTGGCGGACTGAGCATAATGTTTACATTTTCCTTGGATAGATGAGTGGTCATTTTGTTACCATGGTTTTGTGTCTCAGATGAAGGTTTCTTTCGTCATCTTAAGTTCTCTTGCTCATGTGTCTGCTTTGGTTGTTTTGTTTGGCCCCTTGTTCCGCGATGTAACCAATCACTATTTTGTCGATGTACCATTTGTCAATGTTTTCTGTTGATTATTGTTGTGTCTATTTTGTACGTACTGTGTACGTTCCTCGGCCGCAGAAAAATACTTTTCACTGTACTTCGGTACATGTGACAATGAATCAAATCATCAGGATTGATTGAGACTGCTGAAATAAAGGATCTTGTTGAACTTTACATCTGTTTAACAATCTTATGTACAGCACAAACATTGCAAGAACTTCGCGTAGAACTGTCCCTCAGTTACGCACTGTGCAAACTTAGCAAGAACTTCACATAGAACATAGAACATAGAAAATACAGCACAGAACAGGCCCTTCGGCCCACGATGTTGTGCCGAACCTTTGTCCTAGATTAATCATAGATTATCATTGAATTTACAGTGCAGAAGGAGGCCATTCGGCCCTTTGAGTCTGCACCGGCTCTTGGAAAGAGCACCATACCCAAACTCAACACCTCCACCCAACACCAAGGGCAATTTGGACATTAAGGGCAATTTATCATTGGCCAATTCACCTAACCTGCACATCTTTGGACTGTGGGAGGAAACCGGAGCACCCGGAGGAAACCCACGCAGACACGGGGAGGACATGCAGACTCCGCACAGACAATGACCCAAGCCGGAATCGAACCTGGGACCATGGAGCTGTGAAGCAATTGCGCTATCCACAATGCTACCGTGCTGCCCCTAAGAACAAATAAATTTACACTATATCATTTTACCGTCATCCATGTACCTATCCAATAGCTGCTTGAAGGTCCCTAATGTTTCCGACTCAACTACTTCCACAGGCAGTGCATTCCATGCCCCCACTACTCTCTGGGTAAAGAACCTACCTCTGATATCCCTCCTATATCTTCCACCTTTCACCTTAAATTTATGTCCCCTTGTAATGGTGTGTTCCACCCGGGGAAAAAGTCTCTGACTGTCTACTCTATCTATTCCCCTGATCATCTTATAAACCTCTATCAGTCGCCCCTCATCCTTCTCTGCTCTAATGAGAAAAGGCCTAGCACCCTCAACCTTTCCTCGTAAGACCTACTCTCCATTCCAGGCAACATCCTGGTAAATCTTCTTTGCACCTTTTCCAGAGCTTCCACATCCTTCCTAAAATGAGGCGACCAGAACTGTACACAGTACTCCAAATGTGGCCTTACCAAAGTTTTGTACAGCTGCATCATCACCTCACGGCTCTTAAATTCAATCCCTCTGTTAATGAACGCGAGCACACCATAGGCCTTCTTCACAGCTCTATCCACTTGAGTGGCAACTTTCAAAGATGTATGAACATAGACCCCAAGATCTCTCTGCTCCTCCACATTGCCAAGAACTCTACCGTTAACCCTATATTCCGCATTCATATTTGTCCTTCCAAAATGGACAACCTCACACTTTTCAGGGTTAAACTCCATCTGCCACTTCTCAGCCCAGCTCTGCATCCTATCTATGTCTCTTTGCAGCCGACAACAGCCCTCCTTACTAGCCACAACTCCACCAATCTTCGTATCGTCTGCAAATTTACTGACCCACCCTTCAACTCCCTCATCCAAGTCATTAATGAAAATCACAAACAGCAGAGGACCCAGAACTGATCCCTGCGGTACGCCACTGGTAACTGGGATCCAGGCTGAATATTTGCCATCCACCACCACTCTCTGACTTCTATCGGTTAGCCAGTTCGTTATCCAATTGGCCAAATTTCCCACTATCCCATGCCTCCTTACTTTCTGCATAAGCCTACCATGGGGAACTTTATCAAATGCCTTACTAAAATCCATGTACACTACATCCACTGCTTTACCTTCATCCACATGCTTGGTCACCTCCTCAAAGAATTCAATAAGATTTGTAAGGCAAGACCTACCCCTCACAAATCCGTGCTGACTATCCCTAATCAAGCAGTGTCTTTCCAGATGCTCAGAAATCCTATCCTTCAGTACCCTTTCCATTACTTTGCCTACCACCGAAGTTAAGACTAACTGGCCTGTAATTCCCAGGGTTATCCCTAGTTCCTTTTTTGAACAGGGGCACGACATTCGCCACTCTCCAATCCCCTGGTACCACCCCTGTTGACAGTGAGGACGAAAAGATCCTTGCCAACGGCTCTGCAATTTCATCTCTTGCTTCCCATAGAATCCTTGGATATATCCCGTCAGGCCCGGGGGACTTGTCTATCCTCAAGTTTTTCAAAATGCCCAACACATCTTCCTTCCTGACAAGTATTTCCTCGAGCTTACCAATCTGTTTCACACTGTCCTCTCCAACAATATCGCCCCTCTCATTTGTAAATACAGAAGAAAAATACTCATTCAAGACCTCTCCTATCTCTTCAGACTCAATACACAATCTCCCGCTACTGTCCTTGATCGGACCTACCCTCGCTCTAGTCATTCTCATATTTCTCACATATGTGTAAAAGGCCTTGGGGTTTTCCTTGATCCTACCCGCCAAAGATTGTTCATGCCCTCTCTTAGCTCTCCTAATCCCCTTCTTCAGTTCCCTCCTGGCTATCTTGTATCCCTCCAATGCCCTGTCTGAACCTTGTTTCCTCAGCCTTACATAAGTCACCTTTTTCCTCTTAACAAGACATCCAACCTCTCTTGTCAACCATGGTTCCCTCACTCGACCATCTCTTCCCTGCCTGACAGGGACATACATATCAAGGACACGTAGCACCTGTTCCTTGAACAAGTTCCACATTTCACTTGTGTCCTTCCCTGCCAGCCTATGTTCCCAACTTATGCACTTCAATTCTTGTCTGACAACATCGTATTTACCCTTCCCCCAATTGTAAACCTTGCCCTGTTGCACGTACCTATCCCTCTCCATTACTAAAGTGAAAGTCACAGAATTGTGGTCACTATCTCCGAAATGCTCCCCCACTAACAAATCTATCACTTGCCCTGGTTCATTACCCAGTACTAAATCCAATATTGCCCCTCCTCTGGTCGGACAATCTACATACTGTGTTAGAAAAGCTTCCTGGACACACTGCACAAAAACCACCCCATCCAAACTATTTGATCTAAGGAGTTTCCACTCAATATTTGGGAAGTTAAAGCCGCCCATGACTACTACCCTATGACTTCTGCACCTTTCCAAAATCTGTTTCCCAATCTGTTCCTCCACATCTCTGTTACTATTGGGGGGCCTATAGAAAACTCCTAACAAGGTGACTGCTCCTTTCCTATTTCTGACTTCAACTCATACTACCTCAATAGGGTGATACTCCTCGAACTGCCTTTCTGCAGCTGTTATACTATCTCTAATTAATAATGCCACCCCCCACCTCTTTTACCACCCTCCCTAATCTTATTGAAACATCTATAACCAGGGACCTCCAACAACCATTTCTGCCCCTCTTCTATCCAAGTTTCCGTGATGGCCACCACATCGTAGTCCCAAGTACCGATCCATGCCTTAAGTTCACCCACCTTATTCCTGATGCTTCTTGCATTGAAGTATACACACTTCAACCCATCTCCGTGCCTGCAAATACTTTCCTTTGTCAGTGTTCCCTTCCCCACTGCCTCATTACATGCTTTGGCGTCCTGAATATCGGCTACCTTAGTTGCTGGACTACAAATCCGGTTCCCATTCCCCTGCCAAATTAGTTTAAACCCTCCCGAAGAGTACTAGCAAACCTCCCTCCCAGGATATTGGTGCCCCTCTGGTTCAGATGCAACCCGTCCTGCTTGTACAGGTCCCACCTTCCCCAGAATGCGCTCCAATTATCCAAATACATATGAATTATCTCTTAGTGTTATGTACAGCATAAGCTTCGCCAGACATCACATTGAATTATATCTCAGTGTTATGTACAGCACAGACTTAGCAAGAACGTCACACAGCACTACCTGTCAGTGTTATGTACAGTGTAATATTAGCAAGAACTTCATATGTCACTATTTGTCAGTGTTATGCACAGTGCAATATTAGCAAGAAGCTTCACACAGAACTATCTCTCCGTGCTATGTACAGTGCAATCTCAGCATGAACTTCACATCGAACTATCACTCAGTGTTATACACAGCACAAGCTTAGCAAGAACAACACGTAGACAATCTCGCAGTGTTATGTACACTGCAACATTAGCAAGAAGCTTCATATAGAACTATCAATCAGTGTTATGTAGATTGCAATTTTCGCAAGAAGCTTCACATAGAAATATCTCTCAGTGTAATGTACAGCGCAATATTAGTAAGAAGCTTCACATTTGCCTATCCCTCAGTGTTATGTACAGCACAATTTTAGCAGGACCTTCACATAGAATTAGGTCGCAGTGATATGTACAGCAAAAACTAAAGCAAGATAATTCATACAGGACTATCTCTCAGTGTTTTGTAAAACAGAAAATTGGCAATTACGTCACATTGAACTATGCCTCAATGTAGGTACAGCACAGAATTAGTAAGAATTTAACATGGAATTATCTCTGAGTCGCATGTGCTGTACAATCCTGGCAGAAAGTTTCATACAGAACTATTTCTCGCTATCATGCAAAGCACAAACGTAGCAAGAGGTTCAACATAGAACTATCTCACTATATCACTCTCACTCTGTATTTATCTGTCTCTCATTCTCCATGTATCTCTCTACCTGCATCTCTCACTCGCTCTCTCTCCCTGCCTCACTCTCTCTACCTCTCTCTTTCTCTCATTCCCTCTCTCTCCAGCTCTCTCCCTCTCTCACTCTAGCTCTCTCAATATACATCTGCATATCTCTCTGCGTGTATCTATATCTCTGTGTCTCTCCTAATGTATCTCCCACTCTGTATCTCTCTCCCACTCTATATGTCTCTCTGTATCTCTATCAATCCACTGTCTCTCTCTTTCTGTCTCTCTGTATCTCCCTTGCTCTCCCTCTGTATCTCTCCCTCTATACCTCCCTCTCCCTGTATATCCATGTGTATATCTCTCTGTATCTCTCTGCTTAGTACCTATCTCTCGGCACCTCTCTCTGTATCGCTCTCTGGATATCATTCCCTGTATCTCTCTCTCCTTGCATGTCTCTCTCTGCATGGCTCTATATCGTTCTCTGTATCTCTCTCTGTATCTCTCTATCTCTCTCGATATCTCTCTCTCTGTAACTCGCTCACTGTGTATCTCGCTCTCTCTGCATCTTTTTCCGTATCTTCAGCGCTCCATCTCTCGAACTGGTTCTCTCCCTGTATCAAGCTCTCTCTGTGTGTCTCTCTGTATTTCTCACTCTCTTTTTCTCTCTCTCTCTCATTCTCTCCCTCCACCCCCCTCTCTCTCTCTTTCTATCTCTGTGTATCTCTGTCTGTGTATCTCACTCTCTCTCTGCATATCTCTCTTTGCATGTCTCTCGCTACATGTCCTATATCTTGTTGTGTACTTCTCTCTCTGTGTGTCTTTATCTCTCTCTACATCTCTCTCTCACGCGCTCTCTGCATCTCACTCTTTATGTATCTCTCTACCTCTCTCTCTCTCTATATATATATATGGACATATATATATAGTCTGCATCGCTCTCTGTGTGTATCTATATCTCTGCACCTCTCCCAATGTATCTCTGTGTATCTCTTTTCCCCTTTATATCTCTCTCTTTGTATCTCTCTCTTTCCACTGTCTCACTCTTTCTGACTCTCTATATCTCTCTGTATATACGTATCTCCCTCTGTCCCTCCCTCTCTCTCTGTATTTCTATGTATATATCTCGCTGTCTCTCTCTGCTTGGAATCTATCTCTCGGTACCTCCCTCTGTATCGCTCTCTGACTCACGCTCCCTGTATCTCTCTCGTTGTATCATTCTCTTTGCACGTCTGTCTCAGCATGTCTCTGTATCTTTCTCTGTATCTCTATCTCCGTCTCTATCTCTCTCTCTCTCTCTGTATCTCACGCTCTCTGTATCTCGCTCTCTCTGCACCGTTCTCCATATCTCTCGCGTTGCACCTCTCTAACTGGTTCCCGCTCTGCATCAAGCGCTCTCTCTGTGTCTCTCTGTGTTTCTCACTCTCTCCATCTCTTTGTCGCTCATTCTCCTCCTTCCATCCCTCTCTCTCAATCCTTCTCTATATCTCTCCACGTCTGTATATCTCTCTCTGTATCTCTCTCTGTGTATACCTATGTCTCTAACTCTTACTTTATATATATCTGTGCATCTCTCTGTGTTTCCATTCCTCTCTGTCACTCCTATTCTATGGCACGCTGCATCTCTCTCTCCGTATCTCTCTCTGTGTATCTCTCGCTCTTCCTCTGTCACGCTCTCTTTGTCTCTATCGCTCTGTATCTTTTACTCTGCATCTCAATCGCTGTATCTCTCTCTGTGTAGCTCTATTTATCTCTCTCGCTGTCTGTATCTATCTCTATATATTCCTCTCTATATCGCTCTCTGCATATGTCTCTCTATTCCTCTATCTGTACCTCTATCTCTGTATCTCTCTCTCTCTCTCTCTCTCTCTCTATATATATATATATATATATATATATATTTATGTCCCCCTATCTTTGTCTGCACTTCTCTCTATATTTATCTCTCCATCTCTCTCAGTGTATCTCGCTCTCTCTGTATCTCACTCTCTATGCATCTCTCTACCTCTCTCTCTGAATCTATATCTCTGAATCTCTCTCTCTGTATCTCTTTGCTTGGTATCTCTCTGTCTCTCTCTCTGTATCTCACTCCCTGAATCTCTCTCTCTGTATTTCTGTCTGTGTATCTCTCTCTCTGTATCTCTCTCTTTGCATGTCTCTCTCTGCATGACTCTTTATCTTTCTCTGTATCTCTCTCTGTATCTGTATATCTCTATATATATATACATCTCTCTATCTCGTGCTCTCTGTATCTGCACTGTAGGGGATCACTTTTATACTGTGAATCTAGCCTCTGAAAAACTGGCCTAATCCAATTAACTAATTAACAAGCTCCAGCTGCAAATGCCTCCACGTAGAAGCCTGTTTAAAGCTGATTGAAAATTCACCTTCTTCTAAACCAAACAGCAACTTTTAAGTTAATTAACTAAATAAAAGAAAGACTAAACTTGAGATAAAAATGAAGCCTTATACTCCCTCGGACACCAAACTCTCACTATCACACTCAAATGCACCAAATTCAGCAATCAGTGCCAAATATTCAGAGAAAGGGAGATAAATTGTGTGTCTCGCCGAGTGAATCACTGACTGCCTGTGGGTGTGTGAGAGTGAGTGCAAGTTCGAAAGTTATTGTTTTGTGTGAGTGGGAGAGCGAGCTAGAGCGGGAGAAAGATAGAGTGGCGTCGATATTTGTGCAAGTGTGTGAGTGAGCACGTGTGTGTGAGGGAGAGACTGGCGATGTTTATGTCTATGTGCCTGTGCGATAGAGAGCAGGAGAAAAAACATGACCCGCAGAGCGTGTGTGTATGTCCATCCGTGCAAGTAAGTCAGCGAGTGTGCTTGGGTGTGCGTGAGGGTTCGTGTGAGTGTGTGCGAGTCTGTATGTGAGTGTGACTGTAGAGGTATCTATTTTTGTCATTGTGCGAGAGGGAAAGGGAGATAGTCTGTTCGCGAGTGTCTGTGCGTGTGAGAGAGAGAGATAGAGATAGATAGATAGATAGATAGATAGAGAGAGGAGAGGGAGAGAGACAGAGCGTTTCCGAGCGTTCCTCTGTGTGTGAAAGAACAGCTTTGAGGAAATAATAAGATAACCTGCACCCAAGTAAATCAGTGAATGCTTTTACATGTGTGTGTGAGAGAGAGTGTGTGTATGTTGGTATTTGTGTGTGGGAGCAAACTTAAGAGAGAATTAAACAGAAGCAGAGAGAATATTTGCGGGTTGTAACGAGTTAATGTATGTGTGACTGATTGTATGTGTGAGAGAGAGAATGGGTATGTGTTGGTGTGTGTGTGACTGAGTGTGTGTGAGAGGCAGTGTGCATGAGTATTGTTGGTGTCTATGTGTGTGTATGTACATGAGCAAATTAGAGAGATAGCGCGTACGCGAGTGAATAATTTCATGAGTGCATGAGACTGAGTGCGAGCGTGTGTATTGGTGTTTGTGTGCGGGAGAGATGGGATATGGACGTGCGTGCAAGTGAAACTGCGCGTGTGAAAACAGTCTCTCTGTGTAAGAGGCAGGGTGAGTGTGTTTATACGAGTGTCTGTATGCGTGTGAGCGAGACGGAGGGAGAGATATATAGATCTGGAGAGAGACTATTTGTACCATTGTGCATAAATGAGTCAGTGAGTGTGCGCATATGTGTGTATATATTTGGTATATGCGTATGTATATGCGTACATGTGTGCATGTATATGCGTACATGTGTATGTATGCGTACATGTGTCTGTATATATGGTGCGTGTGTGTGTATATGCATACATGTGTGTATGCGTCCATGTGTGTGTGTATATGCGTGCATGTGTGTGGAAAACTGTGACTGTGCAGGTTGCTTCTTGTGCCATTGTATGGGAGAGAGAGAGATGTTCTGAATGTGCACATATTTATCTGAAACCAAGGAGACGACACCCAAGTAAAAATTAACTTGATTTAATCTTCGGAAAAGATCGATTGATTCTGATGGACATGGAAATGTTGTGGAAGAGACATTGGCAGAAACTGTGTCTGATCGCTGTCGACAGCATCAGGTGTGAAACACCATTGAGGTGGTGATGTTTCCTAACGTGACACATCTGTGTGAGAACTAATTGTCCTTTACTTCGAATGGGAGGCTGTTGATGTTTGGGATATTAGTGCAATAATTGTGTTAGGATGCGGAATAATCATTGACTAATTCAGCAAATCTCAAATAATTGTCAGATTACAGATATAGAACACAGAGTGCAGAAGGAAACCATTCGGCACATCGAGTCTGCACCGACCTACTTAAGCCCTAACTTCCACCCTACTCCCGTAACCCAGTCACCCCTCCTAACCTTTTTGGTTACTAAGGGCAATTTGTCATGGCCAATCCACCTAACCCGCACGTCTTTGGACCGTGGGAGGAAATCGGAACACCCGGAGGAAATACACGCAGACACGGGGAGAACGTGCAGACTCCGCACAGACAGTGACCGAACCTGGGACCCTGGCGCTGTGAAGCCAAAGTGCTAATCACTTGTGCTACCGTGGTATTGATGAATTCCGGTTAGGGAGCTCGAGGATGTCAACCGTACCGACAACCTGCACGAGTGGAACGGATGCACACGCATAAATGAAGAATTGAATAAAGGAAGAAGATTGATTAGAATCTGATCCCAGGAGCCAGAAAGGTTCACTGACATTTTCTGATCCAGGGCAGGAGCATCTGGGATTCTGGCATATTAACTGGGAACTTAAATTTGGACATGTAGGCAACTCTACAGTTTAATCGTCACAGAAAACTGAGTCGACTATTGACGTGAACGAAACCAATGAACAAAACCAGATTAAGATTTTAATTCAGGTTTAAACAAGGAGAAGTGACAGTCTTTTCAAATGACCAATGAACTGAAGGTTGGTCTCTATATGAATCAATATGCGAGATCCAATGGGAATGCACCAGGATAACTTCAACCTCACCTTTTCTATTTGACTTGTTCCGCATTACCAGCAGCAGTGCGATCAACTCACAGATTAACTGGACTCCCAGGGTTATGCAGATCACTTCCGGGGTGTAAGTGGTTTCCGCTTTCTGACCTTAATGAAAGTTTAGAAGACGATTTAACACAGGGAAGCCAACTGATATTCTTTAATGTGTTTGAAGTTCTGAAGTCACACATATAATCTTAAGAAATTATCAACAACAAGAAAACATCAACAAGACTAGCGCTAATACGAATGATATGTGTTGGTAATAAGTACCTGCAGGTGTGGAAGAAGATCTCTGCGGTAATTCTGGGAATGAGGAATGTGTGATGCAAAAATAATGGACAACACGTTATGAATTTCCTTGAAATAAAACATGCGTTTTTAATTTCGTAAGAATTGTATTAAACACCACAAAGTGCAAGTACCCCGTCCCGCAGCAACGACCACCACACCTTATGCCGTACCCTTACCAGAACAAATCACATTGGCATCTTCCTTGTGATGGCAATCAGGTTGAGCTGCGGATGAGGATGGACAGTCAGAGAGAATGGATTCGCTTCCGGTGCACCTGACCTCATCGAGCCAGACAGCACCGTCACCCATGCCAAACGCGGCTCCACCTGGAGCCTGTAGAGCCAGGCCGCAACCCAGCTGCCTGCAGACAACTTCAGCATCGGCCATATCCCAGGAGTCATCACATACCGTGACCCAGCTGTTATTACACAATATCTCAACTCTCCCGGAACACCTGGTATTACCTCCAACCAGCCGCAACGTCAGCCCAGAATCTGGCAAAGAGATCAGTTATTATTATCGACATAATAAAAGCCAGAAATACAATTCAAACGATGTAGATAAAATACAAAATGGCAAATACCTGTTTGACCAGTGCATTGCCGTGAAATGTGGTGCTCCGGCTCTATCACATTGGATTCTGTTGCGAATAGAAACATGCTGATTCTATTAGATATCAATGTTTAAAATGACACCTGAACATCGATAAATGTATTTTCTTACCTGCTGAGAATTCTGACAACATCAGTTTGAAGCCCAACAAAGTGCAAGTGCAAAGTGGAATCACTAGTTTTTGGAGCGCAGCTACTTCATCAGGGAAGACTTCATCGCTCCCCTGATGAAGGAGCTGCGCTCCGAAAGTTAGTGATTCCAAATTGGACTTTAACCTGGTGTTGTAAGACTTCATACTGTTTCCAGCCCAGTCCCAGGCCGGCACTTTCACATAATTTTCTTACCTGAACAGACAACACCTGCATCTTCTCGGTGATGACAGTTGTGTTGGCCCCAGGGGTCTGACTGACACTGCCATAGTGTCGTCTCATGTGAACCACAGTCAATCTCATCGAGCCAAATAGGGCCGGATCCTTCACCGAATGACAAAGCCTCATAATTAATGGACACAAGGGGACCGCACTGTAACTGTTTACAGATCACTTCAGCATCGCGCTTGTCTGCATTGTCAGAACACAATGTTCCCCAGATCCCATTGTAAAATATTTCCACTCTTCCCTCACAGCGATGCTTTCCATTCACCAGCCGAAGCTCTTTGTGCTCTATGAATTAAACACAAACACACATGAAGTTAGATTGATTGGTGAATGTTGAATCTACATTGAGTCACCCTGTACGAATTTCAGTAGTTGTGTTCAGCATTTGCCTTCATTACGTCAGAGGGAATCCGTGCCAGGGGAATAGATAGAGTAGACAGTCAGAGACTTTTTCCCCGGGTGGAACAAACCATTACAAGGGGACATAAATTTAAGGTGAATGGTGGAAGATATACGGGGGATATCAGAGGTAGGTTCTTTACCCAGAGAGTAGTGGGGGCATGGAATGCACTGCCTGTGGAAGTAGTTGAGTAGGAAACATTAGGGACCTTCAAGCAGCTATTGGATAGGTACATGGATAACGGTAAAATGATATAGTGTAGATGATTTGTTCTTAAGGGTAGCACGATAGCATTGTGGATAGCACAATTGCTTCACAGCTCCAGGGTTGGGTCACTGTCTGTGCGGAGTCTGCACATCCTCCCCGTGTGTGCATGGGTTTCCTCCGGGTGCTCCGGTTTCCTCCTACAGTCCAAAGTTGTGCAGGTTAGGTAGATTGACCATGATAAATTGCCCTTAGTGTCCAAAATTGGTTGGGTGGAAGTATTGACCTTGGGTAGGGTGCTCTTTCCAAGAGCCGGTGCAGAATCGACGGGCCGAATGGCCTCCTTCTGCACTGTAAATTCTATGATAACCTATGATAATCGGTAACAGCAAATTAGCTGAAATTCAATTATATGATCAAGAATGATCGGCACAGATCCCCTCAACAAACATTTGCACGACCTCCCGCCGTTGATGATTTGAAAACCTTGTAGGACGGTTAGCCGGGGAATGCTGTGAAAATCGGCAGGGTGATTATCAACATGATTTCGCCCAGGCTCGACACTCTGACCTATTAGTAGAACTTGTTGAAAAATGTTTGCAAAACAATGGTAACTTTGGCGAGCAAAATTTTGGACGTGGTTTGCGCCTGTAGTCATGAAAGTGTAACATTGACATCGGCCATTTGGACCTTCAATCGGAAAAATTATGGCAAGCTGTAACTGAGGAAATTGAGATGTATATTCAAGGCACAAATGCACAAAATACACAAAAACAATAATAGACACCAAAGGACCGGTTAATTGTGATTTTCTTTGTGGCGCTATTAAAGTGGCTTCATACTCATTGGACAATAACAGTCGACATTCTGTAGAGCCAATGCATATAGTCATACAGAAGGATCAATCACCGCCCCCCCTCCCCCCGCCACCACCAATTAGTGGAGTTAAATCTATCTTAAGTATGAAAACATTGGAATTTCGTATGAAAACATTTGCGCACTGCCCAGAGAATACGATGAAATTAGGACTTGGAACATGTAATCTTCGGGAAGAATGGTGCCGATGTGTTTGAGGAGAGCTTAGAACAGTACACAGGAGAGACAATGAGGAACAGAAGGAAACATCGACAGGGGTTTATTAAGTGATCTTTTGGGGATACAGGGGTGCACATGGGACGATCCAAATTGCCAGTTTATCTTCTCTTTCTGCTTACTTTCTCTCTATCTCTCTCACTGTAATTCACTAAAATATCTTGTGGAAGAATTTTCACTGGGCACTGAAGAATATTCAGCGATTGAGATCACATTTACCTGAGCACATGACCTTCACATCTTCTTTATGACTGCAGTCATGACTTCCCCATGATGCGTTGGGGCAATCCCAGAGGAAAGATTCGTTCCCGAAGCAATCCAGCTCATTCAACCAAATTGGCCCAGTGCCTGGTCCACAAGAAGCAGGAAGTGTCAGCTGCAATGCATCTCCACAACCCAACTGTTTGCAAACCAGTCGAGCGTCGGTTACATCCCAGGAATCATCACAAACTGTGCCCCATTTCTCATTGTAATAAACCTCAACACGGCCAGCACATGGACTTCCACCGTCCGAAAGTCTTAGCTGCTTGTGTTCTGAGAGAAAGAAATACAGTAAAACATGTTATTCCTCATGTGTAGTTCATCATTCAATTTGAACGATATGATGTGCAGCTCAACTATTTCTGATCCGTCTCTGACATTTGAATGGATAGATTCCACAGGCCATCTATCTAGACTTACCGAAAAGAAAGAATGCAGAATGTACAAACATTTCTAATGTCCCTCCACCTGTCCTCGGTGATGTTTTGTTTTCCATTTTGTCTCTGTGCGCTGATTTCTTTTAAAATTTTTTTAGAGTACTCAATTCATTTTTTTCGAATTAAGTAGCAATTTAGCATGTCCAATCCTCCTAGCCTGCACATCTTTGGGTTGGGGGGGAGGGGGGGAAACCCACGCAAACACGGGGAGAATGTGCAAACTCCACACGGACAGTGACCCAGAGCCGGGATCGAACCTGGGACCTCGGCACCGTGAGGCTGTAGAGCTAACCACTGCGCCACCTTTCTGCCCTTGTGGTCTGAATTCTGTATGCACAGTTTTACCAGCAACTGCATGTGTTCTTATTAATCACGCCACTTACACTGTTTTGATTTAACAATTTGCAATGTTCCTTGTTGCTGCGCATTTCTGTCACGGGAACTCCACTTGATCTCTCCACTCACTAATTCAAATTGGCATAATCAGAAATTTCTCAAAATATACAGCATCTGTGAAGAGAGAACGGGAGCTGACCTTTCAGGCCGTGACCTTCTCTAGAAACCCAACCCATCTACTGCTGAGAGGCAGAGCCTTAACGTTATATACTGGGGGGGGGGGGGGGTCGTGATAGCTTGGTAAATGGAGAGAGTATTTACACTTAGTGGAGAATCTAGCACTGTGTGGATATTTTAAATTAAGTGCAATCCACGTATCTGACTGAAGTTCACGAGTCGTTGAGAATTTCTATCTGTAAGATTAAAGAAGCGGAGTGTTTGTATTTTTTATGACAGAGGTAGATTCAATCTTGATAAACAAGGAGGTGAAACGGTATACAAAGAACAAAGAACAAAGAAATGTACAGCACAGGAACAGGCCCTTCGGCCCTCCAAGCCCGTGCCGATCATGCTGCCCGACTAAACTACAATCTTCTACATTTCCTGGGTCCGTATCCTTCTATTCCCATCCTATTCATATATTTGTCAAGATGCCCCTTAAATGTCCCTATCGTCCCTGCTTCCACTACCTCCTCCGGTAGCGAGTTCCAGGCACCCACTACCCTCTGCGTAAAAAACTTGCCTCGTACATCTACTCTAAACCTTGCCCCTCTCACCTTAAACCTATGCCCCCTAGTAATTGACCCCTCTACCCTGGGGAAAAGCCTCTGACTATCCACTCTGTCTATGCCCCTCATAATTTTGTATACCTCTATCAGGTCGCCCCTCAACCTCCTTCGTTCCAGTGAAAACAAACCGAGTTTATTCAATCGCTCCTCAAAGCTTATGCCCTCCATACCAGGCAACATTCTGGTAAATCTCTTCTGCACCCTCTCTAAAGCCTCCACATCCTTCTGGTAGTGTGGCGACCAGAATTGAACACTATACTCCAAGTGTGGCCTAACTAAGGTTCTAGACAGCTGCAACATGACTTGCCAATTCTTATACTCAATGCCCCGGCCAATGAAGGCAAGCATGCCGTATGCCTTCTTGACTACCTTCTCCACCTGTGTTGCCCCTTTCAATGACCTGTGGACCTGTACTCCTAGATCTCTTTGACTTTCAATACTCTTGAGGGTTCTACCATTCACTGTATATTCCCTACCTGCATTAGACCTTCCAAAATGCATTACCTCACATTTGTCCGGATTAAACTCCATCTGCCATCTCTCCACCCAAGTCTCCAGACAATCTAAATCCTGCTGTATCCTCAGACAGTCCTCATCGCTATCCGCAATTCCACCAACCTTTGTGTCGTCTGCAAACTTACTAATCAGACCAGTTACATTTTCCTCCAAATCATTTATATATACTACAAAGAGCAAAGGTCCCAGCACTGATCCCTGTGGAACACCACTGGTCACAGCCCTCCAATTAGAAAAGCATCCCTCCATTGCTACTCTCTGCCTTCTATGGCCTAGCCAGTTCTGTATCCACCTTGCCAGCTCACCTCTGATCCCGTGTGACTTCACCTTTTGTACTAGTCTACCATGAGGGACCTTGTCAAAGGCCTTACTGAAGTCCATATAGACAACATCTACTGCCCTACCTGCATCAATCATCTTAGTGACCTCCTCGAAAAACTCTATCAAGTTAGTGAGACACGACCTCCCCTTCACAAAACCATGCTGCCTCTCACCAATACGTCCACTGGCTTCCAAATGGGAGTAGATCCTGTCTCGAAGAATTCTCTCCAGTAAGTTCCCTACCACTGAAGTAAGGCTCACCGGCCTGTAGTTCCCAGGATTATCCTTGCTACCCTTCTTAAACAGAGGAACAACATTGGCTATTCTCCAGTCCTCCGGGACATCCCCTGAAGACAGCGAGGATCCAAAGGTATCTGGAGAGGCAGGTGGCTGCAATCAGATCATTATTGATCTTATTGAATGTCAGCGCGGGCTTGATAGTCTGTGTAGCCGACTCCTCCTAATTGGTCTGTCCGCATGTTTGACTGAAATTCCGCTGAAAAGTGCGGGGAAGGGTAAGGGGCTGGGGGGGGGGGGGGGGGGTGGTGATGGAGAGATAGAGGAGAGAAGTAGAGACAATGAGCGGAAGAAAGGGAGAGAGACAAAGATCGAAGAGAGAGAGAATGAGAGAGCGAGAGATCGAGAGAGCGGGAGATAGAGAGAGAGAGCGAGAGAGAGAGAGTGAGAGCGAGGGACACACAGAGAGTGAGGGACACACAGAGAGCGAGGGGCACACAGAGAGCGAGGGACACACAGAAAGCGAGGGACACACAGAGAACGAGGGACACACACAGAGAGCGAGGGACACACACAGTGCGAGGGACACACACAGAGAGCGAGGGACACACAGAGAGTGAGGGACACACAGAGAGCGAGGGACACACAGAGAGTGAGGGACACTCAGAGAGCGAGGGACACACAGTGAGCGAGGAACACACACAGAGAGCGAGGGACACACACAGAGAGCGAGGGACACACACAGAGAGCGAGGGGCACACAGAGAGCGAGGGACACACAGAGAGCGAGGGACACACAGAGATTGAGGGACACACAGAGCAAGGGACACACAGAGGGCGAGGGACACAGAGAGCGAGGGGTGCACAGAGAGCGAGGGACACACACAGAGAGCGAGGGACGCACAGAGAGCTAGGGACACACAGAGAGCGAGGGCACAGAGAGCGAGGGGTGCACAGAGAGCGAGGGACACAGGCATAGAGCGAGGGACACACAGAGAGCGAGGGACACACAGAGAGTGAGGGGCACACAGAGAGTGAGGGGCACACAGAGAGCGAGGGACACACAGAGCGAGGCGCACACAGAGAGCGAGGGGCACACAGAGAGCGAGGGACTCACAGAGAGGGAGGGACACAGAGACCGAGGGGTGCACAGACAGCGAGGGACAAAACAGAGAGCGAGGGACACACAGATAGCGAGGGACACACAGAGAGCGAGGGACGCACAGAGAGTGAGGGACGCATAGAGAGCGAGGGACACACAGAGAGCGCGGGATACACAGAGAGCGAGGGACACACTGAGAGCGAGGGACGCACAGAGAGCGAGGGAAGCACAGAGAGCGAGGGACGCACAGAACGAGGGACACACAGAGAGCGAGGGACACACAGAGAGCGTGGGACACACAGAGAGCGAGGGACACACAGAGAGCGAGGGACACACTGAGAGCGAGGGACGCACAGAGAGCTAGGGACACACAAGGAGCGAGAAACACACACAGAGAGTAAGGGACGCACAGAGAGCGAGGGACACAGAGAGTGAGGGGAGTACAGAGAGAGGGACGCACAGAGCGAGGGACACAGAGAGCGAGGGACACATAGAGCGAGGCACACAGAGAGCGAGGGACACAGCGAGCAAGGGGTGCACAGAGAGCGAGGGACACACACAGAGAGTGAGGGACACACAGAGAGTGAGGGACACACAGAGAGCGAGGGACACACAGAGAGCGAGGGACGCACAGAGAGCGAGGGACACACAGAGGGTGAGGGACACAGAGAGCGAGGGGTGCACAAGAGCGAGGGACACACACATAGAGCGAGGGACTACACAGAGAGCAAGGGACACACAGAGAGTGAGGGGCACACAGAGAGCGAGGGGCACACAGAGAGCGAGGGACACACAGAGCGAGGGGCACACAGAGAGCGAGGGGCACACAGAGAACGAGGGCCACACAGAGAGGGAGGGACACAGAGAGCGAGGGGTGCACAAAGAGCGAGGGACACACACAGAGAGCGAGGGACACACAGAGAGCAAGGGACACACAGAGAGCGAGGGACACACAGAGAGCGAGGGACACACAGAGAGCGAGGTACGCACAGAGAGCGAGGGACACACAGAGAGCATGGGACACACAGAGAGCGAGGGACACACAGAGAGCGAGGGACACACTGAGAGCGAGGGACGCACAGAGAGCGATGGACGCACAGAGAGCGAGGGCCGCACAGAACGAGGGTCACACAGAGAGTGAGGGACGCAGAGAGAGCGAGGGCGCACAGAGAGCGAAGGGTGCACAGAGAGCGAGGGACACACACAGAGAGCGAGGGACGCACAGAGAGCTAGGGACACACAAGGAGCGAGGAACACACACAGAGAGTAAGGGACACACAGAGAGCGAGGGACACCGAGAGTGAGGGGTGCACAGAGAGCGATGACACGCACAGAGCGAGGGACACACAGAGAGCGAGGAACACACAGAGAGCGTGAAACACACAGAGAGCGAGGGACACACAGAGAGCGAGGGACACACTGAGAGCGAGGGACGCACAGAGAGCGAGGGACGCACAGAGAGCGAGGAACGCACAGAACGAGGGACACACAGAGAGCGAGGGACGCAGAGAGAGCGAGGGACGCACAGAGAGCGAGGGACAAACAGAGAGCGAGGGACAAACAGAGAGCGAGGGACACACAAAGAGCGCGGGACACACAGAGAGCGAGGGATGCAGAGAGAGCGAGGCACGCACAGAGAGCGAGGGACAAACAGAGAGCGAGGGACGCACATAGAGCGAGGAACGCACAGAACGAGGGACACACAGAGAGCGAGGGACGCAGAGAGAGCGAGGGACGCACAGAGAGCGAGGAAGAAACAGAGAGCGAGGGACAAACAGAGAGCGAGGGACACACAGAGAGCGAGGGACACACAGAGAGCGAAGGACAAACAGAGAGCGAGGGACAAACAGAAAGCGAGGGACACACAGAGAACGAGGGTCACACAGAGAGTGAGGGACGCAGAGAGAGCGAGGGCGCACAGAGAGCGAAGGACACACACAGAGAGCGAGGGACGCACAGAGAGCTAGGGACACACAAGGAGCGAGGAACACACACACAGAGTAAGGGACACACAGAGAGCGAGGGACACCGAGAGTGAGGGGTGCACAGAGAGCGATGACACGCACAGAGCGAGGGACACACAGAGAGCGAGGAACACACAGAGAGCGTGAAACACACAGAGAGCGAGGGACACACAGAGAGCGAGGGACACACTGAGAGCGAGGGACGCACAGAGAGCGAGGGACGCACAGAGAGCGAGGAACGCACAGAACGAGGGACACACAGAGAGCGAGGGACGCAGAGAGAGCGAGGGACGCACAGAGAGCGAGGGACAAACAGAGAGCGAGGGACAAACAGAGAGCGAGGGACACACAAAGAGCGCGGGACACACAGAGAGCGGGGGATGCAGAGAGAGCGAGGCACGCACAGAGAGCGAGGGACAAACAGAGAGCGAGGGACGCACATAGAGCGAGGAACGCACAGAACGAGGGACACACAGAGAGCGAGGGACGCAGAGAGAGCGAGGGACGCACAGAGAGCGAGGAAGAAACAGAGAGCGAGGGACAAACAGAGAGCGAGGGACACACAGAGAGCGAGGGACACACAGAGAGCGAAGGACAAACAGAGAGCGAGGGACAAACAGAAAGCGAGGGACACACAGAGAACGAGGGACGCACAGAGAGCGAGGGACACACAGAGAGCGAGGGACACACAGAGAGCGAGGGACAGTAATTCAATCCAAATTGTTTCTTTATAAATTCTAATCTCAGGAATTAACATCAGAAGATTTCAGTGAAAAATCTGTCCGCGAACAACAAGTAAAATATGAAGTGAAACTTTGCAATGAGCTTTGTTTGTCTGGCCAGGAATCTTCTCTCAAAATGGGAGCAGAAATGAAGTTGTGTTTAACTCACATTCGGTGATTTCTTGCTGGTTTTTACTCATTCTATGGAAAGCCTTCCTAAGGCGACAGACGAATGGTCATTCCAAACAGGTCAGAAATTCAGAGGGAACAAATGTCAAACAAAGACAGAAATAAGGACAGGACATTGTTGAATCTGTTGTTATCTGCTGAATTAACATAACCATAGACAGGACAAGTGTTACCTTTGCAGACACAGGAAACACACCGAGGGGGACATTCCTGACAGAAAGTCGGGGGTGGAGACTGCACACAGGTCACTGAGGAGATCTCAGTCCAAACTGTTTCTAATCATTTCCCAACACTATTTAAAATTATGATTCAATCCTATTGGGAGGGGAGTGAGTGAGCGAGAGATATGGCAGATGCAGTATAACATGGATAAATGTGAGGTTTTGCACTTGGGTAGAAAAAATAAGAACGTCCCTGTCTAATAATTACATTGAATCCATTTTTTTCCGGCCTGCTCAGTGAACAACACTGGTGTGGGGAAGGCCAAGGTTTAGCTGAAGTCACATTCTGTGTGTGTGGGGCTGAGCAGCAAGGAGATCAGCATCTCTTGTCACTCATTTACATGTCAATAGAGAGCTGTCCTCTGAGACAGACATTCCACACATGGCAGAGACTAGGGGCGGAGTCTGCTCACAGCTCACTGAGGATATATCTGTGTCTGAGGGACTTCAGTTCACAAACCAAAAACCCACGACACTGAAAACATTACCCCTCTGCTTCAGTGTATGTGTGTGTGTGTGTCGCTGGGTGTGTCAATCTGTCTGTTTTGAGCTGTGCATTTTGGGTGTTGACCTGTTGCAGCTTGGCTCGAGATTGGAAATGTTGGACTCCTGTTGTGCTGTTTTGTATATTTTTTTTTAATGTCCCTGTTATTGTCTTTATAACCAATTTTATCTCCTTTTTTTCTCCAGAGGCATCTTTATTTGGAAAACTGGAAGGAGGTCGGGAATCCTGTGAGGAGGACGAGGGAGTGTGAATTCTTCCCGAGGGAGCGCTGGCTGAGGCCTGTTCCGCAGGCTTCACCCGGGTTATTACCCTGACTGAGGTTTATTTTTAATATTGGAGGGATCAAAGAGAGTGAGGGAGGGAGACATAAATATGTCTAAGAGGGATAGAGAGACAGCGAGAAACACAAGAGAAGGGGATTTTCACAGTAACTTCATTGCAGTATTAATGTAAGCCTAATTGTGACAATAAAAAGATTTTGAGTATTAATTGTCTCTCAATCTTTTTAAACCTCTGGTTGAAAGCTGTAACTTATTTGTAGTCGGATGTTGCTGAGGAGTTGTAAAACTGAAAAGGGGACCCTGGGCTCTCGCTGTATTAAATAGTTTCAGTCTTTTCCAGTGGTTTAGTTTATTTTCTCCTTTTCCCCAGGAATTTGAATTTTGAAAGACTGCAATGTGAGCAGGAATCTTTGGACAAAGGCTATTCTCCAGAGGACAAGTGGATGGACTGAGGCCTACTCCACAGGCCGCACTCACGTGAGTTGTCTCTTTATTGCCACCCCGGCCTTGCACTTAGACACAAACACATTAAACCTTTGGTGGGCGGCAAAGAGTAAAATACAAATCTGGAATATGAAGCTGTCTAATTTTGTTCCAAAATGACAGGGGTTATATTAATTCTGAGCATCCCAGGGGTGGGGGTGCCGGGGGTGGGGGGTCATTTCACTGTTTCAGCCAATCTCTGCAATCTGGTAGAGAGAGCGAGAGAAATCTCAAATCAGAAACTCTCAACTCAATTTTGAAAGTGGTCATCATTTGTTGGGCTCTCCCTGTGCACAGGTTGCCTGCAGAATTCACAAAATTAACGATCGTGGGGTCACTTTTAAAATGAATCCATTGACTGTAAAGTAATCTCGATTGCCCGGAATTAAAGTCCCTTAACTTGAAGCGGGTATAATTCTGGAATGAAGCCTGTGTTTTAGGCCGAGACACAAGTTTTTTTTTTAGAAAATACAGCCCACGATGTTGTGCCGAACCTTTGTCCTAGAGTAATCATAGATTATCATTGAATTTACAGTGCAGAAGGAGGCCATTCGGCCCTTTGAGTCTGCACCGGCTCTTGGAAAGAGCACCCTACCCAAACTCAACACCTCCACCCAACACAAAGGGCAATTTTGGACACTAAGGGCAATTTTTCATGGCCAATCCACCTAACCTGCACATCTTTGGACTGTGGGAGGAAACCGGAGCACCCGGAGGAAACCCACGCAGACACGGGGAGGATGTGCAGACTCCGCACAGACAGTGATCCAAGCCGGAATCGAACCTGGGACCCTGGAGCTGTGAAGCAATTGTGCTATCCACAATGCTACCGTGCTGCCCTTAAGAATAAATAAATCTACACTATATCATTTAACCGTAATCCATGTAACTATCCAATAGCTGCTTGAAGGCCCCTAATGTTTCCGATTCAACTACTTCCACAGGCAGTGCATTCCCTGCCCCCACTACTCTCTGGGTAAAGAACCTACCTCTGACATCCTTCCTATATCTTCCACCTTTCACCTTAAATTTATGTCCCCTTGCAATGGTTTGTTCCACCCGGGGAAAAAGTCTCTGACTGTCTACTCTTATCTATTCCCCTGATCATCTTATAAACCTCTACCAAGTCGCCCCTCATCCTTCTCCATTCTAATGAGAAAAGGCCTAGCACCCTCAACCTTTCCTCGTAAGACCTACTCTCCATTCCAGGCAACATCCTGGTAAAGTATGAGGGTGTAATTAAATTCGCAGGTCATTTGAATTCAGTTTGCTGTGGTTATGAATGTTGGATTCCTGTGTGTGACCCTGTCTCTCTTTCTTTCTCCTTCCCAACTATTAGAATGATAGTGAGAAAGAGAGAGAGAGTACAGAAAGAGTGTGGGGCTGGGGGGTAATGGAGATTAGAGAGAGGGAGAGGAGAAAGAAAGAGGGTGGAGGGAGAGGGAGGTCGTGAAAAAGAGAGGCTTTCTCTCCCTTTCTGTCTTCGTTCCATTCTTGCCTCTCTCTCTTTCCATCTCCTCTGCTTTCTGCCACTATCTGTTCATTTCTCTCCAGCTTTTTAGTGTCTCTTTCAACCTTTAATCGAAGAAAACCACCCCACAAACTGCAATGGTGAGTCTCATCACATCTTTCTGGGGCTACCCTGATTAGGGAAATAAATAGAAATAAATGCTGGGAGGGTGATGAGGGATAACGAGGGAGACAGAAATATGAATGAGAGGGATAGAGAGACCGAATGAGATAACGAGAGAGAGAGAGAGAAAGAGAAACACAAGGACAGTGTCCCATCGGTTAGGTCCAGATTGCTGCCACTGTGGGATCTTGCTGTTCACTCACAGGCCTGTGGCCTTTGCCCGCGCAGCAACAGTGACCACAACTCTTACAATAAAATTGCTCTCCCAGTGTTTGCGTGGGTTTCGCCCCCACAACCCAAAGATGTGCAGGTTCGGTGGACTGGCCACACGGAATTGTCCCTTAATTGGAAAAAATGAATTGGGCACTCAAAATTTATAAAAATAAATAAATAAATCTACAGTCCCTATTTCTTTGAAAAAAACAATGAAATAGCTCACAGACTGCAAAGTGGGTTTGAAGGTCTCGAATGTTAAAGTTTTAAACTTGAGTGGTTGCGAACGAGGGAGTTAATGAACCCTTCCTGCTGCACTGACGGGATATTCAGCCAGATCTCATAGCCGCTGAGAGAGAAATCCACCATCAGAAACTCAGAACTCAATTTGGAAAGTGTCACCATTTTGGGGATCTCCCCGTACACAAGTTGCCTGCAGAATTCTGGAAATGAACCAACAGTGGGGTCACTTTAATAATGAATCCATCGACTGTAAAGTAATCTCGAATTATAGTCCTTTAATTTGAAGCGGGGATAATTCTGGAATAAAGCCTGTGTTTTAGGCCGAGATTTAAATGTGAGGGTGAAATGAAATTGACAGGGGGCCATTTGAATTCAGTTTGCTGTGGTAGTGATTGTTGGATTCCTGTGTGTGACCCTCTCAGTCTCACCCTCCCTCTCAGTCTCTCACCCTCTCAGTCTCTCTCCCTCCCAGCCTCTCTCACCATCTCAATCTCTCTCCATTCAGCCTCTCTCTCCCTCTCAGTGTCTCTCTCCCTCTCAGCCTCTCAATCTCTCTCCCTCTCAGCCTCTCTCTCCCTCTCAGTCTCTCTCTCCCTCTCAGTCTCTCTCCCTCTCAGCCTCTCCCTCCCTCTCAGTCTCTCTCTCCCTCTCAGTCTCTCTCCCTCTCAGTCTCTCCCTCTCCCTCTCAGTCTCTCTCTTCCTCTCAGTCTCTCACCCTCTCAGTCTCTCTCTCCCTCTCAGCCTCTCTCACCCTCTCAATCTCTCTCCCTCTCAGCCTCTCTCTACCTCTCAGTCTCTCCCTCCCTCTCAGTTTCTCTCCCTCTCAGTCTCTCTCCCTCTCAGCCTCTCTCTCCCTCTCAGTCTCTCTCTCCCTCTCAGTCTCTCTCCCTCTCAGTCTCTCTCTCCCACTCAGTCTCTCTATCCATCTCAGCCTCTCAGTCCCTCTCAGCCTCTCTCTCCCTCTCAGTCTCTCCCTCCCTCTCAGTCTCTCTCCCTCTCAGTCTCTCTTTCCCTCTCAGCCTCTCTCTCCCTCTCAGTCTCTCTCTCCCTCTCAGTCTCTCTCCCTCTCAGTCTCTCTCTCCCACTCAGTCTCTCTATCCATCTCAGCCTCTCAGTCCCTCTCAGCCAACTCTCCCTCTCAGTCTCTCTCACCCTCTCAATCTCTCTCTCCCTCTCAGTCTCTCTCTCCCTCTCAGACTCTCTCTCCCACTCAGTCTCTCTATCCCTCTCAGCCCCTCTCAGCCTCTCTCTCCCTCTCAGTCTCTCTCACCCTCTCAGTCTCTCACTCCCTCTCAGCCTCTCTCCCTCTCAGCCTCTCTCTCCCTCTCAGCCTCTCTCTCCCTCTCAGTCTCTCTCTCCCTCTCAGTCTCTCTCCCTCTCAGCCTCTCTCACCCTCTCAGTCTCTCTCCCTCTCAGCCTCTCTCTCCCTCTCAGTCTCTCTCTCCCTCTCAGTCTCTCTCTCACTCTCAGTCTCTCTCCCTCTCAGTCTCTCTCACCCTCTCAGTCTCTTCCACCCTCTCAGTCTCCCTCACCCTCTCAGTCCCTTTCACCCTCTGTCTCCCTCAACCTCTCAGCATCTCTCCCTCTCAGCCTCTGAGTCCCTTCCAGTCTCTCTCTCCCTCTCAGCCTATCACCCTCTCAGCCTCTCTCTCCCTCTCAGTCTCTCACCCTCTCAGTCTCCCTCACCCTCTCAGCCTCTCTCCCTCTCAGCCTCTCAGTCCCTCTCAGTCTCTCTCTCCCTCTCATCCTCTCTCCCTCTCAGCCTCTCTCACCCTCTCAGCCTCTCAGTCTCTCAGTCTCTCTCCCTCTCAGTCTTTCACTCCCTCTCAGTCTCTCTCACCCTCTCAGCCTCTCTCTCCCTCTCAGTTTCACTCACCCTCTCAGTCTCTCTCTCCCTCTCAGCCTTTCTCTCCCTCTCAGTCTCTCAGTCTCTCTCTCACCCTCTCAGTCTCTCTCTCCCACTCAGTCTCTCACCCGCTCAGTCTCTCAGTTTCTCTCTCCCTCTCAGCCTCTCTCACCCTCTCAGTCTCTCACCCTCTCAGTCTCTCTCCCTCTCAGTCTCTCTCCCTCTCAGCCTCTCTCTCCCTCTCAGCCTCTCTCACCCTCTCAGTCTCTCACCCTCTCAGTCTCTCTCCCTCTCAGTCTCTCTCCCTCTCAGCCTCTCTCACCCTCTCAGTCTCTCACCCTCTCAGTCTCTCTCTCACTCTCAGCCTTTCTCACCCTCTCAGTCTCTCCCTCTCAGTCGCTCTCCCTCTCAGTCTCTCTCCCTCTCAGCCTCTCTCACCCTCTCAGTCTCTCTCTCCCTCTCAGTCTCCCTCACCCGCTCAGCCTCTCTCACCCTCTCAGTCTCTCTCTCCCTCAGTCTATCTCTCTCTCTCAGTCTCTCTCACCCTCTCAGTCTCTCCCTCTCAGTCTCTCTCTCCCTCTCAGTCTCTCTCCCCCTCTCACCCTCTCAGTCTCTCTCTCACCCTCTCAGTCTCTCTCTCCCTCTCAGTCTCTCTCTCTCCCTCTCAGTCTCTCTCCCTCTCAGTCTCTCTCCCTCTCAGCTCTCTCACCCTCTCAGTCTCTCTCACCCTCTCAGTCTCTCTCTCACCCTCTCAGACTCTCTCTCCCTCTCAGTCTATCTCTCTCCCTCTCAGTCTCTCTCCCTCTCAGTCTCTCTCCCTCTCACCCTCTCAGTCTCTCCCTCTCAGTCTCTCTCCCTCTCAGTCTCTCTCTCCCTCTCAGTGCCTCTCTCCCTCTCAGTCTCTCTCCCTCTCAGTCTCCCTCCCTCTGTCTCTGTGCCAGTTTCTCATTCTGTCTCTCTCTCTGACTGCCGGTCCCTGTTTGTCTGTCTCTCTCTCCCTCTCAGTCTCTCACCCTCTCAGCCTTTCTCCCTCTCAGTCTCTCTCCCCTTCACAGCCTCTCTCCCCCTCTCAGTCTCTCACCCTCTCAGCCTTTCTCCCTCTCAGTCTCTCCCCCCTCTCAGTCTCTCTCCCCCTCTCAGCCTCTCTCCCTCTCACCCCCTCTCAGTCTCGTACCCTCTCAGTCTCTCTCTCCCTCTCAGCCTCTCTCATCCTCTCACTCTCTCCCCCTCTCAGCCTCCCTCACCCCCTCAGTCTCTCTCACCCTCTCAGTCTCTCTCCCTCTCAGCCTCTCTCCCTCTCACCCCCTCTCAGCCTCTCTCACCCTCTCAGTCTCTCTCTCCCTCCCAGCCTCTCTCCCTCTCAGTCTCTCTCCCACTCAGCCTTCCTCACGCTCAGTCTCTCTCACCCTCTCAGTCTCTCTCCCTCTCAGCCTCTCACCCTCTCAGTCTCTCTCCCTCTCAGCCTCTCACCCTCTCTCCCTCTCAGTCTCTCTCCCTCTCAGCCTCTCTCCCTCTCAGCCTCTCTCACCCTCTCAGTCTCTCTCTCTCCCTCTCAGTCTCTCTCTCCCTCTCAGTCTCTCTCAACCTCTCAGCCTATCTCACCATTTCAGTCTCTCTCCCTCCCAGTCTCTCTCTTCCTCTCAGTCTCTCTCCCTCACTCACTCTCTCTCTCCTTATCAGTCTCTCTCCCTCTCTGTCTCTCTCACCATCACTGTCTCTCTCTCCCTCTCAGTCTCTCTCCCTCTCAGCCTCTCTCACCCTCTCAGTCTCTCTCTCACCCTCTCAGTCTCTCTCACCCTCTCAGCCTCTCTCCCTCTCAGTCTCTCTCACCCTTTCAGTCTCTCTCACACTCTCAGCCTCTCTCCCTCTCAGTCTCTCTCACCCTCTCAGTCTCTCTCCCTCTCAGTCTCTCTCACCCTCTCAGTCTCTCTCCCTCTATGTCTCTCTCTCCCTCTCAGTCTCTCTCCCTCTCAGTCTATCGCCCTCTCAGTCTCTCTCACCCTCTCAGTCTCTCTCCCTCTCCGTCTCTCTCTCCCTCTCAGTCTCTCTCCCTCTCAGTCTCTACCTCTCCGTCTCTCTCGCCATCTCAGTCTCTCTCCCTCTCAGCCTTTCTCTCCCTCTAAGCCTCTTTCCCTCTCAGCCTTTCTCTCCCTCTCAGCCTTTCTCTCCCTCTCAGTCTCTCTCTCCCTCTCAGTCTCTCTCGCCCTCTCAGTCTCTCTCCCTCTCAGCCTTTCTCTCCCTCTAAGCCTCTTTCCCTCTCAGCCTTTCTCTCCCTCTCAGCCTTTCTCACCCTCTCAGCCACTCTCACCCTCTCAGCCTCTGTCCCTCTCAGTCTCTCTCACCCTCAGTCTCTCTCTCCCTCTCAGTCTCTCTCCCTCTCAGTCTCTCTCCTTCTCAGTCTCTCTCCCTCTGAGTCTCTCTCCCTCTCAGCCTCTCTCTCCCTCTCAGTCTCTCTCTCCCTCTCAGTCTCTCTCTCCCTCTCAGTCTCACTCCCTCTCAGTCTCTCTCTCCCACTCAGTCTCTCTATCCCTCTCAGCCTCTCAGTCCCTCTCAGCCTCTCTCCCTCTCAGTCTCTCTCTCCCTCTCAGTCTCTCTCCCTCTCAGCCTCTCTCTCCCTCTCAGTCTCTCTCCCACTCAGCCTCTCTCTCCCTCTCAGTCTCTCTCTCCCTCTCAGTCTCTCTCTCACTCTCAGTCTCTCTCCCTCTCAGTCTCTCTCACCCTCTCAGTCTCTTCCACCCTCCCAGTCTCCCTCACCCTCTCAGTCCCTTTCACCCTCTGTCTCCCTCACCCTCTCAGCCTCTCTCCCTCTCAGCCTCTGAGTCCCTTTCAGTCTCTCTCTCCCTCTCAGCCTATCTCCCTCTCAGCCTCTCTCTCCCTCTCAGTCTCTCACCCTCTCAGTCTCCCTCACCCTCTCAGCCTCTCTCCCTCTCAGCCTCTCAGTCCCTTTCAGTCTCTCTCTCCCTCTCATCCTCTCTCCCTCTCAGCCTCTCTCACCCTCTCAGCCTCTCCCCCTCTCAGTCTCTCTCCCTCTCAGTCTTTCACTCCCTCTCAGTCTCTCTCAATCTCTCAGCCTCTCTCTCCCTCTCAGTCTCTCTCACCCTCTCAGTCTCTCTCTCCCTCTCAGCCTTTCTCACCCTCTCAGTCTCTCTCTCTCCCTCTCAGCCTCTCTCACCCTCTCAGTCTCTCTCTCCCTCTCAGTCTCCCTCACCCTCTCAGCCTCTCTCACCCTCTCAGTCTCTCTCTCCCTCAGTCTATCTCTCTCTCTCAGTCTCTCTCACCCTCTCAGTCTCTCCCTCTCAGTCTCTCTCTCCCTCTCAGTCTCTCTCCCCCTCTCACCCTCTCAGTCTCTCTCTCACCCTCTCAGTCTCTCTCTCCCTCTCAGTCTCTCTCTCTCCCTCTCAGTCTCTCTCCCTCTCAGTCTCTCTCCCTCTCAGCTCTCTCACCCTCTCAGTCTCTCTCACCCTCTCAGTCTCTCTCTCACCCTCTCAGACTCTCTCTCCCTCTCAGCCTCTCTCTCCCTCTCAGTCTCTCTCTCCCTCTCAGTCTCTCTCTCCCTCTCAGTCTCACTCCCTCTCAGTCTCTCTCTCCCACTCAGTCTCTCTATCCCTCTCAGCCTCTCAGTCCCTCTCAGCCTCTCTCCCTCTCAGTCTCTCTCTCCCTCTCAGTGTCTCTCCCTCTCAGCCTCTCTCTCCCTCTCAGCCTCTCTCACCCTCTCAGTCTCTCTTCCACTCAGCCTCTCTCTCCCTCTCAGTCTCTCTCTCCCTCTCAGTCTCTCTCTCACTCTCAGTCTCTCTCCCTCTCAGTCTCTCTCACCCTCTCAGTCTCTTCCACCCTCCCAGTCTCCCTCACCCTCTCAGTCCCTTTCACCCTCTGTCTCCCTCACCCTCTCAGCCTCTCTCCCTCTCAGCCTCTGAGTCCCTTTCAGTCTCTCTCTCCCTCTCAGCCTATCTCCCTCTCAGCCTCTCTCTCCCTCTCAGTCTCTCACCCTCTCAGTCTCCCTCACCCTCTCAGCCTCTCTCCCTCTCAGCCTCTCAGTCCCTCTCAGTCTCTCTCTCCCTCTCATCCTCTCTCCCTCTCAGCCTCTCTCACCCTCTCAGCCTCTCCCCCTCTCAGTCTCTCTCCCTCTCAGTCTTTCACTCCCTCTCAGTCTCTCTCAATCTCTCAGCCTCTCTCTCCCTCTCAGTCTCTCTCACCCTCTCAGTCTCTCTCTCCCTCTCAGCCTTTCTCACCCTCTCAGTCTCTCTCTCCCTCTCAGCCTCTCTCACCCTCTCAGTCTCTCTCTCCCTCTCAGTCTCCCTCACCCTCTCAGCCTCTCTCACCCTCTCAGTCTCTCTCTCCCTCAGTCTATCTCTCTCTCTCAGTCTCTCTCACCCTCTCAGTCTCTCCCTCTCAGTCTCTCTCTCCCTCTCAGTCTCTCTCCCCCTCTCACCCTCTCAGTCTCTCTCTCACCCTCTCAGTCTCTCTCTCCCTCTCAGTCTCTCTCTCTCCCTCTCAGTCTCTCTCCCTCTCAGTCTCTCTCCCTCTCAGCTCTCTCACCCTCTCAGTCTCTCTCACCCTCTCAGTCTCTCTCTCACCCTCTCAGACTCTCTCTCCCTCTCAGTCTCTCTCTCTCCCTCTCAGTCTCTCTCCCTCTCAGTCTCTCTCCCTCTCACCCTCTCAGTCTCTCCCTCTCAGTCTCTCTCCCTCTCAGTCTCTCTCTCCCTCTCAGTGCCTATCTCCCTCTCAGTCTCTCTCTCCCTCTCAGTCTCCCTCCCTCTGTCTCTGTGCCAGTTTCTCATTCTGTCTCTCTCTCTGACTGCCGGTCCCTGTCTGTCTGTCTCTCTCCCCCTCTCAGTCTCTCACCCTCTCAGCCTTTCTCCCTCAGTCTCTCTCCCCTTCACAGCCTCTCTCCCCCTCTCAGTCTCTCACCCTCTCAGCCTTTCTCCCTCTCAGTCTCTCCCCCCTCTCAGTCTCTCTCCCCCTCTCAGCCTCTCTCCCTCTCACCCCCTCTCAGTCTCTTACCCTCTCAGTCTCTCTCTCCCTCTCAGCCACTCTCACCCTCTCACTCTCTCCCCCTCTCAGCCTCCCTCACCCCCTCAGTCTCTCTCACCCTCTCAGTCTCTCTCCCTCTCAGCCTCTCTCCCTCTCACCCCCTCTCAGCCTCTCTCACCCTCTCAGTCTCTCTCACCCTCTCAGTCTCTCTCTCCCTCCCAGCCTCTCTCCCTCTTAGTCTCTCTCCCACTCAGCCTCCCTCACGCTCAGTCTCTCTCACCCTCTCAGTCTCTCTCTCCCTCTCAGTCTCTCTCCCTCTCAGCCTCTCTCCCTCTCAGCCTCTCTCACCCTCGCAGTCTCTCTCTCTCCCTCTCAGTCTCTCTCTCCCTCTCAGTCTCTCTCAACCTCTCAGCCTATCTCACCATTTCAGTCTCTCTCCCTCCCAGTCTCTCTCTTCCTCTCAGTCTCTCTCCCTCACTCACTCTCTCTCTCCTTATCAGTCTCTCTCCCTCTCTGCCTCTCTCACCATCACTGTCTCTCTCTCCCTCTCAGTCTCTCTCCCTCTCAGCCTCTCTCACCCTCTCAGTCTCTCTCTCACCCTCTCAGTCTCTCTCACCCTCTCAGCCTCTCTCCCTCTCAGTCTCTCTCACCCTTTCAGTCTCTCTCACACTCTCAGCCTCTCTCCCTCTCAGTCTCTCTCACCCTCTCAGTCTCTCTCCCTCTCAGTCTCTCTCACCCTCTCAGTCTCTCTCCCTCTCTGTCTCTCTCTCCCTCTCAGTCTCTCTCCCTCTCAGTCTATCGCCCTCTCAGTCTCTCTCACCCTCTCAGTCTCTCTCCCTCTCCGTCTCTCTCTCCCTCTCAGTCTCTCTCCCTCTCAGTCTCTCCCTCTCCGTCTCTCTCGCCCTCTCAGTCTCTCTCCCTCCCAGCCTTTCTCTCCCTCTAAGCCTCTCTCCCTCTCAGCCTTTCTCTCCCTCTCAGCCTTTCTCTCCCTCTCAGTCTCTCTCTCCCTCTCAGTCTCTCTCTCACCCTCTCAGCCACTCTCACCCTCTCAGCCTCTGTCCCTCTCAGTCTCTCTCACCCTCAGTCTCTCTCTCCCTCTCAGTCTCTCTCCCTCTCAGTCTCTCTCCCTCTCAGTCTCTCTCCCTCTGAGTCTCTCTCCCTCTCAGCCTCTCTCTCCCTCTCAGTCTCTCTCTCCCTCTCAGTCTCTCTCTCCCTCTCAGTCTCACTCCCTCTCAGTCTCTCTCTCCCACTCAGTCTCTCTGTCCCTCTCAGCCTCTCAGTCCCTCTCAGCCTCTCTCTCCCTCTCAGTCTCTCTCTCCCTCTCAGTATCTCTCCCTCTCAGCCTCTCTCACCCTCTCAGTCTCTCTCCCACTCAGCCTCTCTCTCCCTCTCAGTCTCTCTCTCCCTCTCAGTCTCTCTCTCACTCTCAGTCTCTCTCCCTCTCAGTCTCTCTCACCCTCTCAGTCTCTTCCACCCTCTCAGTCTCCCTCACCCTCTCAGTCCCTTTCACCCTCTGTCTCCCTCACCCTCTCAGCCTCTCTCACTCTCAGCCTCGTAGTCCCTTTCAGTCTCTCTCTCCCTCTCAGCCTATCTCCCTCTCAGCCTCTCTCTCCCTCTCAGTCTCTCACCCTCTCAGTCTCCCTCACCCTCTCAGCCTCTCTCCCTCTCAGCCTCTCAGTCCCTCTCAGTCTCTCTCTCCCTCTCATCCTCTCTCCCTCTCAGCCTCTCTCACCCTCTCAGCCTCTCCCCCTCTCAGTCTCTCTCCCTCTCAGTCTTTCACTCCCTCTCAGTCTCTCTCAATCTCTCAGCCTCTCTCACCCTCTCAGTGTCTCTCCCTCTCAGTCTCTCTCACCCTCTCAGTCTCTCTCTCCCTCTCAGCCTTTCTCTCCCTCTCAGTCTCTCAGTCTCTCTCACCCTCTCAGTCTCTCTCTCCCACTCAGTCTCTCACCCGCTCAGTCTCTCAGTCTCTCTCTCCCTCTCAGCCTCTCTCACCCTCTCAGTCTCTCACCCTCTCAGTCTCTCTCTCCCTCTCAGCCTCTCTCACCCTCTCAGTCTCTCTCTCCCTCTCAGTCGCTCTCCCTCTCAGTCTCTCTCCCTCTCAGCCTCTCTCACCCTCTCAGTCTCTCTCTCCCTCTCAGTCTCCCTCACCCTCTCAGCCTCTCTCACCCTCTCAGTCTCTCTCTCCCTCAGTCTATCTCTCTCTCTCAGTCTCTCTCACCCTCTCAGTCTCTCCCTCTCAGTCTCTCTCTCCCTCTCAGTCTCTCTCCCCCTCTCACCCTCTCACCATCTCAGTCTCTCTCTCACCCTCTCAGTCTCTCTCTCCCTCTCAGTCTCTCTCTCTCCCTCTCAGTCTCTCTCCCTCTCAGTCTCTCTCCCTCTCAGCTCTCTCACCCTCTCAGTCGTTCTCACCCTCTCAGTCTCTCACCCTCTCAGTCTCTCTCACCCTCTCAGTCTCTCTCTCACCCTCTCAGACTCTCTCTCCCTCTCAGTCTATCTCTCTCCCTCTCAGTCTCTCTCCCTCTCAGTCTCTCTCCCTCTCACCCTCTCAGTCTCTCCCTCTCAGTCTCTCTCCCTCTCAGTCTCTCTCTCCCTCTCAGTGCCTCTCTCCCTCTCAGTTTCTCTCCCTCTCAGTCTCTCTCCCTCTGTCTCTGTGCCAGTTTCTCATTCTGTCTCTCTCTCTGACTGCCGGACCCTGTCTGTCTGTCTCTTTCCCCCTCTCAGTCTCTCACCCTCTCAGCCTTTCTCCCTCCCAGTCTCTCTCCCCTTCTCAGCCTCTCTCCCCCTCTCAGTCTCTCACCCTCTCAGCCTTTCTCCCTCTCAGTCTCTCCCCCCTCTCAGTCTCTCTCCCCCTCTCAGCCTCTCTCCCTCTCACCCCCTCTCAGTCTCTCACCCTCTCAGTCTCTCTCTCCCTCTCAGCCTCTCTCACCCTCTCACTCTCTCCCCCTCTCAGCCTTCCTCACCCCCTCAGTCTCTCTCACCCTCTCAGTCTCTCTCCCTCTCAGCCTCTCTCCCTCTCACCCCCTCTCAGCCTCTCTCACCCTCTCAGTCTCTCTCACCCTCTCAGTCTCTCTCTCCCTCCCAGCCTCTCTCCCTCTCAGTCTCTCTCCCACTCAGCCTCCCTCACCCTCAGTCTCTCTCACCCTCTCAGTCTCTCTCTCCCTCTCAGTCTCTCTCCCTCTCAGCCTCTCTCCCTCTCAGCCTCTCTCACCCTCTCAGTCTCTCTCTCTCCCTCTCAGTCTCTCTCTCCCTCTCAGTCTCTCTCAACCTCTCAGCCTCTCTCACCATTTCAGTCTCCCTCCCTCCCAGTCTCTCTCTCCCTCTCAGTCTCTCTCCCTCACTCACTCTCTCGCTCCTTATCAGTCTCTCTCCCTCTGTCTCTCTCACCATCACTGTCTCTCTCTCCCTCTCAGTCTCTCTCCCTCTCAGCCTCTCTCACCCTCTCAGTCTCTCTCTCTCCCTCTCAGTCTCTCTCTCCCTCTCAGTCTCTCTCAACCTCTCAGCCTCTCTCACCATTTCAGTCTCTCTCCCTCCCAGTCTCTCTCTCCCTCTCAGTCTCTCTCTTTCACTCACTCTCTCTCTCCTTATCAGTCTCTCTCCCTCTGTCTCTCTCACCATCACTGTCTCTCTCTCCCTTTCAGTCTCTCTCCCACTCAGCCTCCCTCACCCTCAGTCTCTCTCACCCTCTCAGTCTCTCTCTCCCTCTCAGTCTCTCTCCCTCTCAGCCTCTCTCCCTCTCAGCCTCTCTCACCCTCTCAGTCTCTCTCTCCCTCTCAGTCTCTCTCTCCCTCTCAGTCTCTCTCACCATTTCAGTCTCTCTCCCTCCCAGTCTCTCTCTCCCTCTCAGTCTCTCTCCCTCACTCACTCTCTCTCTCCTTATCAGTCTCTCTCCCTCTGTCTCTCTCACCATCACTGTCTCTCTCTCCCTCTCAGTCTCTCTCCCTCTCAGTCTCTCTCACCCTCTCAGCCTCTCTCCCTCTCAGTCTCTCTCACCCTTTCAGTCTCTCTCACACTCTCAGCCTCTCTCCCTCTCAGTCTCTCTCACCCTCTCAGTCTCTCTCCCTCTCAGTCTCTCTCACCCTCTCAGTCTCTCTCCCTCTCTGTCTCTCTCTCCCTCTCAGTCTCTCTCCCTCTCAGTCTCTCTCACCCTCTCAGTCTCTCTCCCTCTCCATCTCTCTCTCCCTCTCAGTCTCTCTCCCTCTCAGTC